>NC_134536.1:114666382-114978100 GCF_050624435.1 Tenrec ecaudatus
GGTCAACTGCACATGCGCAGGGAAGACTCCATGAGTCCACAGTTTTAACTGCGCATGCGCAGAGAGGACAGCCCAGTAGCCCTTAGGAAGCAGCGGGGTTTTCACGCGAGACTGTTCTTGCCTCGGTCAAGGCGCTCGGTCAAGGTGTCACCTCCATGCCACCCAGGGAAAATGTCGGGCCAGTTAAAAGAGTCACCACCCTGGGCAAACGACAAAGCAGACCTAGATGGTATGTATTTTTAGCTTGTTTCCTCGTCCGTCCGTGGGCCCCTTCCTTTCGTTCTGCCACTGTACCCTCGTCCCGTCCCCTATAGAGGGGTATCCGGCACCCAATATTTTCAGAACCAGATCTTCTCATTTCTAAAGTATCAAGTGGACTTTCTGTATGAGTGAGTGCTGGGCCACCCACTCTAATCTTGTTTCTCGAGTTCGCCGTCTCATCGATAGTTTAGTGCTTGCTTTATTAACTTAATAAAGCACCGCCCTAAGTTTCTGACACGAAGAAACGGTGGAAGGTAAATACTTGCCCGCGGCCATTCAGCTAGCAGGTGGCAGGACTGGTCAGCCAACCAAGACAACCGGTTCCGGAGCGGACACACTGGGTCACTGATAATGCAGCCTCAACCCTGATCTTCATCGTACATAGGAAACACCGGGAACGGTCCCGAGAGGCAGCAGGGGCTCACTAACGATAATAATGACGACATGATTTCTGTTTCCTCAGCTCCCCTTTGATGAGGGAAGATGAACAGCAGAGTCCACTGCTCTAATCACCATGCACGTCACGTGATCAGCAGCAAACAAGGCCGGGCCACCACAGGCTGGGTCTCCGTTCTGAGAGAAATACGAGGGGGAGTCCTTGCCGTCAGAAGAGGTATCACACGAACACCGATGGCCCAGACCGTGTAGGAAGGTACGGGAAGTTCAGTGAGAAAGGACGTAGTTTTTTGGCTGTTTCTACATAATGAGAAGTGTAAGTCTATGTGAGTCATGGGCCTCAGAGATCACATGTGGAATTGAAAACCTGGGTCTGGGGCCAAAGAGGGCAAAGCCTAGACATCAAGCTTATTACTGTGTGTGTGTGTGTGTGTGTGTGTGTGTGTGTGAGAGAGAGAGAGAGAGAGAGAATATCTGCACATTTTGCATGATTTTATTAACCTCTGAAAATTGAGGGGAGTGCTCAAGTGAAAACAAAATGCAACGTGCCCTGTATGTAATTAATCTGCATGTGAAAAAACATGTCTAGGAAATCCAGTGATGTTGGTTCTTTACTAGATTTATGGGTGAATGGAAACTACTCTTACATGATAACTATTTAAAGGAACATGATATTTTAAATCATGAATAAGTAACTTTTCCCCCAGATGATTAACCTATACCATTTGGTTATATTTTGGGTCTTGCTCCTTTAAGTGAGTTTTTAAATCTCCCTCCATACTTAAGATGTAAACACCACGAAGACTGAGATTTTACCCATTATGTTTTTTTCACTGTTGTTTCCAGAGGTTGAATAGTGCCAGGCACAAAGTGGACAAAAATATGTGTTGAATGGATAAATGTAGGGGGCTTTGTAGACTTGTTCTAAGCAAAGCTACAAGAAGTTGGCTAAGTCTGTTGTTATTTATTCAATGAATTATTGACTATTATTTAGCATAGAAATGCCATGAACAAATCATGAAATCACGTACAGCACTGCAGAAATGGGGGTTTTGCTTTTATTTCCTGCTGGGTAAGTGGTAAGAATTTTAAAAGGTTATATTGTGGAGGAAACAATAACGAGCCTTCTAAGGTTGTCTCTGAGTTTACTTAAAGAACATGCATGTAAGCAGTAACTTGAGCTCTGTGTCTTTGAAACTGCAAAGTGTCCAAGAAAGGTCCAATGTGAGGAATATCTGGCTTCTCTGATCGTTTGATGAGTGTGGACCAGATGCGTTTGTAATTCCATGTAATTGTTTTTCCACCAAAACCCAATACAGATCTTTTAATAGCTTTTTACCACATTAGACTTTAGTCTTTCACTTTCCATCAGTTCCATCTGAGGAGTCAATTTTGTGTGTTTGAAAGAAAGCAGAATGACATCCACCAGATGTTTCAGGCAAGTGAAGAGAGCTGCATAGATCATTGGTCTCTGTTCCGAACTGGCACTTGGGCTATGGGGTGGGGTGGTGGTTATTCAGCATCTAGCTATGGTCCATGATGGCCAGGTACTGCCGCTGACTATGGGGCCCCTCCTGCATGTTTAGTTTATTTTTAAAAACATGTTTTCAGTGTGAATTGGAAACACTCTAGCAAATTCAGTGTGAATTTGAAGACACTCTATCATGTCCACTAGGCCACCTAATGGAGTATCACTTTGAGATTTCCGTGATAATGGTATATAGTTAATGATCAAGATGTTTATTACTCTTACAAATTGATGCTTTTAAAATAGGTTTCATTTTCAAGTGAAATTTCTCAGGCCAGCTCTACTAAAGTCCATTGGTTGGGAAGAGCTTTGTGTTATAGTTGCCTTTGCTTCAAATACAGCTTTAAGAATTTGGAATTTATAACCTTCTGACCTATCCTTGAAAGGAATCTTGGTAGCATAGTGATCACACACTGGACAAGATGAGCAGTTCCAAACCACCAGCTGCTCCACAGGATAAAGATGAGCCTTTCTACTTCTACAAAGACTTAAGCCTTAGAAACCCACACAGGCAGTTCTCTCCTCTCCCGTGGGGCTGACGGGAGTTGGAATCAACTGCATGACGTGGAGTTCGGGTTTTGGTTTGGTTCCATCCTTATTACTTCACTTCTGAATCGTGGCTGTTTCTCTTTTGCAGACTTTTCTCTGTTTTCCTTTAAATGCCCAAAGTGGGTGGAAAGAATTAGAATTGATCGAGTTCTTATTGCCTACAAGCTCATGTGGTGGGAGTGCTATTCTACTAGTAAACTTTTTCAAATTTCATGAAATTTCCCCAATATGGATTATATATGGGAAGTTTTATGAGTGTTCTAGCCTATGGGTCCTTTTTGCTTTGTTTCACTTGACTACTTGTAAACACTCTTGGTTTAAAGCAAACCAAACTCGCTGCTTCGTAACTTGGTAGAACAGAGAAGAACTACCCCGTGGATGTCCAAGGGGGATGTTCCATCTTTACAAGAGGAAAGAGCCCCATCTCTGCCACATCCTTGGGTTAGTGATTATAAAATGCTAGTAAAAAACAGGGCAGACACCAAGGAGGAACATCCTCTAACTGAAGCTCCTAGGAATTGTTTGCTCTCAGAATATATGAGTACCAGGCTGCTCGAAGACTGAAAGCATCAGAAAGCCGAAACCCACTAAGAGGATTCATAATTCTACACGACAAGGAGTCTTAGGGTTGAGCGGGTAGGTTCCAAGCATAGTCTGTTGGGAGCTCACTTGGCTTCTCTGCAATCCCTTGACCTCTGTGCATTGACCTCATTATCAGGGATGTATAGCATTCCCTAGTGACACTGTCAGGTCAGCTTTGGACTGCTACTTAAAGGTTACCGGTTCAAATCCACTGGTTACTCCTCCAAAGCAAAAAGAGGATATCTGCCCCTGTAAAGATTTGCAGCCTTGGAAACCATATCTAGGGTCTCTCTATCCCTCCTTCTGCTTTTCAGAGGGCTCATCTGATACACAGCAGGATGGTACTCCAGGGAGTCTGGTTTGCAAGCCCTCAGAGGTGAATCCCATCAGTATCGTTCCCTGACTTCTCACCACACCCGTGCAGGGAAAGGACGGTCGGTGGGAGTGGAAGACTTCAGCCAGAAGAGCCACATTAAATAATTCGCTGCCCTTGCACCCTTTCTGTCAATTATTCGAACATCTGCTTTGTGCCTTGTGAACCCATAGACATACACTGAGAACAAAATAAGAACCTTAGCAAGAGGCAGGCGTGGAGCACATCCCCTGGACCCCAGATCCCTGCGCAGTGACACTCCTGGAGCCAGATGATAGCAGCTGTTCCATCTGCTGCAGAATGGGGATCCACGGAGTAGAAAGCCTCATCTTTCTTCTGCAGAGCAGGTAGTGTTTGCAAACTGCTAACCTTGTTGTTGTCAGTCCAAAGTGGAACCAACTATATCACCAAGGCTCCTCTCAGGAGAGAGCAGCCTGGAAAAGGACGTCATCTGGGTAAAGTTGCGGGTCAGTGGAAAGGGAAGACCCTTCACCAGAGGGTTGGCACAGCAGCCGCAACAACGGGCTCAAACTAACGACAATTGTGACCCTGACTCGGGACCGGGCAGTATTCTGTGGTCCTGTGATTGCTGTGAATTGGAACCAATTTGACGCCTAGCAGCATCCATTGTAGGGGAGTCCTTGGGGGTGCAAATGGTTAAGGCGCTGAGCAGTAGGATGGAGGGTTCAGTCCACCCACAGTGCCTCCGAAAAGCAGTCGAAAGAATAGACAATGAAACCCTCGGAGCCCAGTTCTACTCTTTGGAAAAAAAATATTTTTCTTTAAAAATCCATCTTAGAGTTAACAAACCAAAATATCCCTTAGGGAAAAGGTTTTGGTGGGAAGCTACTCTAAAGACATTGCTGCAGATAGAATTATGAGTTAAAAGACAGATTCCTCTATTTCTCCTTTTTTCAGTTCTTATTTTAAAAAAATAGTATCAAAAACCCACTTGTAAATAACCATGGTCCAGAATGTGGTAGGTCAGTTAAAAAGATAGAGTTTAAAATTGGACTTCTATCAGTTTGACCTCTAATTTAAAAGCTATCTAGGTGGATGGAAGGGCTGCATCTGAAGTTCAAGGTGAGTACAGGTGATTGGAATTGGAGAAGTCCTTTCCTCGGTCTCCAGGTATCCAGGCACCTTTCACATGCAGAACCATTTGGCACTTCTTTTGCTATGTCCCTAGGAGTTCTGGTGGCAGAGCAGGTTGCTAAAGGCAAGCTCAGGACTTGGAACCCGCCGTGGCTCTGGGGAGAAGGAAGAAGAGAGGCTGTCTGCTCTCTCAATGATACACAGAGTTGCCGGGAGGATCACAATGAGTTGCAGTTGCCTCTGGCAGTGAGTTTTTCTTTTTATATCCCGACCACTTATTGAACAAAATTGACATAGCACTTTTTCAGATTTTATTCTTAATTTTTATTTTTCAATTCTTTGGATATCCTTGGTTTTATTTTCTTCAGGGTGAGATAACTGAGCAGGGAAGCCTCTCAACTTATCATGAAATATAATTTCATATAGTATTCCTGTGCTCAAGGACCTCTTTTGGAAAGGGCAGTGGAATTGAGAAGGCCATGGTGAAAACTCAATTAATTACAAGCCCAAATATGGAAAATTCAAACTCTGCGGTAGTTTTTTTATATTTAAAAAAAATTGGGGTTTGAGTTAGTTTTGCATTTGACTAATGCTGAAAAGGCTGGAAAATAAATGGAGTTTCTTTTCTTTCGTGTAGTTGTCTGGCGTCTGGCAAAACCTTACTTCTTTCTTTCAGGTAGGAAAGCCTGCCAACACGAAAAAAAGAGACTTCAGTTTTCTCCTGCATTTTGTAACTCATTCTGTGGCCTCCTTTTCCTCTGGCAGAGGCTGTATGGGAATTACAGATGACTAAGAAGAGTGATTGGTGTGAAGTTTTACTCAACAGCTAGTCATTGTACAACTGTAAAAACTCGCTTTTTCAGAGGCACTCCAAACTGGTACTTTATTCAAGGTTTCTTAATATGTCCCCCTCCCATGCATTTCTTGTATAATATGTCTTAAAACCTCAAACTGGACCCCCACAAATGACTCAAAATCTGGAGAATATGCTTTCCTGGCCACTTCTGGTTTGTCTCAGTCATGTTTTGATGGCTTTTAAGCTAGCTGCAAACCCTCATATACCAAATTCCATGGGGCCTTCATCATTTTTTTAATGTGAAAAGAATCTGGTTTTGCTTTCTTTAATCTTTTATGGCCAAATTGGGTCCAGAAGATGAAACCGATCACCTACGCTTTCCCCACTGAGCACCGCCTGCCCGGGGACTGGAGCCGCGCGGCAATGCATTGCAGGCAGATGGTCACACTGGCCTTGCCTTCACTCTTGCTTAGAAAGAGCTACTGAAAACGAGTGAAACGCTGTCCGCTAGTCTTGAAGCAGCAAAACTGGGAAATAATTTCAGAAGCTGATCGTCTGGCTTCATTAGTGACCTATTTAGAATAGTGGTGTAGTGGTTATGTGTTGGGCTGAGACCCACAATGTCTGCAGATCAAAAGCACCAGGCAGTCCCTGGGGAAAAAAAAGATGGGACTTTCTACTCCCACATTGAGGTACAGTCTCAGAAAACCACAGGGTCAGTTCTTCCTGCCCTAGAGGGTTGTCGTGAGTCAGCATTGACTGGAGGGCGGAGAACTTGGTTCTGATTTAGGTTGGTGGACCTGGGTTAAACGAAGGCTCACTTCTTGCCATGTGACCAGAGCCAATTTTATGAATGCCACTCAGGCAGGCGAAGTAACCTTTTCATGTGGCTCATTCAAGGGACGGACATTTTGTCTGCATATTTACAATATTCTCTAAAACGAGGAATATAACACTGTGATAGGTGGATGTGTAGAGGATGGATGAATGGGCTTCAGGAAGTCTGGAATACTATTTTGGACTTCAGATTTTTCAGGAGAGAGACCTTAATTTGCCTCAGATTCTCAAAGAGGTCACTGATCAGCCTACCTGCCTGTCCTCCACCCACCAACCCCAGAGTAAAGTTACAACTTCTCAAAAGACTTAACATGTTTTCTACATTCCTCAGCACTTGCTTCTCTTCTCAGTTTGTTTGAACTCTGCTTGCTGAGTTCAAGAGTAGAAATGAAAGCCTACCCAAGACATGTCTACCCTTAAAAGTTATCTGTGAAGCTAACAAAACTGCTAAAGTATCCATCTTGCCAGTGGTAATTTAGGAAAAAAACTTATTGAGCCTACTACCTTGTCAATGACAACTTCATCATAACTTAGGAGCACCCCCCAAAAAAAACCCATCAAATCCACTGCCATTAAGTTGATTCTGACTCATAGTGAACCTACATAGAGTTTCTGTAACTATAAATCTTCACAAGCACAGATACACAGTTGACCTTAGCATTAGCAGCCTTATACTTGCCAGGCAGTGTCCCCAGAGCTCCTTGAGAACCAGATTCAACTACAGAATTCTTGAATTCTTGGGCATGTTGGGCCTCTTTCAGTACAACCCCACCCTCCACCCCCGTTAGGGCCGAGGTGTTTCCAGAACTGCATTTCTACGTTCCGCTCTGCCTGGTATTCTCCCAGAAAGCCCACAATGCCCCCTGTCCTGAAACCAGTCCTCTGGTCCTCTGCCAGAGTGTTGGAGGCCAGTCCCCAGGCTGCTGTGGCTTTGGAGGCGGAGCAGAAGTCCACGGTGGTCCTCCTCCTAACTTTTAAGCAGCCCTAGTTCTCAGCCTCCCCTGAGCTTCATCTGAGAGTTTCCTTCCTCCTCCCAACCACTGCCACGCCAGCGTTGTGCTGTCCCCCCAGGTCTCCAGCACCCCAGGTCTTCCCAGCTTCCAAGATCACTGTGCTACTGGACTTATTTTTACGTTCCTTCCCCACCCCACCCCCGGCTGACTATTATTTTAGTGGGCCCTTGGGACGTGAATACGTGTGTTTTCTTATAACTGGAATGATGGGCCCTTCTTTTTTCACCGGCACTGACCTCATCTCTGCTTTAAACACCGGGGAGCAGTGCTCGGCAGGACCTTGGGAGATTACAGTGTGACTGTCTGAAGAGAGAAAGGCTTGAGTCTATATATTTCCTTGTAGTACCAGTTCTCAACTGTTTTCCCCAGAAAATACTTGCTGACTGAGTCAATTGGCTTATGAAGCACAGTGAGTGAGAGAGTGAGTAAAGGGAGTGAGTGAGAAGGCAAAGTGTCAGATTTGAGTAAGAGAAAGACTGGACTTCCTAAACTATCCAGAAAAGAGGTATGGGGACATGTACTATATTTGTCTGTTCAGAATACCTCACCATTTTTGGCAATAGGATTATTTTTTCTATTGGGAAATACTCCCCCAACAATACCCCGGTTCTTTGTCTACATGTTTACAGTGTGCCTGACCTTGTTCTTGGATCTAGGGATGCATGTGACCTTGCCTTTGAATAAAAGCCAAGCTCACTGCCACCAAGTCAATTTCAACTGATAATCTATAGAACAGGGTAGAACTGTCCCTGTGACGATCCAAGACTATAACTGCCCCTCCTCCCGGAGCAGCAGGGGAAACTTTTTAAAAACAGTTTTATTTAGACATAATCCACATGTCATATAATTCACTAGTTCAATCATATCAAGAAGAGTTGTACAATCATAACCATAATCATTTTTAGAACATTTTCTTCCTTATACCTTTTGTTATTATCTCCCCATGTCCCCCAAGCCTTCCCTGATATATCCCTAAGAAACCATCAATTCAGTTACTAAGACTGTAACTCTTTATGGGAGAAGAAAACTTCATTTTTTTCTGAGGAGTGACAGGTTGTTTCAAACTGCTTACCTTGCCATTAGCAGTCCGATGTGTGACCACTATGCCACCAGGGTTCCTTAGCCCCGGCCTCTAAATAGACAGGTTCAATGGGCAGGCCACAGTGCTTGGATCAGGGATGGGGCATCTGGTCTAGATCAAGCAGTTGACCTAGTCCAGGGTTTTGTTTGTGACTGATTTTCTTCACCATGGTTACTGAGCTGATAGACTGTAAGATTAAGCATGCTGGGGCTATCCTGCCCCATGCTGATCCACAACCACCTCTGATCATATTGTTTCTGCTCATTACATGTTAACTCATGATTATTAGAATCCTGGTGGGTGCAAACAGGTTGGAGGTTTAAGTCTACCTAGAAGTGACTTGAAGAAAGATATAATCCATTTCCCCATATCAGTCATTGAATGTCCAGTGGGAATACACAAATCAGAATTGTCTTGGTGGCCACTGATTGTTGGATATGATGGTATCTACCTCAGAAAGTGTAGTAAATATTTTTTGTGTAAGAAGGAAGGAAGAGAGAGAGAGAGAGGAAACAAACAAGACGATGTTACTGTGCCAGAAAATCCACCCTTGGAGGTTTTGGTTATATAACCCAACACCTATTCTCTCTGGAATCTTGGTGATATTAGTTAGGTGAAGGTTCACGACATGCTCTTTTGTTTAAACTACTTTGAGTTGAGCCTGTGCTACACAAACCACAGGGATCACAGTCAGTATCTAGCACGAAGGTTCTTCAACTGTAGTTGTGACCCCACTGGACGTGGGATGGCAACAGATTTGGCAACAGTAAAAGGTTGCCAAACTTGCAACCACTAAAAATTAATTCAAAATCAAATGCATAATCAATCGCAAGCAGGGCTTCTGTATTGCAGATTTCTTGGGTGAAAATGGGTTGGGAATAGAGTAAGGCTTCTTGACCCAGTATATACAAAAGACATTGGGTGAGAGGGGGGGCGGTGAGAGAGAGAGAGAGAGAGAGAGAGAGAGAGAGAGAGAGAGAGAGAGAGAGAGAGAATGAGAATGAATTCTGGAGAAATCGTTGGTATTGCTTATTTTCTTAAATACACATATGATGCTGTTGTACTTTTAGTAATAAATAAAGCAAAAATGTGTATGTGGATTTGTACTTTTCATATACACATAAAAAGCACGGAAGTAGGTTTGAGGTACAATTGTTTGATAAAGTTCTTCTCAGAGCCTTTGAAGATGAGTTCATCTGATGCTAATAGCTCACAGAGGAATTTCACAGGTTAAGGAAGAGTGAACATTACATGATTCCACCAGATGTGGGATAAGGGAATCCATTTAGAATGAAATAACTACAAAGTGGCCCTGGTGTGCTTCTAATGTTTCAGTATATGCAAATTAGATTTTCCATATCTCATAATGTGGCCAACAGTGGGGTGAAATGGAGCTGTAATTAAAAGCAGAGCTGGAGGAAAGTTCCAGCAAAAAGCCATTTCCACTGCATATTAAGAATGGGCCATAATTTTAAACAAAATCAGGACTAGAGCAATGGAAAGGCATTCCTTCCAAAGACTGGTCACAAAATGAAGAACTATGGGCTAAAAATCCTATATATTTGGTACCATGAAAATGTAAGAGACTTTTTTATAATTAGGAGGAGCAAAGCCATTAATATGAAAAGGATGAAATAATACTAGATCGAGAAGTACCCTGCTAATAAATGCGGTCAGAACAAACACCACTTTGACATGGCTCTGTGTCTCTAGGTTATTTTTAACTACATGTTCAGCAGTCTTTACATGTCATGTCAGTTTGAAATCATGGTCCAAGCAAATATAAATGAATGATGAAAATATTAATGGTTTCCTAGATGAGGAATTGAAATCATATAGACAGATTTAAAATTACTCCTGTTATATGTATGGAGTCATGGGTTTCATGATAGGTTTTATGCTTTAGCATATTCTATATATTGCATGGGGCCTTGGCGGTGTAATGCTTACAAGTTGGCCTGTGACCCCCCATGGTCAGCAGCTCCAAAACACCAGCGGCTCCTCAGGAGAGAAGACTGGGCTTTCTACTCCAATAAACAGTCAGTCACCATCTCCAAAGCCCACAGGGGGTTGCTGTTGGTCAGCACTGACTCGATGGTAGCGAGTTTGGTTGATATAGTTAATGGAGTCCCTGGTGAGGCAAATGATTAATGCACTCGACTGCTAGACACAAGTTTGGAGGCTTGAGTTCACAGAGAGCCTAGTGATCTACTTCTGAAACAGTAGCCATTGAAAACAAGATGGACATGGGATAGGGGAAGTAGGGGGTAAGGAAGCGGTGTTAACAAACCAGGGACAAGGGAACAACAAGGAATCCAGTTTGGTGGTGAGGTGGGAGTGGCAGGCCTGGTAGGGAGTGATCAAGGGTAAGGTAACAAAGAGGTATTGCTGTAACCCAGGTGGAGAAGGAGCATGATAGTGGGGCAGGAGGAAAGTCAAGGGAAATGGAGGAAAGAGCTAGGAGGCAAAGGGTATTTATAGAGGTCTAGACAAAGACATGTACATATGCAAATATATATATGAGGATGGGGAAATAGATCTATGTGCCTATATTTATAGGTTTAGTATTAAGGTGGCGGAAGGACCTTGGGCCTCTACTCAAGTACTCCCTCAATACATGAATACTTTCTTCTATTAAATTGGCATTCTATGATGCTCACCCTCCCGACACAACTGCTGAAGCCAAAGTGGGTGAACAAGCAAATGTGGTGAAGAAAGCTGATGGTGCCCGGCTATCAAAAGAGATAGCGTCTGGGGGTCTTAAAGGCTTGAAGATAAACAAGCGGCCATCTAGCTCAGAAGCAACAAAGCCCACATGGAAGAACACACCAGTCTTTGTGATCACGTGGTCCCGAAGGGATCAGTTATCAGGCATCAAAGAACAAAAAAATCATATCATTGGGTGCACACCTCCATGATACAATCGCTGAGGACAACCGGGTGCATAAGCAAATGTGAAGAAAGCTGATGGTGCCTGGCTATCAAAAGAGATAGCATCTGGGGTCTTAAAGGCTTGAAGGTGAACAAGCGGCCATGTAGCTCACATGTGGGCAACAAAGCCCACCGGAAGCAGCACAGCAGCCTATGCGATCACGAGGTGTCGAAGAGATCAGGTATAAGGCATCATCAGAAAAAGAAATCTTACCATAGTGAATGAAGGAGGAATTGCAGATTGGAGACCCAAAGTCCATTTGTTGGCCGCTGGAGATCCCCTCACAGAGGGGTCTAGAGGAGGAGATGAGTCAGTCAGGGTGCAACGTAGCACTGATGAAAAATACAGCTTTCCTCCAGTTCCTAAATGCTTCCTCCCCTCCCACCCCCCACTACCATGATCCGAATTCTACCTTTCAAGACTGTGTAGAGCAGAGGTTGTACACTGGTGCAGATAGGAACTAGAGGCACAGGGAATTCAGGGTGGATGATACCTTTAGGACCAGGGGTGTGAGGAGTGATACTGGGAGGGTAGAGGGTGAGTGGGTTGGAAAGGGGGAACAGATTGCAAGGATCTACATGTGAGTTCCTCCCTAGAGGATGGACAACAGAAAAGGGGGTGAAGGGAGACGCCGGATAGGGCAAGATATGACAAAATAATATTTATAAATTATCAAGGGCTCGTGAGGGAGTGGGGAGCGGGGAGGGAGGGGAAAAAAGAGGACTTGATGCAAAGGGCTTAAGTGGAGAGCAAATGCTTTGAAAATGATGAGGGCAAAGAATGTACAGATGTGCTTTATACAATTGATATATGTATATGTATGGATTGTGATAAGAGTTGCATGAGTCCCTAATGTGAAAAAAAATAGGACTTTCCTGTTTTTGTATAACCTTCATTCCTAGTTCTATTTTTTCTTCCCTTAATAAAACAAGATGGCTATAAACTCTGAAAACATAGACCATCTTATTTTTATTATGTAATGTAATATTTTAGCAATAACCCTGTATCACACCTTTGGTTTCAGACTTAGTGGCATTCCTAAATTTATATCTAGGCTCACAAGGCAAAGTGATAATGCAGGAGGCAACCAAGATACACAAAAATCTTTGACATGTTGGCAGTAGTTGTTCAAAATCTTAAAAACATGCACCGCTTTCATGAGACAATCTATGCTCAGGAATTTATTGAAAGAATTTATTGAAAGACACTTCTAGTTGAGGATGGTAATTAGGAATCTTGATGGCAATGCAGTGAAGGGGCACCCCCGGAGAGAGATGTATCAGTCTGCTCGGGGAAGATTTACAATCTTGGACACCCCCTGGGGCAGTTCTTCTCAGCTCTACAGGGTTGCTAGAGTTGGAATCAGCAGGATGTGAGTGAACTGGTTATTTTGGGTCTTTGCAATCTCAAGATCTAATAATGAGAAAGTAGACATTGGTTAAATAAACTATTCATTTGCCACATTGCAATCTTTAAAATATCTTAGTAAAAATATTAATTGACATAGAACAATATCCACGACTTGCTAAACTCAGTCAACGGATATTTATTCCTACAGATTGTGTGCATTTTCTTTAAGAGATGTGTTTTAAGAATGTCTCCCAGTGGAAATAGGTGATGGTTCATGTTAGAAGATTTTCTCCTCCATCCTCAAAAGATATCCTTATCTATTTATTCAATTATTCATTTTGTTGCAAAGTTGCCTGGCGTTTTGAAGAAACACTCACGTGTTCTTTGATGCCCCAACCGACAGTGATCCCCCAGTTGCATTCTGGGTTTCCCTCTAGGAATATGAACTGACTAGTGACCGGCTTCTAATGAGTAGACTAGTAGAAGTGATGCTGAGAACTTCCAAGACCAGGTCATAAAAGGTGACACATCCTTTGCTGGTTTCTGCCTCTCCTGCTTCATACATCTTGGTTGGTTTAGACTGATATTTAAGAAACCTGGTCCTCTTGAAGCTGACACACTGGTGAGACCCCAAGGAGATCCTATAGCAGTGGCTCTCAACCTTCCTCATGCCACGACCCTTTAATAAAGCTACTCATGTTCTGGTGACCCCCCCCCCAACCATAAAATTATTTTCGTTGCTACTTCATCACTCTAATTTTGCTACTGTTATGAATCACGTAACCCCTGTGGAAGGGTCGTTCAACCCCCAAAGGGGTTGTGACCCACAGGTTAAGAACTGCTGCCCCATAGCAAGAGAGAAATAACTGAGAAAATGCTATCGTTGCAGCCGCTAACTGTTTGAATCTTTCTTGCCTGAGACATCAGGTGGGCATGGTTGGGAGACTTCACACAGTGCCAGACTCGGCCTTTTGAGCTCTCAAGGCTGATGCTGAGTGGAGCTAAGGCTAGACTCTTTGTGAATCGCAGATTTGTGAGCAAAACAGATGCTGGTGTTGTTTTTAAAGTCACTAAGTTTTGGGGTGGTTTGTTATACAGACTTAGAGAGCTAGAATAAAACCTTACCTGTTGGGGGGTACAAACTGTATGTTATCAGTATCTGTATCTTTCTCTCAATTTATTATTTTATCTTTATTCTCTGTCATAAAAAAAAGGAAACAAACCATCAGAAGGACATATAATAAAAACATGATGATAGGGTTATATTTGGGGGTAGAATTATGGATAGTTTTAGTTATTCCTTTTGCTACACTAGGCATCCCTGGTGGTGTAATAGTTATATTAAATTCAACGTCAGCCCTTTGAAACCACAGCTGCTTCCCCGGGAGAAAGATGAGGCTTTCTACTCCCATAAAGATGTATAATCTCAGAAACCCATAGGGGCAGTTGTAGCCTGCCCTATAGGGTTGCTACGAATCAGAATCCCCTCGATGGCAGTGAGTTTGGTTTGGTTTGGCTTTTTGATATACTGGCTATTGGTCATTAGCGATAGGCACCCCCCATTTATTATTGGATGGGAAAGGTATATATGAATAGTTTAATAAACAAATAAGAATGAATCATGTCTTAGAAAGGTTGTGAAAATCTGTGAGTCCTAAACCCCCAGTTTCCAATAGAATGCATTGTAGCCCATTCCATTCTTGAAATATCCCATTAAAGAAAACATGTTCCTGTGAAAACGTGAGGGCGCTCCCACCAGCCCATGGGGAAATGGCTTTCAAAAATACCGACGTTTCCCACGAATGATTTGAACGATTGGAAGCTCGTTTGTAGAGCGTGTTGAGCTCTGTGTGGGTCCATGGACGCTGCACTGTCAGACTGGAAAACGGACCTGAGACAGAGACTCTCAACTTCTGATGGCTGCTCACTAGCTCCTCTTCAGGGGAACTGCCCTGGAGCCTAATGTCATCATTATTTGTTATTCTTGGGAAAAATAAGCAAGCGTTCTCTCTTTCTGGATGTTTATACTCCCATTCTTTGTCTTTCACAAAATGATTCACAGAAAGAAAAAGAAGAGACCAGTGTTCAGAGAGACATGCTGTTATGCCCGTGTGACCCACCCACTGGCCTCAAAGGCACCAGTGCCTAGGTAGCTGGGAAGAAAAGACTGTGCCTTTTCTTCTTGCATCTTGGAGGGAGAGAGATGTGGCAGGCACTTCCATAAAAAGAGGTACAGCCTTGGACACTCTGTGGGGCTTTTCTACTCAGTCCTGTAGGGCTGATGAGTCAGAAGGCACTTGATGACAGTGGGTTTGGGGTTTGGGGTTTGGGGCATACAATTCACATGCTCCTTCCATATTGGGGGAAATGAGATTGTGAAAATCTCTGTCGCTCCTTGGCAATTTGTGTTATGATTATGTGGAATTCTGAGTTCGTGGTGACATGTGCTTTCTATTTCCACATCCAATAAGGCAGTCTAACATGTTGGGGGAATCTGTTTTTAGTAAAAGATAATTAACATTTTTATCTCTCAGGGGTTTGTCATAGACAGAATAGGTCTCGAGCTGGCCTGGCAACATTAGTTCATGCAGCGACCGGTGAAAGTGTGTTGCCTTGCGTATTACTACTCTGTCAGGACAATGAAAAGAAGCAGAAAAACAAGAGAATAAAATTTATCTTTGCTTTGAGAACCCTGGAATATGTCCATTTTAATAATGTTCAAGGCAGCGCTGAGCTGGTTTCCCAGACGAGCTATAAATAACTTGTTCTTCAGCCTGAGTTCAAGCTGGTAAAAACTTTCAGACGTCCTCAGGCCAGCTGTGCCCACCCTTCCACCATCCGTACGAAGGTTATTCACCCCTTACTTTTTACTGATCGATTGAAAACGTTGAGTAGTGTGTGGCATCAGACTCGAGCAGGGTAACGTCAGCTTTCAGTTATTCAGTGACTACTCTGTGCCGTGCCTACCACCTGTCTGTCTGTTGGTTGTACCGTGGTGGCTTGGAGGTTGTTGTGCTGCTGAAGCAGTGTCACCAGTATTTCAAAATCCAGCAGCATCACCCCTGGTGGAAACTTTCAGCAGAGCCCCCAGGCTACGATCAGACTATGGAGAAGGAAGGAACTGCCCACTTCTGAGGGATTGGTTACAAAAAAACCTTCGGATATCAGTAGAAGGTTGTTAGGTATTGTGCTGGAAGATGTGCCCCTCAGGCTGGAAGGCACTCAACATACAACTGAGGAAGAGTCGATCATGTGTAAGGAGTAAAGCCAATGGGGCCTTCACATGCTGATGGGGCGCAACTCAAAATGAAAGAGACAGCTGGAAATAACCATTAATAGTTGGAAAGTGGAATGTACAAAGTATGAATTCTAGGGAAATTGGAAGTTGTCAAAAATACAATGAAATGAATAAATGCCAGATAGTGAATTAGTATTGCTCTTAAAGCCAAAGTCTTTGTTACTCCCACCAAATGATCTTCGTTTTCCTGATGGGTCTGGGTAAGAAGGTGGTGGAAATTACTGATGGGATTATACGATTTAGCTATCAATGATTGTTAACAGGATTAATTCCAATGGGCAGCCTGCTGGGTATAAAATGAGCTACGTTGGAAGGTGGTCAGGCAATCTCACTAACAAGAGAAGAACCAGGAGTGGAGTGTATCCTTTGAACCCCAGCATCCCTGCTCCTTGAACCTCCTTAGTTCATGAGACAGCTCAGACACCAGATGAGTAGCAGAAGACCTAGGAACCAGAGCATGGGACAGCATAATGGACTTCCCAGGATACAGAGCCAGTAAAACCCAAGTACTTTCAGATCCAGGAACTGAGTGGGGAATGTTGTACCTCTGGGAGTTGTGTTTGCTCACCCATGGAGCTGGAAATGAGTGCCTTCCTGTTGATTATTATAGGGGAGTGGAATGCCTTTTTAGGCATTTATTGGAAGCCCTTAAAATAGCTTTGTGATATTGCCTGAGCAGGACAAAGGCCAGGACAAGTCACCGAGTGCCAGAGAACCCTGCCTGCAGGCATGGGAGAGAAGAAACTGAACTACATCTTGAGAATGATAAACCTTAAAATAAATCCTCTGTAAGATTTGTGTGAGTTCTTAGGGAATTCAGTTAAGTAGAATAGAGCATGCTTGGGGGCCAGCTTGGGCACAGCTTGTGTGAGGATTGATAAGGAAGGTTGGAGGATGGAGACAAAGCTTACCTCTTCCTTGTTGCAGTCTGCCTTAGGAGATAGAGGTCAGATGTAGCCCTTTTAACCTTTCCACAGTAAAGAGTTTTATCCTATGCATTAATGAGCTGGAATGGACTGGTATTGACTATTTTGACTCAGACAAGCATATAGTTTACTCTTCTGGGAATGACAAATCAAAAGGAATGGTGTTGCAGTCACATAAAATTTTTTCCCCCAAGATCTGAAAGTACTGTGTGATAGGATAATATCTATATGCTTATAAGGAATTGCAGTTCATCTAAATATTATCCAAATTCATACAACTACTAAAGTTAATGATGAAGAAATTAAAGAATTCTACAAACTTCTTCAATCTGAAGTTGATCCAACATACAGTCAATGTACATTGATAATTATTGGTGATTGTATGCAAAAGTTGCAAGCAAAAAGGAAGGAACAGGAGTTGGGAAATATGGATTTGGTGATAGAGATGAAGCTGGAGATAATATGATAGAATTTTGGAAGACCAATAATTTTTCATTGCAAATACCAATTTTCAACATCATAAACAGACTGTACACATGGACTTCATCAGCTGGAGTACACAGGAGTCAAATTGACATCTTTCAGAAGAGATGGTGGAAAAGCTAAAGATCAGTAGTGAAAGAGTCCAGGGCCCGAAGATGGGGCAGACCATCAATTGCTCTTATGTATATCCATAGTGAAGTTGAAGAAAATAAGAGCAAATCCATGAGAACCAACTTATAACCTTGACTGTGTTCAATCTGAATTTTGAGATCGTCTCATCAGATTTAGCTCATTGAATACTAAGGACAGAAGACCTGACGGACTGTGGGAAAACACGAAGAACACCATACAGAAAAAAAGCCAAAGATTGTTAAAAAACAAGCACATTGAATTGGATGTCAGTAAAAACTTTGAGATACGTTCCTGAATATAGAGCAGCTAAAGCAAATGGAAGAAATGATGTGACAGAGTTCAGCAGAAAACTTCAAAGGGCAGTTTGAGAAGACAAAGCATTATGATGAAATATGCAAAGGCTTGGAGATAGAAAGCCCAATAGAAGCATACTCTCGGGATATTGCAAAATGAAAGAAATAACAACAACAACAAAAAATCAAGCCTTCAGTTTAAATACTGAAGGATTCTCTAAACAAAATAGTGAATGATCCAGGAAGCATCAAAGACAATGGAAGGAAAACGTAGAGTTGCTCGCCCCCAAATAAGTGATCAGTATTCAACCATTTCAAAAGATAGCATGTAATCAAGTACCAATGGTACTGCAGGAAGTAGCTTAAGTTTCATTGAAGGCATTAGTAAAAAGCAAGACTTCAGGAATTCACAGAACACCAATTGAAATCGTTCAACAGACTGATGAAGCACTGGAAGCACCAACTTGCCTATGAAATTTGGAAGAAAGCCACCTGGCCAGCTTACTGGAAGCCATCCTAATTTGTACCCTTTTCAAAGAAAAGTGGCACAATAGAATTTTATGCAGTGTCATTAAAATCTCATGTAACTAAAATTTTGCTGAAGATAATTCAACAACAGTTGCAGCCGCACATTGATCAAGAGCTTTCAGAAATTCAGGCTAGATTCAGAAAAGGACGGGGACTGAAGGAAAGGATAGCATTGTTAGTGTCAGACAGATCTTGACTGAAAGCAGTGAACACCAGAAGAATCTTTACCTGTGTTTCATTGACCACGCAGAGGCATTCTGTCTGAATTACAACTGGGTAACATGGGAAAGAATGAGGGGTCCAGAACACAGCACTGCGTGCGTGCAGAAGTCTGCCATGGACCAGCAGGCACGCTTTCTAAAAGAACAAGTGGTTTAAAAATCAGAAAATCACTCTCACTCTACGTATTCAACCTGGATGCTAAGCACATAGTCTGAGACGCTGCGCTGTGTGAAGAAGAATGCAGCTTCAGGATTGGATGAAGGCAGAGTCCCACCTGCTACAGGACACAACCTTGCTGGCTGAAAGTGAAGAAGACTCGAAGACTTGATCGTGAAGAAAGCTCCAGGACTGACCTTATTTCTCTTCAGTACAGATGGCAACTCAATGTAGAGAGAACCGAAGTCTCGGCAACTCAACTAATAAGCAACATCATGTTAAATGGAGAAAAGATTAAAGATTTCTTGTTGCTTGGATCTACACCCAATGCTTATGGAATCAGCATCAAGTAATCAAATGACATATTGCATTAGGCGAATCTGCTGCAGGAGACCTTGTGAGTGTGTTGAATTACAAGGATATCGTTTGCAAATGAAGGTACGCCCTTATGCAAGCCACGGTATTTTCAGTCACTTCATAGCATGTGAAAGCTGGGCAGTAAATGAAACCAGAGACGACTGATGTATTTGAATGATGGTATTGGCAAGGAACGAGTAAATCTGCTGCGAAAGAAGTACAGCCAGAATATTCGTTAGAAGTGAGCTAGGGAAACTTTGTTTCATGTACTTTGGACATGTTATCAGGAGAGACTAGTCCTTAGAAGAGAGCATCATGCTTGGTAAAGGAGCTGGTCAGTGAAAAAGAGGAAGGCCCTCAAGGAGATAGTTTAACAAAATAGCTGCAACAACGGGCTCAAAAAGACCAAAGGTGAGGATGGAACAGGACTGGATGTATTTCCTTCCGTCATACAGAAGGTGGCCATTTCGATGGCCTCTCAAACAATAGTATGTACCAAACACTGTGCTTTATATGCGGCGTGTTTTAAAGTTCAGTTACATGAAATATTTCCATGTAGCTTTGGAAACTTCTTTGTATTTATATATGTACATATATGCATAAATATTTATTGTGTTTTGTTGAAATTTCCACCTAACAATTGTTACACATGTTGTGCAAACACATTGGTTAGCTTTTTACACAGGGTGTCAACATTGTCATTATTTCTCTTCTTTTGGTTCGCATTCCTTTAAATCTAGCTTCCCTGTTCTCTTTACCTTTCATTATTCCTTTAGTATAAATGTTTTTTTTGTTCTTCTGGGTGGCATGGTAAAAAATTCTTTTAGAAGAATTAATACCAGCCTGATCCAAAGGAATTGAAGATTAAAGATGTTCCAAATGTCCCTATTCCTCCCCACTCCATCCCCTCTCCTCCCATCACTGGGCTTTATGATTCACTGCAACATCCCACAGAAACCCATGAAAGTTGTAGGCAATGTCTTATGCAATTGTGGGTGCTATCCATTCCCCAGTGCAAAAGCTAGGCAGAGGTCCGCCAGATTGAGGGTCCAGAGCCAGAACCCAAAAAACGTCTGAAAGCTAAAGCAAGGCTTCTTGGTTCTACCAAATTCAGTTAGGAAAAGAGGTACGGCTTTGAGGGAGGTGTTGTTTTCATCTTTCAGCCAATCATACTCCCAAGGAAAACAAAGAGTAGTGTCTTCTGTCATACCCTCTACTAAGGTAGACTGTGAAGCAGCGGTTCTCAACCTGTGGGCCGTGACTCCTTGCGGGGGTTGGGGGTGTCGAACAACCCTTTCACAGGGGTCACCTAAGACCATCCAAAAACACATTTTTCCAGTGGTCTTAGGAACTGAGACACCGCTCCTTTATCCGTCTCCAGGTGGGTCCTCCCACATGCAGATACGCTCACGTACAAGTACCTAGTGTGAAGACATCATCATGCCAACAAATACAGGTGTATGTGACAGGGTTGGTGCCATAATCTACGTATGCAGACTAGTCACACATGTGTAGAGAGCAGCTACCGTGTAGAAAGCAGCTGCTATGTTGAAAGCAGTATTGGGGGTAAAACGACACTTCATGAATTATAATTACTGGGTAAATACTTTAATTCATGTTTTAATCACTATGCTTTAATTATGTTCAATTTGTAACAATGAAAATACATCCTGCATATTAGATATTTACATTATGATTCTTAACAGTAGCAAAATTAAACTTATGAAGTAGCAACGAAAGTAATTTTGTGGTTGGGGGTCACCGCAACATGAGGAACTGTATTAAAAGATCATGGTATTAGCAAGGTTGAGAACCATTGCTCTGAAGAGTCTCCCGAGGAAACTAGGGGTGTGACTTGGTTCACACCCTCTACTGAAGTCGGGTCTTACTACCAGCCTAATGTTATGCATCAGGATCGTCTAGAACTCCTTCCAAAATGGGATAATAGCCACAGGCACAGAGTCTGTAATTATACTGCATCATATAAGGAATTATATCTAGAAGGGCCATATCAGTTGATTACAACTCAGATGGTATTGTATACTTTGTGAACCAATCACTTATTTAGTTGAAAAGGAACCTCTGGAACTGGTTTTAGTAAAGTTTAAAGGGAATCTCGGTACAATATTTCCAGGGGTTGCTCTACTCCCTATTGGCCCGATAAATCTGACTTTTTCTCAGAATTTATGTTCTGTCTTACATTGTCTTGCATTCTGTGCAGGACAAAAAAAGTGTTTGGAGAACTGGAATTGCAAGATAATGGAAATATTTGGTGAACATTCTGAAGCCTCTATGTATTGTGTGTCTCTGGTAAGATGTGTTTTGTTAAGCATGTGAAGCACATCCATCCCTCTCATACAAGGGCACTGTCTAGTTCTGGCCTCAGGAGATCCTATAGACTCATTTGTCACTTGAGTCTTTAGTTTCCTTCCCTAATCCCCTCCCCAGCTGAGTAGAGACCGACAGCTGTATTTCAGATAGTGACTTACACACTTTTAAGGCTCCAAACATGACTCATCAGACTAGGATGTAGAACATAAACTTTGTGGACTAGGTTATATTAATTGACTGAGATGTTCCACGAGTCTATGATCTCAAGCCTTCAAACCAGTGAATAATCTTATTCCATGTTTGGTTATGTCAAGAATGTACTTGTAACTGTTTCCCATATGTCCTTTATTACATAAATAAATATATATGTAGCACTTACATACATATGTACCCATATCTACAGATATAGCTCTCTGTGTGTATATATCTATAGATACACACATACAGCTTTCTATGTGTGTATCGCAGGGTAGTAGCTTCTCACCATACTTATTCATTCTGTATGTGAGAAAATAATCAGAGAAGCTGGATTACATAAAGAAAAATGTGGCATCAAGATTGGATGAAGGCTTATTAACAACCTGTGATATGCAGATGACACCACCTTGCTTGCTGACAGAGAGAAGTACTTGAAACACTTGCCGATGGAGTTCAAGGATTGCGGTCTTCAATATGGATTACAACTCAATTTAAGGAGACCTATATGCTGACAACTGGACCAATAGGTAACATCATGATAAACAGAGAAAAGAAGGAAGTTGTCAAGGATTTTGTCTTGCTTGGATCCACAATCTATGTTCCTGGAAGCAATAGTCCAGGGACCAGACGATGGGTTGCATTGGCTAAATCTGCTGCACAAGACCTCTTTAAAGTTCTGAAAGCAACAATGTCATTTTGAGGACCACGCAACCTAACGTATGGTATTTTCAGTTGCCTCATATGCATATGAAAGTTGGACACTGGATAAAACTGGAGAAGAATTGATACATTTGCACTGTGGTGCTGGAGAAGAACACCGAAATATCATGGACTGCCAAAAGGATAGACAAATCTGTCTTGGAAAAAGTATGGCCAGACTGTTTCTTAGAAGTGTAAGTAACGAGACTTCATCTTATATACTTTAAACATGTTTTCAGGAGCGCTTAGTCCCTGGGAAATACATCATACTTGGTAAAACAGTGGAGCATTTCAAAAAGAGGAAGACCCAACAAGATGGATGGACACGTGACAGCAATGATGGGCTGGAGTATGGAAACAATTGTGAGGATGGTGCAGGCCCAACAGTGTTGTTCAAGGTTTCACTGTGGGTCAGAACGGACTGGATGGCACCTAACAACTCCAAGTACAAAGAGGCCAATGGTTAGAAGAGCTAGGAGTGGCTCATAGTGCAGTGAGTTACTTCTAGCCACAGGCCTCCATTTGGAGTGAGTTGTCTGCTATGTTAATGGACTACTGGGGGATGTAGCTTGAGTCCCTACCTTGCTAGAAAGTGTGACTCAAGTTACCACCCTTAGTTTCTTTGGGTATGTGGTCTGCATCCAATATCCAGGAATGATTTTTGAGAACTACAAATTAGCCACCATCTTTGATAGCTATCTTAAACAAGAACTAACTTCCTGTTTTAAGCGGTTTTGTTATTAGACAAGTCATCAGCTTCATACTTCATTAAGAAAAACAAGAGCCTGGGGTTGCAGAACTTGCGGAGACTAAAGCTGGCACACCTGACCTGTGCACACCAACGTGCCCTTCACAATGACTTTTTGATGTCATGAAGCTGAAAACACACCTCCATCAATGCTCCAGATGTAGACCAAGTCCTGTCTTTGTGACCCTTTTTCCTGACTGAGGATGTTCAGAAGACTAGTTCTTGTGCTGAATCATCCTAACCAAGACCGGTCAGACACCTGTTACCACACTAGGAAACGCCAAGAAAAGACCTTCAGCCTAAGGAATGGGGTCAATCACACAGGAGCTTCTTCACTTTCACTCATTTAATATCTCTGTATCTGGGCCAAGCAAGATCTGGAAGACATGATATCACTTTGGCAAAGTTCACTCTCTGGCTATAGATCCGGCATCTGGCTAGTGCCTATGTGACCTCCAGTTCTTGGAACTTGAGTCAAATGCCAAAGCCTACCTGATTGACCAGCCTTGTGAGCCTATGGTCTGACCTGCCAATTTGGGGTCACGCAGCCCTGTCACCACAGGAATGAGGAGAATCCTCACTGACGCTTGAATTATGGGTTTAGAACTTGACCAGCCTTCGTAACCACATGAGCCATTTCTTTGATTGTTTGTTAGCCTTGTGAGATGTTGTAGTGAATCACTAAAACCTACAATATTGTGGCAGTTACATAATCTCCTCTCAACTTACAAAAAGGTGGAGGATAGCCTGTCAATCAGGTCGTAGCTGATGACCTCATTGAGAAGCATGAAGAAAATAAATAGCTCACTGGAGGCCAGATACTCTTTCTGCTGTACATTCCTGATGACAAGCCACGGGAGACACACTTACGGAGCCAGAGCCCTGAAATGAGCCACGTGGAGACCCATGCCACACTGAGATGCTTCCACTGCCACCGGGTCTATGAGGCTTTCTAAACTCTTGTCTGCGATCTCCCTGCATTTGGCCTCATTGCATGGCTGCGTGAGTTTAAAGAGGAATCGTTGAACCAGTATCAGACATAAGGGCTAACATTGGACTTAGGAACTTGATCTGGACTGGGCTGGGATGTTTCTTAATATACAATTGCTCTTTGATACAAAGTTCTCTCTTACACAAATATAAGTATCTATGAATTTCTCAAGTCTACCCAGACTAACACAAGTATGAAGAATACTGAGAGGAGTTAGGAGTCGATATCAGAGATGATAAGAGTGGTACGGCAATTTGGAAATGTTGGAGATTTCAGACACCATTAACTCCAACTTAATAAGAACCAGTCTTGGTCTGTTCCTTCTAATAGAAATTATTTTTGTACCAGAGTCTATAAAATTAAGTACTAATTTACAGCACCTAGATATACTTCAGTCATTTTTGGATTATGAAGAGGTAAGTAATTTTTATAGAACTGATAACCCTAAATGTTAAGTTTATTGCTCTAACCAGTTTTGTAAATAATTCAGCAGTCTTGTTCTAACACTTTCTTCTTTCTTTTACTGACTAGATAGACCATATTCTTTTAATCAGCTTTTCCATCCTGATTTCCTCTTTTTTTTCTGAATGAATGGAAGTTTGTTTTATACTTGATTCATTTTTGTTTGTTTTTTATTAAATCATTTTATTAGGGACTCATACAACCCTTGTCACAATACATACATACATACACCATACATACATCAGTTGTGTAAAGCACATTTGTACATTCATTGCCCTCATCATTCTCAAAACATTTGCTCTCCACTTAAGTCCCTGGCAACAGCTCCTCATTTCCCCCCTCCCTCCTCGGTTCCCCTACCCTCATGAACCCTTGATAATTTATAAATTATTATTTTGTAATATCATATACTGTCTCCATTCACCCACTTTTTGTTGTCCATCCCCCAGGGAGGAATCTATATGTAGATCCTTATAATCGGTTCCTCCTCTCCATCCCACCCTTCCTTCACATTACTTACGATTGGTCTTGAAGGGATCATCTGCCCTGGATTCCCTGTGTTTCCAGTTCCTATCTGTACCAGTGTACATCCCTTGTTCTAGCCAGATTTATAAGGTAGAATTGGGATCATGATAGTGGTGTGGGGGAGGGAGGGGTAGGAAGCATTCAGGAACTAGAGGAAAGTTGTATATTTCATCGTTACTACACTGCACCCTGACCAGCTCATCTCCTCCCCACGACCCTTCCGTAAGGGAATGTCCAATTGCCTACATATGAGCTTTGGGTCTCCACTCCACACGCCCCCTCTTTCAAAACGATATGATTTTTTTTGTTCTGATGCCTGATAATTGATCCCTTCAACACCTCGTGATCACACAGGTTGGTGTGCTTATCCCATGTGGGCTTTGTTGCTTCTCAGCTAGATGGCCATTTGTTTACCTTCAAGCCTTTAAGACCCCTGATGCGATATCTGTTGATGGCCGGACACCATCAGCTTTCCTCACCACATTAGCTTATACACCCACTTTGTCTTCAGTGGTTGTGTCAGGAAGGTGAGCATCATGGAATGCCAGTTTAATAGAACAAAATATTCTTACATTGAGGGAGTACTTGAGTGGAGGCCCAATGTCTATCAGCTACCTTAATACTAAACCTATACATATATGCACATAGATCTATTTCCATATCCTCATATATAAATATATTTACATATGTACATTCCCTTATTTAGACGTTAATAAATGCCCTTTGCTTCCTAGCTCTTCGCTCTATTTCCTTTTACCTTCCTATTGTCCCACTATCATGTTCAGCCATCATTTGGGTTTCAGTAATTCCTCTCGGTTATATTACCCTTGGTCATGCCCTACCAGGCCTCCTACACCTTCCTCACCACTGATTTGGATCACTTGTTATTCCCTTGTCTCTGGGTTTGTTAACACCACTTCCTTTTCCCCCACTGCCCCCTCTCCCATATGCCCCTGGAACTGTTGGTCCCATTGTTTTCTCCTCCAGATTGTTCATCCAGACTATCTTGTTTAGACAGACCTGCAGAGATAATAACATGCACAAAAACAGGGCAAAACAAAACAACAGCAACAACAAGAAGCCAATGACAACAAAACAAAACAACAAGAAAGAAAAGATTGTAGTTAGTTCAAGGATTATTTGTTGGTCATTAGGAGTGTTTTCCAGTAGAGTCTGTTGAGGTGCAAGCCCTGACCCCAAAGTCTGATTTTGGTATTCCCTGGGGACTTTGTTGCTCTGTTCCCCTTGCTGTTCTACTCCATGCCCATAGTGTTTTGCCTCCGTGAGGTGGGATCAGATCAGGCAGAATTCCCAGTGTCTCCAGTGTTGTCTCCTGTAGAGCTATGGGTCAGTGAGTGATGGCGCGTCTTATAGTGAGGCGGACCATATGGTCTTCTCTGTGGATTGACTGCTTTGATTTCAAATCTCTTTGTTAAGGCTTTGTGGGCCAGGATGTGCTCTACTCTCTCTTCCTCCTCCTTGATTTTCTCCTGTGTTCTCTGATTAGATATGTCCCTCTCCCGGAGCAGCAGATTCAGTGCTGTCCTCTGAAATACATTATTGTGGCAGGCGTCCACGTAGTTGGGATTGGGGTCGGCCCCTCAGACCTCTCCAGTGGTTCCCTACTCCATGTCGGCATATTGTATTCACATCTTGGAGCATTCGGTTGAAGTCTGGTCTCTCTTTCCCTGTGGGGATATAAACAGTACCCTCTCCTTGGGTGGGTTCGTGCCCTGTGCCCCTGCTACCCATTTCTTTTTTCCTTTCCTCACCCCTTTTTAGTTGCCTGCCACATGTATCCCTAGATTTGGACTAGCCCCTGCCATACTACCTGGTCGTCACCCCCGGAATGTTTGTATATAGTAGATTTTGTCCCTTTTGAATTTTTTTTTAAAAAGCTTACCTCAGTGGACTCATGTTGTGCTTGTCTTTTTGTGCTTGGCTTACTTCGCTTAGCATGATTTCCTCCAGTTCTTCCCATGCAGCGATGTGCTTCATACTTCTATCACTGTTTTTTAGTGATGCATAGTACTCCATTGTATGTATGTACCACAGTTTTTTTTAATCCACTCATCAGTTAATGGAAATTTGGGTTGTTTCCAACTCCTTGCAATTGTGAACTGTGCCACAATGACTATTGGAACACAGATGTCTGGCCGTGGTTTGTTTCTTGCCTCTTCTGGGTATATGCCCAGTAGGGAGATTGCTTGGTCGTATGGTAACTCAATTTCCATCTGTTTTAGATATCACCAGATCGATTTCCATAGTGGCTGTACATACCTACAGGTCCACCAGCAGTGGATGAGAGTTCCTTTTTTGTTGATTGTTTTCCTACCTTCCTTTCCTATTAGTGTGTTGTGCGTGTGTGTGTGTATTATTCTTGACTTCTTTCCATCCTTAAGCCAATGCTTTCTTGGGGTCTGTTTTCTCTTTGTTGCCCTCTGGGTGAGGTTGTTCTATGGGGTGGTCTCTTATTTATGCTTGGTGAGTGTTGTTCTTCTGCCCATACTGGGTTGGCAAGGATCTTTCGTAGGGCTGGGTTTCTTCTAACATATTCATTGAGTTTTTCCTTGTCTGGGAAAACTCATCTCCATCTTTCTAGATGGATAATTTGACTGGGCAGAGCGTTCTTGGATTTGCATCCTTTTTCTTCAAATTTTGGAATATGTTATTCCAGTCTCTCCTCTTCTTTACAGTTTCTGCTGATAGGTCTGAGCATATTCTTATTTGGAAATCTTTATATGTGATTGCTTGTTTTTCCCTAGCTGCTCTCATGATTTTCTTCTTTTCATCAAAGTTGGATAGTTTAACTATTATGTGCCTTGGTGACTTCTTGGGATTCAGTCTAGCTGGTGTTCTTTCAGCCTCCTGAATGGTTGCCTGGTTTTCATTCATTAAGCCGGGGAATCTTTCCTCCACAAATTCTCTCACTATTGTTGCAGATGACTTCTTTGCTTGGTCTTCCTCCGGTAATCCAGTAATTCTAATGTTGTTCCTCTCCATAACATCAAACAAAGGTTTTCTTCAACTTCTCTGATGATCTTATTAGATTTTTGTTTGCGTTTGTTAAAGTTTGCTTGTCTGTCCTCCAAGTC
Source organism: Tenrec ecaudatus (assembly GCF_050624435.1). Taxonomy (NCBI): domain Eukaryota; kingdom Metazoa; phylum Chordata; class Mammalia; order Afrosoricida; family Tenrecidae; genus Tenrec; species Tenrec ecaudatus. Next base: position 114,694,620 of record NC_134536.1, read on the forward strand.
ACTGGTGCGGTTCTCTGCTCCCTCCAGTCACTTCTCAAGGTCCATGTGTCTGCTACTGGTTTTTGTTATCTCCTCTATCATTTCATTATTTTTCTGTATTGTTTCCTTCACATCCTGTATGACTACAAGCTGCATTCTGAAATTTTCTTTCTGTGGTAGCTCAATGTCTGCTTCTTCTTTGCATGTCGTTATGTTCGTGACATCTTCCATTGCCTTTTGTTTCTCCTGTTTTTTCATTGAGGTTGTTTGGGCTGATGGCTGTTTGTATTGCATTGTTTTAGAGGAGACAGTTGCCATTTTCTAGGGAGTCTAAGAGCACTGGCTCTCTCTCTGAGACTTGCAGGAATGCTTCTTTGAACTGCCTACAGCTCATTTCACTATGGAACCAGCCTACCACTTTATCCTCCTGTGACTTCTTCTCGGGGAGTGCCCCAGAAGGCTGGTGGTTTGCCTGCTTTGGTGTAGAACACCACAAATTATCGGTGGAATTTCCTTGGCAAGGTAGATCACTGTGGAAGTTGGGTGGAGGTTCCTGCAGCTGCTTGGAACATTGACGAGTGTTAGCTGAGCTGTCTTAGACCGTGTGAGGCACCAAGGTAGGCAGGAGGAAGTTCCCCCAGTCACATGGGACAACAGAGGAAAGTAGGAGCTCCCCCAGCCACAGAGGCAGGAATTCCCCAGTAAGAAATTGTGTGGACTATCCCCTGGTGGAGGTAGGCCAGGCTTTCCCCTGTCTTGGGCTACACTGCACAGAGTGGAGCACACCGAACTTGGTGGGTTGCATGCATAAATGCCTTAGGCTAATGGGAGTGGTCTGGAGTTCGGCCGTGGAGTGTGAGAGAGCAGGGAAGAGACAAAGAGGAGAGAAAGCAAAACTAAGCCCACTGAGACTGAGGGGATAGAAAGAAGAGAAGGACATAAAAGTAACAACATAATTTAGGCCTGATCCCTGAACTTTGGGCTGCTTGGGTTTAATCCCTGCCCCAAGGCAGGTGGTGGCAAGCTGTGGCTGTGTTGAGATTAAGATCCTGTAGTGACTCCAAATGGTCCCAGTTCCGGCCCAGACAGTGGCGGGGCTAAGGTCAAGCCCTAGCTGGCCTCCATTGTGGTAAGCCAAAAGCCCACAGCCCCTCAAACCCTTGTGGATCTGTGTCTATTTATCATTATGATGTTCCTCCTGCAATCAGGCAGTGCTCATTTTCCCTCTTAGTAACTCTCCTGTGCTCATTTCTGTGGAGTCCCTCTGGTACTTGTTACTCAGTCGCTATGTTCCTGGAAGTCCCCTGACTTCCTCTTTAATGGGCTAAAAATCTCTGGGTCTCATAGTCATTCTAGGTTTGGATATCTTTGCCTTTTTGAAAATTATTTTACTTAATTTCCACAAAACCCAGTGAGGTTGTGGCTTTGAAAATTATTTACCAAGAATTGGAAGATTAAAGATATTAAATAACCAGTTGAAGTTTTCACATTATTAAATAATTAATCTAGGGTCTAAAACTAGGGATGCTTTAATTCAATTTTCCATCCTTGAATCAATGTACTTAACTAATCGATGGCTGGACAATTGAAGGCAGGGCCCCTGTTTTATTTTTCTACATAAGAGAGCCAGTGAAAGTATTATCTTTTTCTTTCTTTTTTATTAAAAATAATTGTATTGGGGCTTATACAAGTCCTATCACAATACATACGTACATCAATTGTGTAAATCATATTTGTACATTCGTTGCCTTCATCATTCTCAAAACATTTGCTCTCCACTTAAGCCCTTGACATCAGCTTCTCATTTTTGCCCCTCTGACCCCACTCCCCTTCCCTCATAAACCCTTGATAATTTATAAATTATTATTTTCTCATATCTTACACTGTCTCCACCCACTTTTCTGTTGTCCATCTCTCAGGGAGAAAGTTATATGTAGATCCTTGTAATCAGTTCCCTCTTTCTACCCCACACTCCCTCCGCCTTCCCGGTATGTTCACTCTCACCACTGGTCCTGAAGGGATCATCTGTCCTGGAGTCCCTGTGTTTCCAGGTCCTATCTGTACCAGTGTGCATCCTCTGGTCTAGCCAGGTTTGTAAGGTAGAATTGGGATCATAATAGTGTGGGGTGGTGGGGAGGAAGCATTTAGGAAGTGGAGGAAAGTTGTATGTTTCAAAGTTGCTACACTGCATGCTGACTGGCTCTTCTCCTCGCCGTGACCCTTCTGTAAAGGGATATCCCGTTGCCTGCAGATGAGCTTTGGGTCCCTACTCCACACTCCCCCTCATTCACAATGTTATGATTTTTTTGTTCTTTGATGCCTGATACCTGATCCGTTCAACACCTCTTGATCATACAGGCTGGTGTGCTTCTTCCATGTGGGCTTTGTTTCTTCTCAGCTAGATGGCTGCTTGTTTATCTTCAAGCCTTTAAGACCCCAGATGCTATATCTTTTGATAGCATTTGCTTATGCACCCCCTTTTTTTCAGCGATTGTGTCGGGAAGGTGAGCAACATGAAATTCCAGTTTAATAGAACAAAGTATTCTTGCACTGAGGGAGTACTTGAATGGAGGAACAATGTCCATCTTCTACCTTAATACTAAACCTATAAATATATTTCCATATCCTCATATATAAATATATTTACATATGTACATGCCTTTATTTAGACCTCTATAAATGCCCTTTGCCTCCTAGCTCTTTCCTCTGTTTTCTTTTACTTTCCTCTTGTTCTACTATCATGTTAAACCTTCCTTTAGGTTTCAGTAATTCTTTTTAGCTACATTACCCTTGCTCATGCCCTACCAGGCCTCCTACACCCTCCTCACCACCGATTTGGATCACTTGTTATTCCTTATCACTGGATTTGTTAATACCACTTCCTTTCCCCCCACCTCTCTCATGTGCCCCTGGAACTGTTGGTCCAATTGTTTTCTCCTCCAGATTGTTCATCCATCCTATCTTATTTAGACACACCCGCAGATAAAATAAAATGCACAAAAACAAGACAGAGAGAAACAAAGCAACAAAACGAAACAACAACAAAAAGGCAACGGAAAAAAAAATTAACAGCAACAACAAAAAAAAGAATAGCCTCTAGTTAGCTGAAGGACTGTTAGTTGGCCTTTAGAAATGTTTCCCGGTTGATTCTGATGGGGTACCAAGCCCTGTCCCCAAAGTCTATTTTTGGTATTCCCTGGGGACTTTGTTGCTATGTTCTCCTTGCTGTTCTATTGCATGCCCTTTGTGTTTTGCATTGGTGGGAAGTATACATTTGATACATATTCTGTACCAAATAAAATTGTATTGCATGACGTTGTTGTTGTTAGTTGCTTTCAAGTGGATTCACGTTTAATGTGATTGTTGGCACCCTAGAATGTATGCCCCATTTCATTTCTATTTTGTATGAATTTCACCTCCTTTTTGTTCTTTTATTGGTGAACATATATATGCAGAGCAGGGTTGTCAACTGTGATCTTTCAGAAGCAGATCTTTCACTAGGCCTATCCTCTGAGGCATCTGGGAGTGGATTTGAAGTGACAAACTTTCAGCTAGTGATCAAATGCATAATTGTTTGCACCATCCACAGTGTCTGAAGGTAATATTAACTCAAGTTAGCATGCAGAGTGTTAGCAAAGGTAGTGATATAGGTAATTATAAATGGATGTATTATTTACACATTCACTCTCCTTTCATAATTTATTTTTAAAACACATAAAGCAATATCTAAAAATTGTCCATTTATTTGCTTGGAACATGTAGTAATGCAATGTGCATGACAATAGTAGTGCAGAGGAGCAGAGGGTGAAAGTAGTCTGGAATAAGGAAATGGAATCAGAGGTCAGTGCTAATCTGGAAGAAGAAAAGAAGGGAGCCAGCAGTGGTAGATGAGAAAGTTAACATAAGACACTCTATGAACACATCTTTTGGGCTTTCTGGCTTCCGTAATGGATTTAAGGTTACATAAAACAAAAATTGTAGCACTTTATTGTTGTCTGTACAATACATAGCTTTAATATATGACGATAATAGCACAAAAATGGGAATGGAACTATTTTGGAGCAGAATGTCTATATCTTACTGGAATTGAGCTAGTGTAAATCTGAAGTAGATTCTAATAAGTTGAAGCATAGACAGAAACCTCTGGAGCAAATTCTAGTAAAATAACTCAAAAATATAATTTTTAAAACTCTTTAAGGATTTAAAACTGTGTACTGGAAAATATCCACTCACTACAACAGAGTACAATAAAAGAACAAAAAGGAGATGAAAAGCATACACAATAGATATGAAAAGGGATGTAAATCCAAGTGCACCAATAATAACATTAAATGCAAAGGAATAAAATAATCCAATCAAGCAGCAGAAATTGCTAGTCTCAATGAAACTCAGATCCAATTACTTGCTGTTTACTTTTAAATCCAAAGGTAAAAATAGGTTGAAGATGAAAGGATGGAAGAAGCTACACCAGAAAACTGTACCTGGAAAACAACTGGAACATCTATAAAACATCAGACAGAATAGACTTAAGAACCAAATAGTCTTGCTTGAGACAAAGAAGGACCTTTTAGAACTAGAGTACTAATGCGGTAGGAAGAAAGGGAAATCGAGTGTTCTTGAAGTTAATTTTCCCTTATAGGATTGGTTCAGAAATAGAGGAAGGCTTCCATATGAGGAAGGCCCATTAGGGTCAAAAACTTGCAGCTAAGGAAAACCAGGTCATGGGAACACCTTCCACTAATTCCTCTCCTCGTGGACCCCACAGCGCAGCCTTTCCATTTCTCTTGTGACCTCTCCATCAACCCTCTGGAGTCAACAAGTTCATGGTCAGGTTGTGTTCTATGGGAAGGAAAAAGAATGTCTTCTAGCTTACTAAGAGAAAGACTGAGAGGATATAAATAACTTGGTAGAATGATAATTCATTTCAATGGTTGAATGGAATGTGTGCATCTGAGATGACTGAGGTAGGAAGAAGAAATGATAAATAATTATGAATGAATGAAAGAAAAAGACTTGAGAAAATGAAAGGTGTTTTATGAAAGTAGCTTATGAAGGACAAAATCCTTCCATTTTCCTGCCTCCTTAATATTAAAATTTTTCTCTTCCCCTTCATGGTTGCTATGTTGAAAATCAGCTGTCCATAGCTGTATGGATTTCCTTCTGGAATTTCAATTCTGCTCCATCATTCCAAATGCCTGTTACTGTATCATGTTTTGATTACCATGACTACACAGTGAATTCTAAGATCAGAAATTGTGAAACCTCTTACTTTGTCCTTCCTAAGTAATGGTTTAGTTATTGGGGAACCATGGTGGTACACAGATACAGTGGTTACAAGTTGGTAACCACTTGCTAACTACAAGGTCTGAAGTTTGAAACCACTAGAGAAAGATGAGGCTCTCTACTCTCTCAACCAGTGGTTCTCAACTTGTGGGTTGCAACCCCTTTGTGGGTCAAACGACCCTTTCGCAGGGGTCACCCAATTCATAACAGTAGCAAAATTACAGTTATGAAGTGGTAGCTAAAATAATTTTATGTTTGGGGGGGGGTCACTACAACATGAGGAACTGTATGAAAGGGTCACAGCATTAGAAAGGTTGAGAACCACTGCTCTAAAGAGTTATTCTCAAACACACAGGGGCAGTTCCCTGTTCTATAGGATTGCTCTGAGTTAGAATTAGCTCAATGGCTGTCAATTTGTGGTTTGGGGGGTTTCCTTTCCATATAAAGTTTGTTTTTCCATTTTTTAAAAGAATGTTGTTGGGATTTGGGTTGGGTTTGCATTATGACCTCATGCTACTTGACTAATCAAGTAGAAGGTCAGTGAAAACGAGAAGACCCCGGCCAGATGGACCGACACAATGGCTGCCACAATGAGCGCACACACCCCAAGAGGTGTGAGGACAGGGCAGGACTGGGCAGCATGTCGTTCTGTTTTGCATACAGTCTCTGTGAGTGGGAACCAACTGAATGACACCTAACAACATTACCCAGTAGCTTTGAAGAAAGTGCTATTCTGTTTCCATGCATTTCATTTTAGTCCACGCTCTTTTATTTATTTCTAGTTGTATAGCAATGTAGTCCATTGGAAACTGAGTCATTGACATATTTCCACTGCACAGATGTATTTGAGACATATTTTCCATTTGAATCTAGATGGTCATTTTGATAGAATAACAGGCCTTATATACTTAGGGGCTATATTAGTCAACCCTATGCTGTGTTTCAATTGAAATTTTGCCTGGTCTCAAGTGACTCGTTAATGAGGAGGGTATCCATTGCCATCAAATCAGCTCCCTCATAGCATCCTGACACTTTACAGAGCACAGTACCATCTTTGTAATCCCTGGGATATTTGAGCCCATTGCTGTGGCTATCGTGTCCCCTCATTTTCACTGCCCTTACCTTGACCCACATGCTGTCCTTTTCTGGTCATTGGGTTTTCTTGATTATTTGTCCAGAGTAAGCAATGGAGAGTCTTGCTGCTAAGGAGCAATTCTGGTTGTATTTTTTCTGACGGATTTCTTCATTCTTTTGGTAATGCCTTGTATATCTGTAGAAGCAGCTAATATATGTATGCAACATAAGTTTTACTGATCTCTGAGTAAATTCCACCTGCTAAACCCCTTTGATATTTACCAGACAATGTTACTCTGAGAGTATTAGTGCTGGGAAGCCACTCTAGGTCACCTGGCCCAGCCCTTCCATGTTAAAGATGAGAAATGGGATTGAGGAAGCTTCGACTTCTCCCTTTCACTCATGTTCACATTCAGATGGTTCCTCCAATTCTAACAATGTTATTTTCTAAGTTCTCCATTTAGCTTCCCTTTTCCTGCTGACCCTGCATTAGCTTTACTAGCCTTACTCTGGAAAAAGCAGTTTTCCAATTTTCTTTTGCTTTCTCTTCAACTTCACCCTTCATAGGATATCAGTCATTTAAAAGACAAATTTCACCATATAGGCCTTCCTCTACCTTTGTCCCCACCAAGGCTGTTTCAAGATTTCAGGACACTCTGTGGCCATTAGGAATCAATACAAGTCCATTAGCCTTGCAAAATTTGGTACCCGATGATTTCTGTAGGAGCTTTGTCCAGTACACCTCTTTGTCCAGTACACCTCCTGTCCTTCACTCACTGTTGACCTGGCTACTGTATGCTTCTATAAAACAGCCCTGGCTGACCCCTTTCCAGGTGATATGAAGTTTCCTTCCTTGATGCTATTGCTGTCATATCTTCAGTATCTCTAGTCTTGTGATTTCGTCCTCTGGTTGATGTGCTTAACATGTGCTCCCAGGGGCCAAGGCCTGTCTTTCGCACACAAGAACCCAGCATGTTCCTGCAAAGAGGAATGCTCTCTAAGAGTATGTTGAATAAACAGACAAAATTGATGTCCAGAGTGGATCTAGTGACTTACAGGGAATTAGCAGCTGAGCTGGGAGTGAGTTTTCTTCTCAGGCTGATGCCCTTACTTGCTTAGTTGTATTTAGCTAAGAACACATTTCCTTGTAATTATATATAATAAGTATGTCTGGTCAGGGCCTATTGTTTGTCGGCCAGGGTAATTGAAGAAAAAAAATTCTTCCTTTATGTCCCTTTTCCCTTTATCCACAGAAACAACCAAGTCCTTAGGTGTTTTATTCAAATTAGAGGGCGTTTCCGTTATTGGACTTAGAGCAGTTGTTGATAATACATTTCTCTTCCTAACTTTGCTTTTCTAAAACAATGGCTTTGACAAATTTATCCTAAGCTCTTCTTCAGGACAAACAGAGAAGGGAAAAATTTTCCTTAGTCTAAAAGTAGACATCCAAGATGTATCCATATTTGGGCTTGGTAGGAGGAGAAAGAGAATCCAGTGCTGGTTCTGTGGTCAAGACCCAAGGAATTGTGTAAATGGTTGACACACGTGGATTCTACCCTAATGACTGGAGGTTCAAGCGCACCCAGAGGTGCCTCCCAAGAAAGGCTTGGTGATCTACCTCCAAGGAAATAGTCACCCAAACCCAACTGAGCACAGTACTTCTCTGATACATGTGGGACAGGCATGTGTTGCAGTTAAGTTGATGTCAACAGGCGGAGAGAGGTGAACCATGAGCACATACAGTACATGGCTATAGGCACAGAAGCAGAAGGATGCTCACTCAGTGAAGTACCCTATGCTTGGCTGGTGGAGAATTTAGGAGAGCCAGGAGACACCAATAATTTCAGTTCTCCCCAAATTTGCACACATGGCCCAATATATTGAATTCTGGTGTGGCTATATGGTGAGAAGGGGCTTTGTAGGGGCAGTTGCCCCATACATTAGGGGGGAAGAACTATGAGTTGTATTTAATTGAACAAAAATCAAATGAATAAATTTTTATACCTTAGAATTTGTGAAGACTCAAATTCACTTAAATATGAAGACCAATGTTCATTCAAATATGAATGAATGAAGTAAAAGCATCAATATGTAAATATGTAATGTAAAATGGGTGGTGGAAAAGATCCCCTTGGCTTGGATATATTTTCTACCAACCTGCTTCAGTGTCTGATGTTATCAAATTTTCAGTTAAAATTAGAAATAAAATAATAAAGGCACTGACAGACACAACGGAATATGATGGAAAGGTTAAGTAGGAAGCTGACAAGATCTGGGTCATTTCCCAGTAGCATTGGAGAAAGTTGTGATGAAGCTACATTGTGTTCCCTCGGGCTGACCTTTTGGTGGGTGTTCCTCTTGGCCCGGGTCCTGTGAGATAGGCCCAGGGTTGTCAGGTCGATTCTGCCATTGTTAAAACCTAGCGGGGAAGCCTGGACTTGTTTTAGGAGACCAGCTGTGCTGTCAGCTCCCCGTGTTTATTGGTCATTTGAGGAAATGGAATAGAACTGCCTGTGACCATGAAATAATAATCAGACATGGACCCTGTAGCAGGAAGTAGTGGATCCGATCACTCAGTCATGGAAGAGAACGGTGCTCCAAGAGCACTGGTGGCCAGAGCGGAGAGCTATTGACTGAGTCAGGGGAGGGAGAGGTTCCGGGGAAGACTAAGACTGTGGTGGGTATGTTTGTTGGCTCTTTAAGACACATTGCACACAGGCTGTTCAGAACCAAGATGGGGGAAGCAGCCGGCCCCTGAAGCTAAGGAGAGGCAGAAAGAGAACAAAAATATATTTCCAAACTTCTCATCTGGTAGAACCCCCTTCCTCAGAAGGTTGTTCCTGTGAAAAACAACAGCAGCAGCAAAATCCAATCCCCTGACAATTTTCTGAAAAAGAGAATAATGTGCATGTAAGGACTGCTTTTGTGTCATATGAAAGACAAATATTTTGAAATAGCCAATGATGAAGTAGAGAGGAAGACCTACGCTTTTGTAAGGATTCTCAAGTGGGCAATCCCTCGGTTCTTGGGTTGTAGTTCAAGTGGATTTGTATGAAGGACAGGGCAAGTGGAAGGTTTTCCAGTCTGGAAAGGGTACACGCCATTTAAGGAAAGCGTGTACATGGAGTTCACAACTGGACATGAACAACCACATGGAAGAGAGCACCTATGTGTGGTGAACTGGGGGGGGGGTGTGGGGGAATCCCAGGGATCAAGGGGTTGAGGAGAAAGGGCAAGGCGCCAAAGAAGCCACAGTGCAGGGCTAGAGGACAGGAGCCAAGAGAGCAGGCCACAAGAGATAATGCCAAAGGATGCTTCCTGCCTTTATCCTACCCACCTCCTGGCTGTGGGAAGGCAGGGTTGAAGGTAATGGTTGTCCCCATTGACTGGGTTGAGCCCACCTGGATGATGTCATGAGCCTGGGCCTAGTTTGGACTGCCCAGGTGTGCCTCCCACCTGGCTCTGGGGCTTGGAATTTGAGCAGACTCAGTTTGTGGATCTCCATAGGCATCTAATGGTCACCTGCGTTCTTCCCAACCTCCTTGATGGGGGGACTTTGCAGGTATGGGAGGGACAACCTCCCTGCCCCTGGATCTAGCTACCTAACACTTCTAGGGCACTAAACTCAAGCCTGCCAATGTAGTGAGTTACACACTCAGCCGCTAAAGCCAAGGTCGGTGGTGTGTCTGCAGGATTCAGATGTGGCAATCGGCTGTGAAGACTGCAGCCCGCCTTCACCGGGAGTACTAGTCTGCCACCATGAGTTGAAATCAATTCAACAGTGATGCTTTCACAGGAAAATTCACAAATGTGGGATTAATGATTAAGTACCCAAAGCTCAGTGTGCTGGTGTGCAGATTATACTTACTGGAGCTCACCATCGCAGACAGGTCTGACCCACTTAGTACCCTAGAAGTGACAAAACAGAATGCCTGACAAATGCCATGCCTTTCTTTGTTTTCCTTTCCCCGGCCAGGTTTCACGCCCTTAGGAGTCATTTGCATGTAGGTCATAGATTTGTATCTGCTATGGAAGTCCAGTTGCTGGTGAAGAGAATTGTGAGCAGGGGAAAGTTTTTGCACGGTGCCAATGTGTAAAGGTGCTCCTCTCAGAGTCTGAAAACCAGGCATTCCCTGAGGGTGGACAAGCTGAGGTGCTGGAAGTGTGATTCCAGTTTGGGGTCAGTTGGCACTTTCAGCTTCATTGAAGCGCACTGTGGGCTGTGTGAACTGATAACTGACAAAGGACTCCTCAGTTCACTAGGAAATGCATCTTCATTCTTTTGGGGTTGATCCCAGTTAAATCACATTAAAGGGCAAGTGGCATGACGATCACCCAAATGGGCATGTGTGGCTTTTGGAGGGTGGAGTTTTATGCGGCACCCAGATTACAACAATATTCCTACTGCAGATTTTGTAGAAATAGAAGGATATGTTTTTCATGCATTTTTGGTAACTGAGTCAAAGGACACAAGATCACCCAATCCCAAATAAATTCCTCATAAATGAAACAGTACCCTGGGAATCTAGGTGTTCTTCTTTTGAAGTAACTGACATGTAATCTCTCCTTTTCCCTAACCGCTAAGTGGATCTTATTAGAGTGAATTGAGAGAGAGGCGGTTCCTTTGTCAGAAGACCTCACGCACCAGATGAACTCAGGTGCATATTGAACTCATTCAGTTTCCCCCTTTTAACTAAGCCACAGTGACCAGAGGTCATTTTAAAATATAAAATTACAACTGTGACTACATAAAAATATTCTTGTAAAAATAATTAGGTGATATCGTTGTAACTGATATCACAAGGGTCTAATATTCAAACTGAAGAATTTATAAAGATCATACAGAAAAGGCCATTCACACTTTAGAAACAGGGGTAAAGGTGATGAATTGATCATTCTCAGAACAGGGAACACATACTGCTCTTAAACATGAAAACGTTCTCAAAGTTCTTATCACACTGATACAAAGAATGCAAGTTCAAGTTGCATCATGATGCTATTTTTTAATTGCTGAAAATAATAAGTTGGATAAAATATATTGAAGAGGGCAAGAGAAAATAGATATGCTTGTACTTTGCCTGTGGGAGTACAAAATAATGCAATAGGAAATATAAACTCACTTATCCTTGAGATAGATATTAACTTGGGTGAAAGGGAAATGACTATATTCTCTCTCCTGTCCGTGGTAACTTCAAAATTATTTTTTCTGGATCTTCAGTGATAACAAGTCTAGTTCCTGAATAGTCCCACATTGTAGAAAAGCTTCAGAGTATTTCCAAGCATCCCATGTTTTTTCTTTCTCTTACTAATTAAAATTTTCTTAAGATCATCCTTCTTCAATGCTTACCATTAAATTTCCATGTTTTTTAACTTAATGAGGCTACAGATACAAACGGTCTTAGCTCATCTCCTATCCAAGAGATTTGTCTACTCTTGCATGCCCCCCTTATACTTGAAGAATGTGGTTCCTAGTCCCATCTTTCTCTGCAGGAGAGGCTGCCTACCAGCCTCTTGTGGGATGAAGTTATCCTTCTCTGCTAACTTATTTTCCTCTGCATCTAAGGTGTTTCACATTTGTCTTTCATTTTCTTCTTCCTTTTTCGTTCTGGGCGAGTAGAGATCTAGAATTGTGTCTTAGATGACCACTTGCAACTTTTTAAGATTACAGACACCAATATCAAACGAGGATGGAGAATATACCTGTCTGAACCATATTATGGCAACTGACTGAGAACTCTCAGGAGACTGTGGGCTAAATCCTGATCATGCCAAAAACCAAGCTCACTGCTACTGAGTCTAAGACATAGTCCCAGGAAGCACTCCAGCCTCAACAATCTTACTAGGTCTGTGTTTCTGTTGTCGTTCATTTAATAGGACTGTTAGGTAGCTTAGCCTATGGAATTGGGAAGTCCATTTACACATGCCCAGGAGAGCCAGCAAAGGACAAAAGCTGGATTTTCCCGCGGGTGGGCCCAGATGGGCATTACACCTGGAGCAGTCCACCTGGGCCAGGTGACTGCAATTCAGCCAATGGGATCGACCTGGGAACCCTTGAAAAGGCAGGGACCTAGAGGGAGAGGGGGTCTTGTCTTACCTTGTCTTGTCTTGCCTTGCTTGGGTGGTCCTGGTCCTCTTCGTGGGAGGAGAGAGATCCTTGCGTGACCTGGAACAGTCTCTGCCAGGCCGCATGGTCAAAGAAATCCTATGGGTGCCGCGTAAAACCTGATGCTTCTTTGAACTTTCATTAAATTCACTTGGATCACGAGCCTGGCTTCAGCGTGAAATCTTTCTCGTGCGGAGCCAAGGACCGAGGTTGGAATCTAGCCCGGAGAGAGAGACCTTACAGGACTTCAAAATCTGTTCAACCAGTTTTTCTTATCCCTAATCCTGATTGAATGAGAAAAATTTATGGAACAGAACTTCAAATTCCTAAAAAAAGAACAACACACCAGACCTAGTGCTTTGACTAAGACTACTTCTCTGACATACACTATTCAAATCTTCTATTCCCTGAGGCTACCTTGTAGCTTAAAAAAAAAAAAAAGGTAAACAACAACAATTAAAAAAATCACATGTAAGTATTGTGTTCCCTACAAGAAAAAACAAATGATAATAAAAAAAACCAAAACAAAACAAAAAAAACCCCAAAACACCATTACGAGACCAAAGAGCCAACACTTTAGCAGAAAGTAAGAATGGGAACTAGATTAGGATAAAATCAGAATGGACTGAAGAATAGGAGATGGAACAGCCAGAAAAGAGAATGTGAATGTAACCAGTGTCATTGAACAACTTGTGTAGAAATTTTTGAATGGTGATCTAAGCTGCTTGGTTAATCTTCACTAAATATGCAGTACTATTTAAAACATTTTCTTCTACCATTTCCACCCTATAATTACTACCTTATCTTTTTAATTTTTCCAACCAGGGTTTCTGAAAGCATGTCTCGACATCTTACTTCCATCTGCCCCCTCTCCTCTTCTTTGAGAGTCATTCTAAACCGGTGTCCGCAGTCCTGTTCCCCAGGGATTGCTCTGACAAAGCTTATGAATGTCTCCTCATTCGCTGAGCCGGTGGACACTTCACTCCTTAAGAAATAATACTTGGATTTTCCCTGCTCACCAGCCAAGTCCTCCTTCTTGGGGCTCTCCCCTCTGATGGCTTAGGTAATCCCTCTCGGTGTCGTTCTCCCTGGAGTGCGCCTTCTCTGTTGCCATTTTCTCTTTCATCCATTTAAGACTAAGGTTCTTTCCTTGGATTTTCTTCCTTTATTGTGGCTCCTAAGCAACTTTATCTGCTTTTTAAGCTTTATCATCCGCATTTATGTTCATGACTCTTATCCACTCCAATGCACAACAGCTTCACTTGAGTACCACATAGGAAACGCCCACCAGACACCTCTGAGTTTAATTGTCACCTTTCTGCCTTCCTCACTCCATTCGACTTGCTCTGGATCTGTATTGGATTTTATCCACTTGGAGGTCAGCGTGCCCACCTCAAGCCTCATCGGGCCAATCATTAAGGTTTTCAAAATCATGGTCCTAACAAGAGAGGGCATGACACAAATGCTGTAAGTAAGGCGTGGGAAAAGCCACTGATCCAACTGCAAAAGGAATTTGGGGATCAGGGACTTTTTTACAAAGGGAACAGGATTTAGGGAGAACAACAAGAAATGGTGCAATGCACGGGGGTTAGAATAGCAAAAAGTACTTAATGGTCCGTTCTTAAGGATACAAGATGGGACAGTGCCAGAACCGGGGAGGGGACTCTATGGAAGGGCTGCCTCATGGAACCATGATGTGGTAGGAAGGAAGGCACCGGAGGGGACTCTATGGAAGGGCTGCCTCATGGAACCGTGATGTAGGAAGGAAGGCACCGGAGGGGACTCTCAGTGCTCTACGTTAACCACAGGGTTGGCTGTTTGTTTGAACCAGGTGATCTGCTTCCTTAAAGATGAACCTGGAGGACATGATGCTGACTGGATTAGTCCAGCACAGAGGATGACTATTGCATGAGAGAAGTCGAAAATAAGTTTTCCCATAAAAAAACAAACAAACCATTCTTTGACAGTTATTAGGGGTGAGAGGGCAGGGAGGGAGGGGACGTCCTGGCCTAGAAATTGGCCAAGTGTTATTAGCTTGGAAGAGAAGGCAATACACAATAAAAGGGGGATTACGAAATGTGAAGGAGGAAGGGGGAGATCCTGGGAGGTTTGCAAGCGTTCAAGGCCACAGAGGCAAACACTGTTCTTCACACAATACTGCAGCAGTCGGGATCTACCTGTGGAAATGTGCATAGACACGCACGCTGACGAGTGGGAGAGGAAGAGTAGAAATATACTAGTGAGTGCAGATATGGTTGATGGAGGCTCTTGGTCTTTGTTTACTTGTGCTGCAACTACAGCCATGAATGTGTTAAAGCAGATAGGGATGAGACACGCTCAGATATAAACAAGCTCGTGGAGGGAACCCGTTGCTGGGCCTGCAGGAGAGAGCCATCGTCTGGGGAGACCCCAAGTCAACATTCCAGTGCTCCACACCCTCATTTGGTGAGCAGTGACTTTGGTCTTCAACACTTGTGAGCCGCCATCTACTGTGCTCTTTCTATCCAAGACGAGTGAAGAAAATCAACAGATGTAGAAACAATTAGTCCAACAGACAAAGGGGCCATACAAGCACTCGTGGGTTACAACCCTGAGCCCAGAATAACGCAATGATGCTTGGCTACCACTACCACCTGCTGTCAAAGGGACCACATTAGAAGGTCCTGGATTGGGTGGAGGAAAAGATGACATGTCACTCAGTGTCATCAGAGAACAAACATGCTGGCCAGATAGACACTGGTGAGCGCCCCAAGATTACAGCCCTAACGAGGCAGGTGTGGGACTGAGCTCACTTCCGTAGAATGATCAAGCATTTCAGATGAAAAGGGCAGCATTTATTCAAGGGCCAAGTGCGGGGGCTTAGGAAACAAGGAGGAACCGAACCAGGAAGCACAGGGAGGATGTGGGATCCGGGAGGTATACATGGAGGGGCGTGCCATGATGAGTCAGCATGTGTCTGAATGGCTAAGTGCAGAACTATGAGGTTAAACAGTAATAAACAAGTAAACCCAAGGAAACCTTTTGGGGAGCTGCTGTCCTTTCACTTGGGGTTGGTAAGCTTAAAAGCCTCCTGGTCTCCTTCAATAACAACTCTCCTCCTCCTCTTCTCTCCGTGTGGGGCCTCCCAATGTCTAAACTGAACTGAAAGCCAGTCGGCAGGGTGCCTGTTGACACAGATCGTATGGTCAGGGCTCCCGGTCTGGAGCCACGTGGAGAAGAGTGGGGATGAGCTCCAAGGGCCAGAACAAAATGTGGAGCACAGACTCCATCAGCAGGAATGCACCACACAGTTGTTATTATGGACTCTAGGTTTTATGGACCTCGACGCCGTCTTGAAGATGTTCCCTTCACACGGTTTCATGTTCTTTCTACCTCTTTCTTTGGGCTCTGGCTTCCTCTCACCTTCCTCTACACCGGCCACGGATTTGAGGCACCAAGTGGCAAGACTGCCGTGGCATGGCATGGCATGGGTTCCTCTCATCTGGGCACAGGGGCATGGTGTGATGCATGAGCTATTTTTGTCAGCCAAAGCTTGTTTGCTGGAAAACTGCCAGGAGAATCACCTTCCCCTCAGCTTTTAAAGAATGTCACCAACTTCTAGGTGACCAGAAACCGGTGAATAATTGGAAGGGCGTGGGATGGGGGGCTTTGGTTTGAAAGAAAGGATGTTCCTAACATTGCCAGGTTCTGCAAACCTGTTCCACAAACTTTCCAAGGTTTGGAGACAAGAAAACATAATAGATCTTATTTTTGAGAAATCTCACATCAGAGGACTTTCCACTATTTACATTTCAGAGTACAACATTAGAATTAGAGGAAGGGTTATTAACCACCTGGGATATTCAGATGACACAACCTAGCTTGCTGACAGTGAGGAGGACCGGAAGCACTTGCTGAGGAAGATCAAGGATTACAATTCAAAGTAAAGAAGACCCAAAGCCCACAATTGGACCACTAGGTAACCTCACAATGAATGGAGAAAAGATTAAAGTTGTCAAGAATTTTGTTTTGCTTGTATCCACCATCAATACTCATGGAAGCAGTAGTCAAGAATTTAAAGGACACACTGCATTGGGTGAATCTGCTATGTAAGGCAGACCTCTTTAGAGTGTTGAAAAGCAGGGAGGTTAATTTTAGGACTATAGTGCCCCTGACCCGAGCCATTGATCTTAATGTCAATGTATTTTCAGTTGCTCATAATCATATGAAAGTGGGACACCGAATAAAGAAGACAAAACAAGAATTGATGTGTTTGAATTGTGGTGTTGGCAAATAATATTGAAAGAGGTATGCACTGCCAAAATAATAAACAAACCTGTCTTTGAAGAAGTATGGCTAGAAGGCTCCTTATAGGTTAAGAATTTTATCCGGAGAGACCAGTCCATGATGAAGAACATCATGCTTAGAAAATACAGGGACAATGATAAAGAGGAAGGGCCTTTGTGAAATGGATGGACACTGTGGCTGCAACAATGGACTCAAACCTAAGAACAGATGTGAGGATGGCGCAGGACCAGGCATGTTTCACTCTGTTAGGTCTAGGGTAGCTATGAGTTGAAATGCACTTGATGGCACCTAACATCACCTGCAACAACACTACCACCACCCGCGCCCTTCACCCCATCCCTCTCACGGTGGGCCTAGAAAGCAGGACTCCCTCTCTCAATTCTTTAAAGTGTGGTTTTTAAAGTTTCAAAATACTGTTGAATATTTAAGAAAAACTTAAGGTCAACATGCTCATGTGATGTGTGTCATCATGAATGTGTTAGTTTGGGTACATTAGGGAAACAAATCCACAGAAACTCATATGTGTAAGAGAGAGTATTATATAAAGGGTAAGTGCACATCAAGAAAACACCCCAACCTAGTGCTGCCCAAGCCCACAAGTCCAACATTAGCCCATATGTCTGACATCAATCCACAAAGTCCTCCTCCATCTCACAAAACACACACAATGATGCCTACTGCAGGAGGAAAGCCGAATCAGTGAGCATGTAAACATCTCCGCTCTGGCAGGGGTCTCCACATGGCTGCTCCAGCACCCAGGGCTGCATCAGGGTAGGTCCATGTGGCTTCTCCTTGGGGATGTCTTGCAGGAAGTGAGCCTAGCCAGTCTAGGCAGGGCTAAGGCAGCTGTACCCTGGTCCGACCATCAGAAAGCAAGAGACCCGAGAACTAGAAAGGCCAGACTCACTAAGCCACTTAACTCTTCGCCCTTCAATTAACCCCACATGTGTTTATCGGCCAGGTTGACACAATAAACTATCTCAATGGACATCTGACAGCCTTATTTCCTTTGAGGAATGCCATCTCCTTCTTCCCATAAAAGGAGATTGTCGTTTATAAGTCCCAAGGCTGATGACCATAGACGCAAACATTTCGCAAACTTGGGCCATTCACAAAACCCTGTTCTAACAACATGATTGAGACAGGGCCTTGGCATATGCCCACCCAACAACCGTAATTAATACTTGCCTGGGTTGATATTCACCCTTAGAAGGGTGAAGTTCCTTTTTAGGCTGGGTTGCTGAGCTGAGAGGGTTTGAACCTGGGCAACTCGTTTCAGTTGTCCTACTTGCAAGTCATAGAAATTTGGATGATTTGAGTAGAAAATACATTAAGATTAAAATGTTACTGATTCGTAGAGTGAATTCCTGGAATGTTTACCGAATAAGTAGTATGTTGTGCACAAGTAGAATGGACCCAAAGTATGTCTCAAGATGGGGTACAGTGAGGACACTATGACATGCATGGCTGAGCATAGAGTCCTCCCACCCCACAGAATGATTCCATGAGCTCTGGACACTAGTGATCACACCAGTGTTGCTGCTGCGGCCGCCACCCCAGAAGCACGATCCTGTCAAGGGCAAGAAAGGTCTCCAGGTCCTGCTTCTTTTTGCCTCTTGTTCTAAATTTGCAAGCCAAGGCTGTCTATCTATACCCGTCAGGATTTGCACCATAGGAAACTCTAAAGAGTAGTTTTACTGTGTCCTGTAGGGTCACTATGATTCGGGACCGACTCGGTGACAGTATGGTTTGGTTTGAGTTACATGCCTGGGTTCCAGCTGCAAAGGCGTTTGGGAAATAAAGCATCTGGCAGTTCCAGCTTTTATAAGGGGACGCATGTGCCCCGCTAAGATTTACTAGGTGGGGAATTCCCTGAACAGAGAGAAGAGGTTCCGTTGCTGCGCACCCAAGGAGTGACCGATATCCTGACCACAACCATCCTCCCTATCACAGGAAGAGTCGGATTAAGCCAGCCTAGAAAAGCGGGCCTGGGGGGCTTCAAAATGGGGAGGTGGAGAAGCACAAGGGATATTGTTCAATCTTTTGCATGTAAAGGCTTCAAGTCTTTCATTTTATTTTATGCAACACCGGACTATTTATGTAAGCCGATAAATTCCATTTTTGGCTTATGTTACAAACCTCTTTTGGAGTTGAGCTTCTGTCACTTGTAAACAAGACACTCCTGCCTTATATGGCGCTGCTTTCGTTATTAGTGTTGAAATCCTATTCCAGCGTTCTTTACTTGGGCATTTCCTACTGCGGCTCGCTGCCGTGCTTCCTGAACACTCTCAGTATGCTGATTGATACGTGGGCAAGTCTGGTTAAAGAGGGGGCACCGCAGTGTCTGCCAACCGACCTTGTCTGTACAGCTTGGCTAGCCTCTGCCTATTCCTGTGCAAAGTTTCCCCCACATCAAATTCCCAGCCTCTCTCCTTTTGTTCCTTGAAAGAAGATTCTGACTTGACGAGCACATGAGAGAGAGAGCCATGCTCTGTGTCTAATGCAGGGTCAAGGTGTCCATTTTTACTGTCTTTCACATTTGTGGAGAATCCCTGGTGGCATCGCAGGTCACATGCTGGGCTAAGAACTGCACGGTCAGCAGTCTGGAACCAACAGCTGCTCCGAGGGAGAGAAGCAGGGCTTTCACTCCCCTCAGGCGTTCTCCTCTCAGAAAGCCATAGGAGCAGCTCGACCCTGACTGTAGGGTCACTCTGAGGCAGAATCAACTCGATGGCTGTGAATTTGAACACTCGTGGATTTCTACAGGAATTGTTTTTAAGCACAAAAGTTGGAATTTATTCTTTCCACTCTAAGAACTGGCATGTCTGTTCCCTGTCTTAGTCTCCTAGGGCTACGATAACACGAACAGCATGGTTTTCAATAACAGAGAGGTATTTGATCATGGCTCAGGAGTCCAGAAGTTTGAATCCAGGTCATGTAATCTAAGAGAAGGCTTTCTCTCTAGTCTTCTCCAGGCAAGATCTTTGTCTCATAGTTTTGGTACCCTTGGTGTCCCTCTGGTTTCACGCAGTTCTTCTCATGGTGGATTTCCTCTCCTTCCCACCCCCAACCCGCCCTTTAAATTCACAGGTCTCTCTGTCTGCAGGACCCCTGGGAGTTAGGCAAGTGGGCTGGTGCGTGGATCCTTCCAGATGGTCCGGTCATCTCTCTCCTCTGATAGCCCCTGGGGGAGCGGAGGAGACTGGCCCAGGAGAAGCAAGTGAACCTTCAAGGAGCTCGAGGAAGGGATGAAGGTGAAGTCTAACGTTTTCATGACTTCTGAACAGTTGAGACCATGCTGTGAACAGCATGATTCTCTCATCTGCTGCCCCGGGGAAGTTAGTTACCTTCAGATTCTGCATGTCCGTAGCAGTTCTTGCAGTTGGGAGACCTGGTCCCTCCCCCTTCCAAATGGTGCTTTCACAGAAAACTTTAATACCAATTCCAGATTGCCATGAGCTGGAAAATGGGTAGAAGAGAGAAGGTTTGGGGTGGCCAATGTGGATGGGGGAAAACCGAGGTTGCAGATAGATATCCCTTCTCTTTAGCATCCCTGAGAGGGATAAGACTACTGACCTTCCTGATAGGCCCTTATGTGGATGAAGTTTTGGCTTCAGAATATAGAATATTTCCTCACAGTGCTCTATCATTCAGCAGTGTTGAAGCCAAACGATTCATAAGCCATTTCTTCTCTTACCTTCGCTCTCAAAAAGTGTAACTTTAGACCCTAAATCCTCTTTTACATTAAGATTTGCAGCCAAGCTACAGAGTAAATAGCAGGGGATACAGAACCGAGTGATGCTACATTTTTTTAACGTGTCAAACAACCTGGATGACATTTAGCTTTTCTTGAAGCTTCCAGACTCTGGAATATATCACCTGGGTGGGTGGACATTTCCTTTGAACTGTTTTTTTTTTTTCAGCAGGCATGAGCGAAGTGGCGCTCAGCAGGTGGTGTAAGTCCTAGAGCGGAAGCGAAAGCAGGTTTTAAAAATAATCATGTTATTCTTCAAGGCACGTCCTTTCCCCATAAAAGATTGTACATTCACTTGATTAGGCGTATGTAAATAAGCCTCCTCCTTCCCCTTATTTTCCTCTGTTGCTCTGCAGAATCCGTTCTTTCTTGGGAATGGAAGGAACTGATGTCATTTTTCGGCATCAAAGACAATGAAGAGCCATCGGCTCCTGGCCAAGCACATTTCCTGCCAGGGCCTGCTCCCCCAATCAGTGTAATTATGAGCGATCATTTGGGCTGCGATGTGAAGAAATATTAGAGAATGGAAAGAAGAACAGGGTTCAGAATATTATGCTGCGACTGATTTATGTTTTGGCAGGAGCTCTTAACTTGATTTTTATGCTTTAGCCTTGGGACTGTATCGCAGAGCACAACCTTGCCATATAAGCGCATGAAGCCCAATCCTACCGTTTATTTTGAAAAGGTCCAACGACAGGCATTTGAAAAATGCAGCAATAACATCAGCCATTGGGTTAGGTTCTGTGCGAATCGTGCACATGGCCCCGTCCTAGAGACCCGGGTTATTTTAAACGGGCTGTTCACACTGCCTATATTTAACTGGTGTGTCAGATTTTACTGCTTGGTGTTCGTATATTTGACAAATCTCACATTTTATAGAAAGGCTCTGATTAGTTCTCACTGTATGCACTCCGGGAGGGACACGGAGCCAGTAGAAGTCGAACTCGGTGAGGAAGGTTGAAAACAGACACTTTTTAAAAAAAAATTAAGATCAAGCCACTCAGGGGCAGAAGCTGTTTTCCTCAAGTGGCCGCTGCTGGGAGAAGAATGTTCACAAGGCAGCGTCTGAAATCAGAGCCTCCAAAAGGGGCATTTAGTGTTTGTGCTTTATGGTTAATAAAATGAAACAAACACAAGAAGCTTTAAAAAAAGGCAAAATAGCTGAATAATATCCCCACCCTCCGAAGATAACTATCCTATAACAGGCAGGTCTTTTTTTTCTTATGCACATAGTCACACACAAGTATCTTAACAGTAATTGCAAACACTCACCACAATTCACCACAGTTGTATAATATACTTTTTCAATTAAAAATGTAGCGTGAGCATTTCCTTGGCTTTTAATTCGAAGGGAACAAGTGCTGTGGCTGGGTAGGATTCCATTTTACAGCTGCAAGACCCTTATGAATAGTAGTTTTGTCTAAATTTATATTGTGGTCGCACACACATACCCCTTCCCCTCCCAACACACATGTATTTACAGCCTTGTGTCCTGAAGGCGGTAAGTGGTTACATGCTAGGCTGTGATCTGCAAGTCAGCAGTTCGAAACAGCAGCTTTTCAAAGAGAGAAAAATGTGACTTTCCACTCCCATTAAGAGTTAGAGTCTCGGACACTCACAGGGGCAGTTGTAGCCTGCCCTGTAGGGTCACTATGGGCCAGCATCTACTCAATGACAGCAGGCTTGGTTTGATTTCCATATGCACAGTGGGAACAAGCCATCATGGCACTGTCACTTCAAGTACCTGGCTGCCAGCTTCAAGGTCAGCGGATCAAGCCTGCCAGGCACCGTTTGGAGAGAGAAGAGGCAGTCTGCTTCCGTGAACACGGACAGCCTCAGGAACCCTCCGAAGCAGCCGCGCCATGTTTTGTAGGTTCCGTCTGAGTTGGAATCAACTAGCGAGCAGGGAGTTGTTGGTTTGTTTTGGGAATACATAGTATTCCACAAGTAAACCTTGTGGAAGTTGGAACTTGTATGATGGCAGAGGAAAACTCAAATATTTCCACTAAATGAGGGCAATGGAAGAGCGAGGAGCCTGCGCCCTGTGGAAGGCAGAAAGCTCATGAGACCTGGAAAAATAAAGCAGTTTTGCTCACAGGTTCCCAATCTGACTTGGCCTACTGCCTACTTTTCGGGGGTGGGGTAGGGGTGGGGGGAATGACGCAGCAGTCCCCTTGTAACTAAGAAGTTTGCACCATAGGCTATCATCGCAATAAAGTGTAGGTGTCTGCTTGCGGCCTCTACGGTGGTTCCCATGCCCCTCAGGGAGCAGGCTAGCCCACATTGGGAAACACGCCTCCTGATGAATTCTTGCCTGACAGACTTCACGGTTATTTCTTCTTGTTTTTGCCTATTTTCTTTGTTCACATTGGGATTTGAGAGGATTAAGAATGAAGGGATGGAGTCTAGTCTGTCAATAGGATCATAGCCAATGAGGTCTCTATGTGGGCATGGCCTTCTCCTCAGAATTCCGGGAAATCCAGTTTTTCCTCCTTTGGAGGCAGGAGACTCTCCATCCCTCCCTGAGATGATGCTCTAACTGACAGGACACATGGCACTATGCTGATAGACCCTGTGCCCTGGGAACTGGAGGAGCCACATGGACACCCCTGCCAGTGCTGAGATGTTTACAATGCCACTGGACCCACAAGACTTCCCACCCTCTAGCCTGCGCTCTGCTTGCATTCAGCATCATTGCATGTGTTTCATGAGTCAGAAGAGGACTTTATAGATTGGGATCAGACATATGGGCTAATTTTCAGACTTAAGAACTTGATCTGGACTGGGCTGGGATGTTTCCTCAATATCCAACTGCTCTTGCATATGAACCTCTTCCTTGTACACATAGGTGTGTTGATGAATTTGTTTCTCTAGTCTACCCGGACTAACACGGGCCATTTAATTCATCCTAATTGATTTCACCACCGCTCACCTGTCGGTTTGCTGTGCTGTAGCGGTTTGAGAGTTACTGTGATGCTGGAAGCTACACCACCCAGGGCGGTTTCAGCAGAGCTTGCAGACTAAGGCAGACTAGCAAGAAGGACAGGGCCACGTACTTCTGGCAGATAAATGGGTCGGTGGAAACCTAATGAATAGCAACGATTGTGAGGACGGTGCAGGGTGGGGCCGGCTCTCGTTCTGCTGCACACAGGGTCCCTATGAGTTAGAACCTGACACCAACAAGAATTGCTTTGAACCATCCCTCTCGATTAAACACATTGTGCGCGTGTGTGCTTTCCAATCACACACTGCAATGCGTTTTCACAGGTGGTTGCCTCTTTTAACGTAGGATGTTTTACATTCTTACATAGTCTTTTTCAATATTATTTCATTTGCTGATTGGAAACATTTCTGTGCCTCAAGATAAGAGACTTCTCACCCATGTTTGTTCTGTCTATTAAGGCAAGTCCTCCTTTAATTCGTTATTTCAGAATTTTCTTGGACAGTATGGTTTTTCTAATAAGTTTTAGAATCATTTTGTGAATGTTGTTCCAGAAAAGTTTCCCCTCTAGCAACATTTTCCTCTATTTACTTAGGTTATCTTTAATTTCTTGGTGCCTTACAGTTTTTGTCACGAGTCCTAATGGTAGTTTGTTAATTACATAGATGAATTTAGTATTTTGTTTTTTTAAATGAACTTTTGGACCAAAATCAGTACATTAATAATTTTTCATTCCCAAACAGGCCATTTATGAACCTCTATAGCAGAAAGATATCTATCTGGGTAATACCAAATCAATAATTTAAAAAGTATCAAAACTCAGATATTTAGAAATCTCTATAATAATTTACAGGAGGCCTGGTGGTGTAGTGCGTTACATGTTGGGCTGCTTACCACAAGGTCTGAAACAGATCAGCAGCTCAAGTCTACCACCAGGTCCTCAGGAGAAAGATGAGGCTAGTTGGAAGATCTCCTCAAGACCTGCAGTCTTGGGAACCCAAAGGAGCATTTCAACTCTATCCTATAGTATCCAACAGCCACATCAACTCAAGGGCAGTAGGTTTTCGGTATAACAACTTAGACAGTTTTCTGGAAATTTGCACTAAACTTATATTGTTGGTGACTTCAGTCCGAAAGTGAAAGAAATAGTTTAGCTCACAAATAATTCTTTCTTCACAGTTATTGAGTGTAAAAAATTTTTAAAAGATTTTAAAACTTACTTGAATGCTTTCAATTGAATCAAATGGACTATTGGCTTCAGTTCATAAAGATGACAAAGCAATTGTTTGTTGACATTCCATTTTTGCAGCAGATAGTCTGGATTTAATTATTGGGCCCATTTTCATTCATTTCCATACAATCTGTGCTCAGCTTACTTCCAAAGATGGAAAAAAAATTTGGTGCTGCCCATTCTACAGGTAGAATCAGAAGGGGACTCACTAGACCTACGTGAGAGAAACTACATTTCTCTACCAAATTACTCATGATTAAATGAAATGTGCACAATTTGAAGATCTCTCTGGAGGATTAAAAGTTAGGAACTCTGGAGAATTTCTCTTCTCAGCACTATTGCGAACAGGAACAGGAAGTGCCCCAAGTGACATGCACTGACAGGGAATTAATGGTAGGAAGTGACCTTGAAGCTTTACTCTCAAGAAATATAAACAAACTTTCCCTGGCAGCCGAAGACAGATAATTCCCAAACTAAGGGAAGTACAAATGAATCTTAATGGAGGTGGGGAGGAGAGCAAGGATCTGATCCCTGTTGTGAACAACTGAAATTTTAATGCATCCATAAAGCGACTACTGCCCTATGCTTCCATCTCTGTGCTTTTAACCACGATTTCCTCTCCCTTTCAGACAAATCAGAGTTCTTTTTAAAAATATCATTTTACTGGGGGCTCTTATAGCTCTGATAACATTCCATACACCAATTGGATTCCTGGTAGCACAGAGGGCTAATCGATGGACTGTTAAGACCGTCCAGAACGAGGAGTCTATGCACTCCCATAAGATGGGCAGTTTCAGAATCCCCATGATGCAGTTCTCTTCCTTCCTGTAGGCTGGCTAGGTTGGAGTCAACTCAACACCCATGGGTCTGGGATATGTAAATCAAACCAATTAGTATTTTCCCCATTCACTGCAAGGCATGCCATTTTGCATTTTGTTATCCATATAAAATTACTTCCCAAAATGCCATTTTATCTCATTTTGATTCATCCACACACATAAAGAATCTACCTTTAAGGTCCACATAGATCCATCAACAACAGAAGGAATTACTTAAACATTCAAGATTCTTCAACGATAATTCCTTAAATTATGAGTCATTAAAAATACTAATACTCCACAGATACACATTCCTTATCGAGTCAAAGGAAAGATGACTGAGCAATTCTTGGTTAGAGTTCAGTGGTATATATTAAAAGGCTTGGTTCCCTTGCATAGTTGTTTAAATAAAGAACTGACCTCAAATATTTGTTTCAGTGGAATATGATGCACTGTTAACAAATTATTTTGAATGCAAGTAATAGCAATTTGGGACGAATGGGCTTAAGCAATAAGGATATTTATTTTCCTCTCAATTAAGTGGCATAATGATCATGTGTTGGGCTGTATTCCACAAGGCAAACAGGTCAAACCCACCGTCTGCTGCACTGGAGAAAGATGAGGCTTCCTACTGCTGTAAGAGTTATAGCCTCGCAAACTCACAGGGGCAGTCTACCCCACGTAAACAGGTCACTGAGTCAGAATCGACTCAATGGCAGTGAGAAAAATAAGTAGGGGGAGAGGTTCCTTAGCAGGTTGATTTCATGACTAGCCTCTTCCTCTGCTCTGCTTTTCTCAGGCTATTGGGAAGTATTGGCTCTCTACTCTTGTTTCCTCAGAATATAAAATCCGGGCACAGAATGACCCAATTTTCCCATTGTCCTCTTTTTTTGAGCGGGAGATACTTTTCCTTCCCTCTTCCCCGGAAGTTCCCAGAAGTCTTCCCTTCTCCTCATGTATCATTGATCAGGTCTGGGTCAAGAACCCACTGCTAAATGTATCAATACCACCACCGGAGTGGGTCCAGCTTGATGAGGGTTCATTGTTCCGAGTCACATCGGGGACATGTGAAGAAGCCACTGCAGGTTTTACCAGCCGGAGGACAGGGGATCCGCAACCCTCCCAGGAGAGGGACTTGACACTGTCACACATGTTGGGCAGTCCATGATAATGACATTTTTAGCTCATTCTAAATATCGTAAGGTTGATTTAAAACAAAACAGAAAGCTACGAACTTCACACCTTTCTGACGTGTCATTAAAATTTTTATTTGTTAGATGAGCGAGACCTTAGGTATTTTTAAAAAATGTTCTTGTGATAATTCAGGCTTCCCTTTGAAGATATATATATTTTTTTTATCCTGTTGTTTACCAGCGAAGATATATTTCTTGTTAAGTAAATGAAGCCAGTGTGTGTACAGGTGTATGTGTGGGTGTGTATTAATGTACAAAGACATCCTAAATTCTTAAAAATGCCTGTATTCTTCCATGGCTGACCAGTTCACCTCCAAGTGTACAGATGGCCCAGGGAGAAGTGAGCCGTCCTACAAGCGATGGCCTCATCAGTGGCAAACCTGTTGTACTTTTTCTCTGACCAGGCAGCAATTTCCCACTCCTGGATGGAGCGGTGGAAATGCGCCTTGGAAAGAAACACGCATTTGTCTTGTGAAGAGGTACTGGCCTGGAGTTCAAACCAAACCCCATCAACCTAATTGCTGCTGCCACATGCTTACAAGTGAAGAATCCCCTCTTTGTTTGCAACCTGACAGTGCGGCAGAGCTCCCCAAAATAAATTGCTTGCAAGCGAGAGGGTGAAATAGGGCTTGACACGGCATCTTTCTTGTTGCTTTCTGGGCCCTGCTCGGTTGTACATTTGGACGTGGCTTTAAAAAACATGCTTCTTTTTAAATGGGAGTTACCCATGCTCACTGCTGATACTCAGCTTCTGAGACATGTCCTGAGCCCAAGCAGACACTTAGCAGCTTGTCCTGGGGCAGGAGTTAGCCACTAGCAACAACAAGCGCCTGCTGGTGGCCAACAAGGGCCAGAGGCCTCCGGACTAGTAGAACCTATACTGTGGGTGAACCACGAGCACCACATCAACTACATCTTCACAGGGCAGTGTCAGAATCAAGACTTCTGTCATTGTAGCCAGTGTCATCTTTTAGTTCTGTGTGTGTTTTTACATTCCTGGTGTGTGTGTGTGTGTGTTTTCACATTCCTTCTTACCCTGGCTTTTGTACCTGGATCTCTTTTATCTCTGCTTCTCTCAAAATGTCATCTCAGAAAGGGATTCAGTACACTCAAGAACATCTGAGGATAAACGTGAGCAGGTTAGGGATACCTAGACACAATCTCTCCCATGAATTTTCAAGGAGGACAAATCGCTAAGTCAAAGAGTACATTTCTTGACATTTTAGTCTTCAATATGAGCCAGTAAGAAAGGTTTATTGCCTTTTTTTGTTTTAAGTTTGGAATTTTTTCTGGGATATTAACACACTCCTACATCCTCAGGTGGCTTCCTAATGTATAGGCGACCAGGAAAACAAAAGCCGGGTTTGGAAAGTAGGATGTTTATAGGTAAAGTAAGGGTTCTGAGTGAAATTCATCAGATCAAGAATCTCCTCAGTGGCAAACCTGTTTATGCCCACTCACCCCCACCCACCTTTGGGAGGCCTTGACCGATGAGAACTATGGAAGCATCATACTTAAATATCGGAGCCCACCTTGGATGACCTCTTGGCGTTAGTGCACAGTTCACGACATTCTAGAAATCATATTTGAGCTTTTCCTACTATCTTATTGTTAGCTATCATGAAATCAGCCCCAAGCACATGGAGACGCCCGGACAGTGGGACAAAGTGCTGTCAGACCTGCTGCATCGGCAGGATCCCTTGGCCATCATACCGTGTCTTCCCTAGAGTTTTGTTGTCAGCGTTTTGGAAGGAGTCCACCTTCCCTCTTGGTCTGTGTGCAAGTGGAAGTGTCACTGGAACGTATGTTGCATGAGGGCAACATGGGAGTCTCAGAGGGTTGGGTGCCTGTGTGGAGCATTGGGCACCAATCGAACCAAAGGTGGGAATTCTGCCATTGCCACAGGGGGCCTTAGAATGCCCCAAACCCCATATGTGTTAGTCTGGGTACATTAGAGAAACAAATCCACAGAAGCTCATATGTATAAGAGAGTTTTCTATAAAGGGTAAGTGCACATCAAGAAAACATCCCAACCCAGTGTTTCCCAAGCCCACAAGTCCATCATTAGCCCATCTGTCTGACACCAATCCACAAAGTCCTCCTCCATCTCACAAAACACACACTATGATGCCGACTGCAGGAGGAAAGCCGAGTCAGTGAGCATGTAAACATCTCTGCTCTGGCAGGGGTCTCCACATGGCTGCTCCAGCACCCAGGACTGCATCGGGGTAGGTCCATGTGACTTCTCCTTGGAGATGTCTTGCAGGAAGTGAGCCTTGCCAGTGGAAGCAGGGAACTGGCTAAGGCAGCTGCATGCTGGTCTGACCATCACCGGAGGACTAGAAAGAGACCCGAGAACTAGAAAGGCGAGACTCACAAAACCATTTATCTCCACACTCTTAAATTAACCCTACACTTGTTTATCAGCCAGATTGGCACAATAAACTTTAACTACTTTAACTTTTTCTGTCCTGCCTACTCCCAAAGTAGAGCGAAAGCAACCAGATCAAGTAAAACATCCCAAGTGATAAAATAATAAAACCATTAAAACAAGGTATGTATGTGGGAAGTGTAACAAAATGGGAAAAAGGAGAGTTAAAGAACTAAGCTAAATGTAAGAACAAATTTATACCAGAAAATAATTTATATTAAATTATTATTTTAAGCCAGAAGCACCGGAAGCCTGTTGGTTATGTGTTGGGCTGCTAACCACAAGGTCTTCAGTTCAAAACCACCAGCTGCTCTGAGGAAGGAAGACGAGGCTTTCTACTGCTGTAAAGACTTAGTCTCAGAAACCCACAGGGGCAATTCTCCCCTGTCCTGGAGAGCCACTGTGGGTTGGCATCCAACAGATGGCCCTGAGGTTTGTTTTGTTTTTCAGTTTTTTAAAAATAATTTTATTTGGGGCTCATACAACTCTTATCACAATCCATCCATCCATCCATCCATTGTATGTCAAGCACATTTGTACATTTGTTGCCCTCATCATTCTCAAAACATTTGATTTCTATTTAAGCCCTTGGAATCAACTTCTCATTTTCCCCCTCCCTCCCGACTCCCCCCGTTTTTGTGTGTGTTTCTTTTTAATTTTTTTTTTTAGCTCTTTTAAGTATAAAACATAGCTCAAGAGAAACCTGAAGGGCACACAACTTCCCTCTCTTCCTTGTCTGACCATTAGGAGAGAGAGACAGCGGGGACAGCGCAGGGGAACACTGAACAATACTGAAGAAAAGATGATTTAATACAAGTAAGTGATTTCAGTCCAGTGCAGATGGCCTTACAAAATAATCTTAGGGACTTAGGAAAGCGAGAGAGAGGTTTGTGGTGGTCTGTCATCACCTTTGTCAGATACATTTTTCTGGTTGTTTAAAATTCTCAAGATTAAGGAAGGTTGCTACTTTGGCTGTGTTGCTGTTAGTGCTGACTCATACTGAACTTATGTCTGACAGACACTGGCCTGTCCTTCACCGCCTCACGATGGGTATGTGTGAGCCTATGTCACTGCCACTCTGTCACTCCATTAGGATTTTTTTTGCCGACCCTCTACTTTAACAAACACGATGTCCTTTTTCCAGGGACAGATCTATCTTAGGGACCTCAAAATCCATGTTTTCTGGGGTGGTGACAAATGAAACCAGAGTGTTAGATGAAAAACCGTGAGCCCAGCCTCCTCTCTGAGGGGGAAGGATTGTGACCCAAGCCCCTCGAGGGCTTTTAGAGAGTTTAATTGACGAGACATAAAAATGGAATCAAAATACTTCCTTGAAATTCCTTGCAGAGACTGAAAGGTAGCAGATAATAGCAATGCTCAAAGAGACCATGCCCTCTGTGTGGGAGCAGTCTGCTTGAATTTCTTACTCTCGCCGCCCCCCCTCCCGCCCCTGAGACTCTTTGAAGAGAGAGAGACCATCTAGCCAATTGGCTCCGTGAGATCAGAGCTCTCCTTTCTCTGTAGACTGTCCACAGGGTGGGGTGGGGTGGGGTGTGGGAAGCAAACTGTAGCCCTAAATCCATCCCTTAGAAAGTGAAGGGCACCGAGGGTCTGTAGCTGGCTGAGAACCGGGCAGGGCAGGGCTTCAGCTGGGTACCGCAGCCCAGCACAACGCCCTTTCACCAGCTGTTTGTGTGACTCAGACAGTTTGCTGTGGATGGGGGAGACCGGTTGGATTTATGGGAGGGTCCTGCACACAATCCTCTCTGCCAGGCAAACAGGAAACCTCCTTCATCTGTGCACAACACTCAGGAGAAACACCTGGAAGATGCTCTCTATGAAAGCGGCATAGTGTACTAGTCAAAGAAACGATTTGTGACCTCTAATTCTTATCTGCCTCATTTCTGGGCTTCCTCACTTACCTCATGTGATGCAGCTCCCCCTGCCTGGATCCAGTAGGCCCTCTGCCGATTAGGAGGAATTTCACATTAATGAGCGTCAGGGACACTGAAGAGCTAACTCATCATCGCCAACTCAGGGCGATGTCCACCCTGTCAAAGACGCAGGCACTTGTTCCTTTCTGATGAAATCACGTAGCTCTCTTTATTCCTGTCGTGCTATTTATCTCGGCAGCCAGCTGATTTAATGCCTGTTGCTAGTCATCAAATCTGATGTCCAGCACAAACGTGAAGTCAGCCCAAGTTGGGACAGTTCCAATGATCTGTCCTGTCCCAGTGATTCCCTTCCTATCAATGTGACTTTAAGTTGTCGCCTCTCAGAAACAGAGAGCCTTTGACATTGAATGCAGAATAAGTATTTTAGTATGGATCGCTGCAATAACTCTCAAAGGAGAATCTATTCTCCTTTCCTTGGAGGCTATTGAAAACGTCCGGGTTGTCCTGGCCAGGCTAGTCAGGAGTCAGAGGTGCGGAAACCCTGAAACGCGTAAGGCAGACCTGCTCAGTGATGGTTGCCCCAACCCAAATGTCCCAAGCCAGCTGAAATGGAGAAATATTATTCAGGCATGGTTGACTCCTTCTGGAAATTCTGCTTCTGCATCTGAAGCAGATCTCCTGGAATACACACTCAGCTTATAATGCAGAGCCTGGCCTACCAGAAAGGGGCTCCCCTCTTCTTTCCTCTTCAACCAGGGTACAAGGTCACCTAACATTGAAGCAAAAGATCTGCATGCACATCCCTCGCTGCCATTGGCCAAGAGTCTTAAACTCTTTGAAACTCAGTTTCTATCAGTGAAACGGAGGCTTGTGAGCATTAAATTAGATGGGGGCTATGCAGCCACTTTGTGACTAGTCAAGAAGCCCTGGCGGTGTAGGGAGTTATGCGCTGGGTTGTTCCCCTCAAGGACAGCAGTTTGAATCCAACAGCAGCGCTTCAGGATGAGACCATCTGTTGATGTAACCATGTGCAGTCTTGGAAACCCTAGGGCGCAGTCTGACTCCGCCCTGTAGGGTCACTGGGAGGCAGAATCAACTCGTTGACGGTGGGTTTGGGAAACGTATGACAGGTGGCACAGCGACATGGCTCACCGTTGCTGTTGTTTTGGCCACTTGAGAAGTAGCTTTTCTCAAAGTCCTGCATTTCATTCTTCCCTCAGAGACAACAGTTTGTCTCTACAGTTCACGGACTTGAATTTCATGACACATGTCTTCAGCGCTGCATATAGGAGAAGTTATCCTTTTTTTTTTTTTTTAGGAATAATTAACCTGCAGAACTGACTGGGCGACTTCTGGTTTTCACTGGCCTCTTAGTCATGCGTGCTCTGGCCGGGGTCTAAAGTCGAGACACTCTGAGTACGAGGGGGAGAGATGAGGTTGTAATAAGCCCTTGGACCTTAAAGGTGATGTGGAGCAGGAAGCCTTTCAAGGGTGCTATGCCAAGAGGGAGGGGCATAAAGACCCCGGATAGGCAGTGACCTGGGGGGTCTTCCCCCCCGATGCACACATGCTAGAGACTTTCATAGCAACAGGCCAGCTGGTGTGGTCTTTCCGGGGGCCAAGGAGACCCCCCACAGGGGTGAGTGGAATGGGAGAGGAGGTCCATGCAGACTGTATAAAAATGTCAGTCGGAAATGGGAGGTGCTTGCCGCAAATAGAAAGTAGATGTGTTAGTCTGGGAAAACTAGGGAAACAAATCCACAGAAACTCATATATGTATAAGAGAGAGGTTTATATAAAGGGTAAGTGCATATTAAGAAAGCATCCCAGTCCAATCCAAGCCTGTAAGTTTGACTTAGCCCATATGTCCGACACCGGTGTACAAAGTCTTCTTCAAACTCACAAAACACATCCAATGACACTGAATGCAGGAAGATCATGTGCCAGTGGATAGAAAGTCTTTGGATCCAGTGTCGGTGTGAGCATCTCAGCACTAACAAGGGTCTCCACACGGCTGCTCCAGCACCCAGGACTGCATCAGGGTAAGTCCATGTGGCTTCTTCTCAGGGATGTCTTGCAGGAAGTGAGCCTTGTTAGCTGAAGCAGGGAACTGGCTAAGGCAGCTGCACCCTGGTCCCACCATCAGAAAGCAAGAGACCCGAGAACTGGAAAGGCAAGGCTCACTGAGCCATTTATCCCTCTGCCCTTCAATTAACCCCACACGTGTTTATTGGCCAGGTTGGCACAATAAACCTTAAGTATCTCAGTAGAGAAAGGTTTCTTGGTGCTGTGTGTGTGTGGGGGGGGGGGGTAGGGAGGAGGAAGGGAAAGCCTTACATGGAAATGCCAGTAAGCACTAAGCCAAACCTGGTTACCATTCAGTACCAGTTGTATGTGGCTATGAGTAAATGTTGTAAAAACTGTTGGAATAGATTCTACTAAAATGTCAATATTTTAAACCAGGACATCACTTAGTGATCCCTTACTTATATTGAGCTTGTTACAGATAAGGTCCTAAATTATGGGCAAAATAGCTCATACTCATTGTCTTTAAAGTGAAAATAATCAAACAAACAAAACAAGAACAAAAGCCCTCACATTTAATGTAGAGCATTTCTGAAAGTAAAAACTAGGAAAATTTACAAGCACGCATAACTTCATCACATTTAAACTACAAATTCATATCTTGGCATGTATCCTTTATACATTATTAATGTTATTAAAAACTTTTAAAAGAGGAAATGACATCACACTTTATGTACTTTGGGCATATACTTATATCTAGTCACTTCTTGGACAATGACCTTCTTTCCAGTTGCCTTTAACTCGCCCCCTGGTGAACACAGAAGGGTGCCTCTGTGGTGGCATGTGACGTGGTGGAGGGGCAAGGGCAAGGTCAGGCCCAGTGTCCGGGGTTAAGTGCCCATTGTGTCCAGTTAACCTGGAGCCCTTAGAATCATATCCTCTCGGTGACCAGGAAGGCGGCTGTTCTTGGTGGGACGCCAAGCCCTCAGGCAGCCAAAGGGAAAGGTTACGTCTGGTTGAAACAATGCCCAATCTCCTTGTTGATGAACTATGAACACGCTAAATGCGGTTTCCTTGTGCAGACACCAGGAGAAATGGGAGTCTCTGGCATGTTACAAAAGATCCTGGTTATCTTTATGCTGTTCATGTTGCCAAAAAGTACGAAAAGGGGCCATAAAAATTGCCTGAAATCCTACAAATCAGAAATAGGTGCTATTAGTTTGTAAATATTTTTATGTTTTAATCTTCTATTTGTATTTTAGAATAATCCTACCAGCCAGAGACTAAAATCGTTAACATTTTTTGTTTCATTCGCTTTAAAAAACGGAAGTGTGTTTTGCAGCCCTGGCCCCGCCCTCTCCGCCCCACCTCCAACCACCTGCTGTTGTTGTTGTTGTTAGGGACCGGTTCCGTTTAGTCAGTTCCAACTCCCAGCGGCCCTCTGTGCCCAGAATAAAGCACTGGCGCCAGCCTCACCTTTGTTCTCCTGGGCATGAGGCTTTCAGGATCTGATCAGGTTCCGATGCTCTGCAGAAGGGTCTCGGGCTAATTCTCCAAAGTGGACAGCCCAGGCCTTCTTCCCGGTCCGTACTGAGTCTGGACGCTCTGCTGAAGCCTGTTCACCTTAGGGGCGCCTGCAGTTCTTTAAAGTATGAGTGACAAAGGTTTCAGCATCACACACGAGCGGCCACAGCCGACAAGCTGACCGGTCGCTGGGGGCACGCACACATCATCCTCGTCATTGGCAGATGGACCTTCTCTTTCATTTCAAATGGACGCCCGCTATTCCCTTAAATAGATCACAATGCTGGAAAATAAAAATCCCCTGTGGTCAAGCCTTTAGCTCTCGATTTGTTGTCAAGTAACATTTGTTAGCTTTGGGATAAATTAAGCAAATAATTGGGTAATTTAGAGTACACATAAAATCATGGCGATGACCGCTCTGATTAGTCATCTGGGGGATACAGCAGGAACCCGGAAACGCCAAGGAGTTGGACTTCACCTTGGGTCTGCTTTTGAAAGACGTCGTTTCAGGAGACTCTCTTCTTTCGCGCTGAGAGCTAGCAAAATTAAATGACCTGCCCCATTACAGGAGCCCTGATAACGGAATTGTTTAAGTGTTGAACTGTGAACGGTGAGGTTTGCAGTTCCAACCTATCAGCTGGTGCTTGGGAGGCAGAAGAGGTTGTTTGGTGAAGAGTTAAAGTCGTAGAAACCCTAAGTTCTACTCTGTCCTATAGGGTCACTGTGATTCAGACTCGGCTCTAGTGCATTTAGTTGGATCTGCTCTGGATTTTGGTTCCAACCCTATAGTAAGCAATAATAAAAGCGTCATCCCTCTTACTTCCTGCCGTGGACCCTTTATCTAAATATTTACATGTACTAGGTTTACATCTGAAACAGAACATGTAAGAAAAAGATGAGGTTGATGCTAATAAGCCCAGCGGTCTAATACGGTTTTGTTAGTCAAATAGACTTCCATTTATTTCCCAGGAAAGGTGCTCTGAAAAGGTTGAATGGGTATTTGCTAAACCCTTTATTTTTTTCTTGGCAACCACGGCAGGACTAAACTCTTTCTATTTTAAACTTTTCAGTGCCTTTCGCATCCGTGCTGCCAACTGCTGGTCAAGACAAAATCTACCGTTATCATGCCCTCTCCTGCCCGGGTAGCTGCCATTTCTGTGAATCCTGGTTGTCCTCTTCTCTGTATTAGTGACATGATCACCCCCCCTCCTTGTATTTCATAAAGGGCCTTTTTATGTCTTTCATCAGGTTCTCAGTAACCTAAATAGTATGCACATCCTTCAGCCACGCCATCTGTCCCTCTGGCTTCCCAATTTTGAATCCCACCATTGTCATCCTCTAAGAGGCCTGTACCACCAGGCCAGTGTGAAGCTGAAACAGATGCTGGGCCACAATGCAAACCATTTTCTTCCCCCTTTGTCTTCAAACTATTATGTGCAGGCTGTAACCCTCTCCTGCCCCTCCCTCCCCGGTCGTTTTTGTTTTGTTTTGTTTTTTAATTAGTCTCTTGCCTTCTGCTTCTCCTCTGCATTGGACCTATAAGAACGTCCTGTTCCAGGACGATTTAAAACCCTACGAAAAGGCATCCGAGCTACCAAACCTCCTTCCTTCTTTTAGGACAATCCAGCTCTTTTGTCGGTGTGATTATTTATTCACAGTGCAGATAAAATGATTATCATTCAGCAGCCTCCCGAGTACATTAGATCTCAAGAGTTTATTGTGCTTCGCTTTGCAGCGACCTTCCAACTTAAAGAGGATCACAAATTAGATTATGGAATCCATTTCATTTCCTTTGATGTAGGGCTGGGATAAGACTTCAGAGACGCCGGCAGTTCTCCTTTGTCTTGCTTTCAGACGCACATAGTAAACCGTCCATCTTGCAGAGGACACCCCAACCACCCCGTTTAATCGAGTAGGCTGCTCTCCCCACCCTTTGTCAAAACGTCCATCCTCAGCAGCACGGAATGAGAACACTGCTCACACAAACCACAGACAACGTTGGGGCATATTTGGAAATATCCCCTCTGGAATAATTAGTGGAAAATACCGCACATTCTCAGTTTTTAGAAAAATAACTTCATTAAGGTGCTGAAGGACTAACAACATAAACAGAAAAAATAAAGCCAAATGCGATCATCTGTCTCAGTGAACTGGGCAAGGGAAGAAGAAATATTGTGCTTTGCTGCCCTCGTGCGGCTCGCCATCTCAACAACACCGACTTGGTTAGAGGCTTCCTTGGGGATTTGGAATCGACTAGATGGCAGTGAGTTTTGAGAGCTATTTCAAGTCCTCAGGTATACCAAAAACCCACTGCCAGCCGGCCGAGTCCTTCTTCCAGTGACTCTATAGGGCAGGGTAGAACTGCCCCCCCACACTCCCCCCTCAACAACAACAAAAACAACTCACTCCTATCAAGTCAAGTTTGACTCACAGTGACCCTGTAGAACAGGAGAGAACTGCCCCGTGGGCAGGCTCCGAGACCCCAGGCTGTGACTGTCACCAGGGCTTACAAAACCTCGTCCTTCTCGAGCAGAGCAGCTGGTTGTTTCTGACTCTTGTTGACCTCACGATTGGCAGCCAAGTCAGTAACCACTAGGCCACCAGGGCTCAGGAAACAGTAAAGCTAGAGGCCTGGCCCCGAGAACTGGGGAACCATCAAGGCACAGTGGGTTGGTCAAAACAGTCTTACTTATGTTACTACTGTATTTGAAGTGGTGGTGGGCACCCTCCAGTCAATTATGACTTGATTTGATGTCATGTGACAGAATGGGGTTCCCCCGGGGTTTCCTAGGCTGTGATCTTTAGGGGAGAGGTCTGCAGTGTTCAATCTTGTAGAGCAACTCCTGGGAACAGCCACTACTAAGCCACCATCTGCCTCCAATTAAAAGAAGCTTCCGGAAAATATGTACTGTCAGGAAAACTTGTTCCCAGGCTCATTTCATTTATAATTTTGAATGATCAGATGCATTCTAGCTATTTTCCAATGAAGATTATGTGTTTGAACCGAGTTAGTAGTCAATTACAATTCTTATTTATTTCTGTGACAACTTTAATAAATTTTAATGTGCTCAGTATATTAGGGGTAAAAAGTACTTAACAATATTGGGAGAATAGAAAAGTTGTTTCACATGGAAGTATTTTGCCACTGGGAAGGGAAAATATCACTCATTTTATGATTTCATGAAACAAAGGCAATACCTCACATTTTAATACCTTTATTCATTTACCGTAACGTGTAACATCATGGAATTGAAACATTATTAGATTTGACAATTTTTGAAATGATGCTTGGAGATTTTAGGAATTAAAAAAAGATGTTTTCTTTTGTGGCTTACTTGACTGGGGATCAAGGTGGGTGGAAATCCATACTCAAACAGATATTCTTCTCATGATGTGATTTAAATTCCAAAGTGAAATAACCAAACTCACTGCCCTCAAGCCAAGCCTACCTCACAGTGTCCCTGGAGGCTAGGGTGGAACTTCCCCTCCAGTTTCTGAGACTGTCACCACTTAGCGAGGGGAGCAGAGAGCCACGTTTCTCCTGGGCAGCTGCTTGCTGGTCAGTTGGAAGTGCTGACCTTATGGGTCGTAACCACTCCATCCCCAGGGCTCCGTACTTTAAATTCCAGCGGTTTAATTAAGGAGCCTAGGGACACACGGGATTGGGTTTATCGGTTTATACATCTGTGGGTTAAAAAACTCACTGTCATTGATTTGATTGCAACACACAGCAACTGGTAGTCAGGGTCTGTAACTCTTTACTGCAGGAGAGCCTCACCTTTTTCCTGAGAAGCAGCGAATGGTTTCAAATGGCTCTCCTGGCCATTAGCAGCCCAGCGCTTCACCCGCTGCGCCACCAGTGCTCCTGAATCTCAAGCTCTTGTTCTGTCTGTGTCCTTCGGCTGCAGGAACCTCCAGCCCGGAGACATGCTGTTGAGGGAGAGGGAGGGGTCCAGGGGAGATGGGTTCACAGCATCCATGGCAGGAATAGTTGAAAAGAGGAGACTTCACAGGTGAACACGCACCCTGCTCAGAGAGGACACAAAAGTTCACATGATAATGTAGCTTTATATGTCTCAAACCTGACTCAGAGGATTTCTTTTATAAGTTAAAATTTGGATTCTCTTTGAATGCTTCCTCCGTAAAATTCTAACAACATTTAGACATTAGCTGTTACGCCTTCTCTCTTATTTCATTCTGTCAAATCGAATATGCCATCAAATGTAAGACAGCTCATTAGTTTATGTATCAAAAAGAATGAAAATATATCTACCTAAAGCATTATTAAATATTTCATCACTCACTTTGTTCTGTACAAAAGGGCTTCAAAAGGTCCCTGGAAAACTTCCATTATTTCCCAACTCCCATTTTCCCCACAAGTATTTTAAAGTCATCTTTGTACATAAATATATATATATATTATATATATTTTTAAATTTAGCTCAATGCCCGTCACTCACTGCCAACAAGGTGATTCCTGCTGATAGTGACCTTATAGGAAAGGGTGGGTGTCCAAGGCTCTAAACCTCTCTGGGAGAAGAAAGCCTCACAGTTCTTCCCAGGGGGTTTCTGGTGGCTTCAAACTGCACCCTTTGGTTAGCAGCCCCACATAATCCACTATGCCCTCGGGTTCCCTGTAGCTAAACATAGTTTTATTATTTTTTAAAATCATATATTAATCTTGTGTCTATAGAAGATGGGTAATAAGCAAATGAATCTGGTTACTGTATTTCTAAAAACATTGCTTATTCAGTCTGTCTGGATTGAATCACCGGGTGACTCAGAGTTGCTGAATCTCGTCTTCTGTGTTTTGAAGAGTATAAATGATGCAGCATTTCCAGAACATGCTCTGATTACCTCTGGGAATTCTTCCCATACTACTAATGCCTACTTGTTCAGTTTCTATGTGGTAATTTTGTAAGGTGTTTGCAGAAAACCACAGGGCCTGACTTCACATGGCTTCTTTATGGACATGGGATCCCTATCATTGCAATCATGTAGATCAGCAGTTTTCAACCTGTGGGTCGCGACCCCTTTGGGGGTTGAATGACCCTTTTACAGGGGTCACCCAATTCATAACAGTGGCAAAATTACAGTGATGAAGTAGCAATGAAAATAATTTCATGGTTGGGGTCACCACAACATGAGAAACTGTATTAAAGGGTCGTCGCATTAGGAAAGTTGAGAACCACTCATGTAGATGATGTGTTAGACCTGGTTGAATAGAGAAACAGATCCAGAGACACTCATATATGAAAGAGATAATTTTATACCAAGAAGTAATTATGTATCAACAAAGCATCCCAGCCCAGTCCCGATCAAGTCCATAAATTCAATATTAGCCCATTAGTCTGATATTAGTCCTTGAATTCCACTTCAGACTCACACAGCACATTCAATGATACTGTATGCAGGAGGACCACAGGCCTGTGTGTGGAAAGTCTTGTGGATCCAGTGGCGGTGGAGATATCTCCAGGGCTCTGGCTCCCATCAATGTGGTTCCTCATGGCATGTCAATAGGAATATGAAGGGAGGAGGAACAGAGGAAGTTCCCAGAATCCTCATGAGAAGGCCGTGCCCACAAAGAGGGATGATCAGGCTGTGACCTGATTGACAGGCTAAACTCCACCCCTTCATTCTTATTCATCAAGTTGACATGAAATTGTGTAACTACCACAGATGGCAGCCAATAACCACAATTTAAACTTCAGAGAAGCTGGAGAAGAATGTGGCATCAAGATGGAAGGAAGGCTTATTAACAACCTTTGATATGCTGATGACACAACCTTGCTTGCTGAAAGTGAGGCGGATTTGAAGCACCTGGTGCTGAAGGTCAAGGATGGCAACCTTGAGTATGGATTACAATTCAATGTAAAGAAAACCGAAATCCTCACAACTGGACCAATAGGAGACCATCAGGAGAAATAGAAAAGATTAAAGTTGCCAAGGATTTAGTCTTGCCTGGATCCACACCCACTGCTCCTGGAAGCAGCGCTCCAGAGATCAGCAGGTGCATGGCGTTGGGTGAATCTGCCGCACAAGGCCTCTTGAGTGTATTGCAAAGCAAGGATGGTACTTTGAGGACGAAGTTGTGCCTGACCCAAGCCATAGTATTTTCCCAGAGTCTCATATGCATGTGGAAATTGGACCTGAAAGAAGGAAGACTGGAGAAGAACAGATGCATTTGAATTGAGTTGCTGGCAAAGAATATTGAAAGTACCATGTGCTGCTAAAAGGACTAATCAGTCTTGGGAAGAGTATGACCAGAGTGCTCCTTGGAGGCCAGGATGGTGAGACTTTGTCTTCGATATTTTGGACATGTTGTCAGGAGAGAGCCGTCCCCGGAGAAGGACAACATGTTGGCAAAGCAGAAGGGCAATGATGAAGTGGAAGGTCTTCACAGAGCTGGACGGACATTGTGGCTGCCCCACTGGGCTCAAGCATAGGAACAATTGTGAGGCCAGGGCAGGACAGGGTAGCCTTTTATTCTGTTGTGCAGAGGGTCTCTAAGGGTTGAAGCCACTCAATGGCCCCTAACAATACCACCACCACCAACAATCTTCACTCTAACTCCATGAAAGGAGCCCAGGTGACATAAGTGGGTTACCAGTTGCCAGTAGCAGATAACCTCAAAGGTGTGGTTCCACTCCGCCGGGGGGTTCCCCGGAAAGTAACTGAACTGTTTTGCTAATGATCACAGCCCAAATGCAAACCACACAAAAACCCTCCTGGACCAACTCTGTTCTGACACATGGGGTCACCATGAGCCGATCGCCAACTTAATAGCAGTTCACAGCAATGTAACCCTATGAAGAAAACAAAAAACCCAAACCAACAGCCAGTGAGCCAATTCTGACTCTTTGAGACTTCATAAGGAGCCTTGGTGGCATAGTGATCACGCATTGGGCTGCTAACCGCCAGGTCAGCAGTTTGAAACCACTAACTGCTCCATGGGAGAAAGAGGAGGCTTTCTAGTCCTCTAAAGAGCTAGTCTCAGAAACTCACAGGGCAGGCCTACTCTGTTCTACAGGGTTGCTCTGAGTCCGAAACAGCTCAGTGACAGTGAGGGGGGTTGAGAGACCATATAGGATAGGGTGAAACTGCTCCCTAGGTTTCCAAGCTTGTAAATCTTGATGGGAGGAGGTAGCCTCTTCTTTCACCCATGGAGCAGCTGGTGGAATTGATCTGCTGACTTTGTGGCCAGCAGTCCAATGCATAGTCCATTACGCCATCAGGACCCCTTAATGCAATAGGTCTCATTATCCTCAGTTTACAGATGAAAACTACAGCCCTTATGGGAGACTTAGGGGTGTATCAAACAGACCTTGCAAGAGGAATGGGTGTCTTGAGCCCCTCCTTTTGTAAGTCATAATGAAGAAGAGATTGATATCAGGTGCACTGTGTGCAAAGAGGTGGGCCATGGGTCAATCCTGAATGGCAGGTTCAGAGGGTTCGGTGAAAACTGCAACACTGATAAAATGTATGGAACCTGCAGCTGTGATTTTTGATAAACAAAATAAAGAGGAATTCCAGGGTAGTTTTGTACCAGATCCTCTGCCCAAATCATCCAAGCTGCCATGATTGCTTTAAGATCTTGAAGAGGGGGCTGTTGGTGTTATTGTTGCCAATGATCAGCAGGACTCCTCACGGAGAACTTCTAATC
Organism: Tenrec ecaudatus; assembly: GCF_050624435.1. Lineage (NCBI taxonomy): Eukaryota > Metazoa > Chordata > Mammalia > Afrosoricida > Tenrecidae > Tenrec > Tenrec ecaudatus. Next base: position 114,736,821 of record NC_134536.1, read on the forward strand.
ATCTTAACCAAGGCACAAAGGCTCTTGAGAAGGATGTGATTCACAATAGGAGTTGGTGGCTAAGGGATTCATCCTACTGAAACAAGAATGTGTCAACAAACATTCCGAGGCTTGTGCCAAGGAGGCATGTGCCAAGGAACTGCCAGAGAAATTTAAGCTGCTTGGACCCTGTCAACATCTGGCTACAAAAGGGTACCTTTGGTGAGGAAGTCCCATTGTTATTTCACATAACAACTGTTGTTTCCTGTGCACCACATTTTAGACAGCACCCCCTCTCTTCTTCATATAAAGACACTGGCTAGAAACGATGTCAAGTGAGTTTGCCCTTCAGGGGACATTTGTCAATGTCTGTGGACATGGTCGAGTGTCACACTGCTAGGGAGAGGGAGGGATGCTACTGGGATCTAGTGGGTAGAAGCTGGGCAGCTGCTCTTTGTTTCACAGGACAGCCTCTCACAACATAGAATGAATCAACTCTGTGGCTAGGGCTAACAACGGAAGCAAATCCCAGGGAAGGAGTTTGAGGCAGTAGAAACCAAGGTAGGTGTCCACTGCCTGGAACACAGCAGCCAGTGACTATCTGTGCAGTGGTGGAGTGCTGGAAATCCCAGGGCAACGTCAGGAGCTTCCCGGGACCTCTGCATTCAACAGAAAACACATTTCTGCAAGGGTGGACTGTGGCTGAGAGAAGCCTTTGATTCGTTGGGAGTCTCTGATCCCAACTGTTTGACATCTTATTTAAAGGAATTTCAATAAATAAGAACAGAAACTTTTGGCCCAGGCAGCCCTGAAGCCTGGGCCTAGATCAAGACGGGGCCAGGGTTAGGTTCAGGATTTCACCTTTTGCATGCTGGTTATGGACTTACCAGGAGCCCTGGAAGCTCAGTGATTGTGAACCGAAAGGTTGGAGGTTGAAACCCAGAAGCTACACTGAGACAAAGGCCCGGGGCTGTGCAGACCGCGGACTCGTGACCCTCTGGGCGGGTCTGATCTGTCCTGGAGGGCTGCTAGCAGTTGAAATTGACTTGACAGCAAAGGGTTAAGGAGGTGGAGCAGTGGCATTTTGAGCAGGTTTGGGGAGGCTGGGTAGCCAAGGTGCAGGGGAACGTGCCCATCTTCACACAGAAAGAAAGGGAGCGGAAGATGTAAAGGGGAGCCCCCAAGAGAGCAGGGGACCCTGGTTTGGTCCCCAGGGTGTTCCAGAGCCGCACGAAGTCAGTGACTTCACCCCTGCCTCTGAATCCCCTGAGATGCCGTGATTCCTTTTCGGATAGCTCATTTGAAGAGGCAAGTTGAGTGCTTTGTTTCTTTTCTTTTGACAACAAACCGCTTGATTAAAATGACACAGCAGAAGGAAAGAGGAGCTAACTAGAAGTCAAAGCAAGCACAGTACAGAACTTGGGCCGGTCAAGTCAAAGGACAGACCTGGTAATTGTCGGCCCTTGTCACGTGATCGTGACAGCCCCCATTCCTACATTTCGAAGACTAAAGATTAGCATTTGGGAATTTGTAGTGATTTCATTTGTCCCTGAAGATCTTTAAGATGCGAATCCTGTAGAAAGCATCTAGTACCACTCTGCGGATTGCCATCGCCATCTCCGTTTGCTGGGTCAAACAACTGCGGGCTGGGAAGAACACAACGAGATAATTATGGTGTTGCACAGGGGATTTGGCTTTGAAAGGTACGTTCATTTAGGATGACTCAATCCCTCAGTCGATGCGGCTTTTAGTTTTTGTCTTCATGGATTAACCAGACTGTCTCTCCCCAAAGCGCAAACCGAATGCAAGGACAGCGCCGCGTCTTCAAATAACTTACTGTCTTTGAGGCGGGAAGGTGCCTGTAAAGCCCGTAATCTCAATACACCTACAATCATCAGGCCAGTGGATCCATTTCAAGCCTCATTTTCTTAGGACTTCAGCACGGGGTTAGACAAGAAGGCCTTTTGAAATCCACTCCTTTAGAAATTCTTCTCTGCTCTTTCCCACCCCCCCCCCCCTGTTGGATGGATAGTTTGCCCTGCAAGGGGCTCTCTGCCCAGGGAGTCTTTCAAAATGCTTTGACAAGCGCTGGTGGCCTAGTGGGTTATATGTTGGGCTGCTAAGGACAGGTCAGCCGTTCCAACCCGGCGGGGCTCCTCCCTGGGATCCGACCCTCGTGACACTTCAGGTTTTCTTGACTGATTTGGGAGAAGGCCTTTCAGCCCAGTACGTCTTAGCCTGGAAGCTCTGTCGAAGCCAGTTGAGAGCCCTACTAACAGGTACGTCTCCTCTGAGGGGGAAGAGTCGCTGGGCATATGGAAACCTCGCTGCTTCCTTACAGCCCACACCTCCACACTGAATTTTTATGCTCGCCACGGTTCCATCTCAGAAGCGTCTTTTACAGATGAAATGGAAGCACGGATCCCTTTGCCTTTCTGAATTTCAGAAAAATACGATGTGCGCATTTCTCGTGGACACTTCTGGTTCGAGGAAAGTACCCAGAGGAAGAATCTAAAGGATTGCCCTCCAGTCTCAACAATAAACGGCAATGGCCCTCTTTTCAAGCCCCAAGCTATTCTGAGGGAAGCAGACCCCCCTGCACCCAAGCCATTTGCTGGCGAGTGGATCCCAATGCAGGGCGATCCCAGGTGCTTATAGCCACAACTGTGCTTTGCAGGGCTTCTGGTCTATGACCCTCATAGAGACAGATCGCCAGCACCTGCTTCTGTGGTGCTACCAGGTGGGACTGAACTACCAATCCTTAGGTTAGTAGATCAGGAGAAAGACTTGGCTTTCTCCTCCTGTAAAGAGTTAGTGTCAAAAAGCCGCAGGGGCCATTCTACCGTGTCCTCTAGGGTCACCCTGAGGCAGAACTGACTCAATAGTAATGAGAGGCTTGGTGAGGGGCAGAATTGTTTGTCTTCTCTACCTTCCTGCCCTTTTCTCACTGAGGTTTGTTGTCCAATGTTTTCTGGTCTCCCAGTGAGTCTGTGGGTTTTCCTTCCCTAGGGCCTCCCTTCTGACTCAGACCTTTCCCTTTTCATTCTCTTTCTTCTGGGACTAAAGAAAAAGTCAGATGACTGTCAGGTGGTTCTTAGCCCGAATCCCGAATCCCGCTTAAGGCAAGGCAGGAAGCAAGGGCTAGTGTGAGTATGTAGGTGGCTTGTTTGGGAAGTGTCCACCCAGCGGCAAGAGTCTACAATTGGGGAAGTGAAGTGGATAAGGAGGAAGAGGCAATTCAGGACTATGTGTGAATCGGCCACCATATCTCATCTTAGAACCCCACCAGAAAACTTCCCTAAGAGCATCTGCTGAGCAAAAGCTGAGCCCCGCTGACTCAAATGGAAGAGTCTTATTGTAAACCAGGGGGGTCCCAGCCCTGAGTACATACACAAACCATTTGGGAAGCCTTTAAAAAATACCATTGCTCAATGAGTCGGATTCAATAATTTTTTAAGAGAGGGGTCAGGTAGCTCTGTTTTCTGGTGTGCTTGTCTTTTTGTTTTTAATACGGCAGCCCAAGGTAAGAACCTTTCTGCAAATTACAGTGTTTGGAAGTCTGATGATACGGTTTATGGCAAAAGCCGCCATGCAGGAGAGGGAAGGGGAAAGAACAGGGCAAACTGAGCAGATGGCAATTACGTGACTCCCTCCGGAGGGTTGAGTTCTGGAAAGGAGGCAAAGGAAAACCTAGAAAGAGTGAGGAATATCCTGTGGGGGTCTCAGTCTTAGAATTACAGGTGTGTCACAGAATTCCGAGCCACATGGGGAACATCTTCTACTCACTCTGGGTGCCCAGCCCAAATCTAGTGCCTATCAGAAAAAGTTTAACTTCCCGCTAGACTTTCCAAGGCTTTGATCTGTACAGAAGCACATGACCACATCGTTCTCCCATGGATCCATTGGTGGGTTTGAACCACCAACCTTTTGAACAGTTGAGTGCTTAACCACACTGTGAACCAGGATGCTGGCCGCATGGTGCTCCTCCGGTTATATTAGGCCGCCAGCAGCATGGTGCTCCCAGGTTATGTCTGAGGAATGTGACCAAGTAAGTGGCCAGAAGACACACCCCATCACAGAGCACCCCTCCACCCCCCAACCCCACTCAGCAAAGGAAGATGATGCTCCTGATGCCAGCAGAATGGAAGTCATGACAGAACGGGTTGATTGAATACACTTGGGGTTGAGGCAAGGCAGCTGTCGCCTGCGGGGCCCTGCAGCAGCAAGCGTTGGTGGGGGTCACTGAGTGCTGAAGCACTGGCACCCCAAGACACACAGGAACCAGGAAGGACCAGACTTGCTCCGTGGGTCACTCCTCCTCTCTGGCGACCAGCAAACTCCTGCCACGGCTCGAAATCCTCCTTTCTACTTCCCTGAGGGTAGGAACACCTCTGCGACATAGGCTGTGACCCAAGAGAAGAGAAATGGCCGCACTGGACGTGGACCCTGAGATGAATGTCCTCCAATCCACGGAGACCCACAGACACTTTCACATCCGGCGAGCCTGTGTCACTGATCCTCGGCGAGTGCGACTTCTGTGCTGCTACCAGGGAGACGACAGGCTGGGAAGAGGTATAGATAATAAAGAAAGCTGTTTCTTTGTCTTTTTTCCCTCCCGCTTATTGTGAATTAAAAGGTGGGGGGTTACGGATCTGATCATCCTTTTTGCATTGAACAACTTCTCGTCCCTCCCAGTCCCTTGCCTTTTCCTCCTTGCCCACCCCCCCCACTTTCCTGTAGGATGGGGTGTTAGTCTGGGTAGACTAGACAAACAAATCCAGAGATACTCAGATGTGTAAGAGAGAATTTTATATCAGTGAGCAATTGTGCATTAAGAAAACACCCCAGTCCAGTTCAGATCAAGTCCGTAAGTCCAATATTACCCCCATATGTCTATACTAGTCCATAAATTCCTCTTTAGACTCTCACCACCATTCAATGATACTGAATTCAGGAAGATCACAGGCCAGTGGGTAGAAAGTCTTGTGGATCCGGTCGTGGTGGAAGCACCTCAGCGCTGGCATGAGTCTCCATGTGGCTCCTCCAGCTCCAGGGCTCTAGTGTAGCTCCACATAGCTTGTCAACAGGAAGATGAAGCAGAAAGTGTGTGTATATCTGGTTTCCAGTGAGCTATTTATCTCTGTGGCACCTCCAAATAAGGTTATCGAATGAGCTGTGACTTAATTGATAGGCTAGCCTCCACCTGTTCATAAGTTGACAGGAGACTACATAACTGTCACGGATGGCAAGTTAATACCTGGCTACTCTCTAACCTATTCCTTCTCCTTCCCTCCCTCGGGGCTATCCAAATCGATTTCTTTTGGTATGAAACCTTCCTTTGAATTTTTTTTTTTTAGAAACAGTGCTCTGATGCAAGATTTACCCTTTTGTGTTGACTAACTTGACTTGGCATAAAGTCTCCCAAAGCCATCCATGCCACGAGACGTTTCCCAGTTCTATCATTGTTCTTTCACGATGCTTAGTATTCTATTGTGTGTGTGTACCTCAGTTTCGTTATCCATGCTTCTATCAATGGGCATTTAAGTTGCCTCCATCGTCTTGCTGTTGTGAATGCTGCTGGGATGAGCAGGACTGTGCCTACATAGTGCCATGCTCTTTATTCAGCCTGATGACCCACAGCACCATGTCTCAGCCATATCCACATCTGCTAGCGCCATGCTCTTTATTCAGCCTGATGACCCACAGCGCCATGTCTCAGCCATATCCACATCTGCTAGCGCCATGCTCTTTATTCAGCCGGATAGACCCACAGCGCCATGTCTCAGCCATATCCACATCTGCTAGCGCCATGCTCTTCATTCAGCCTGATGACCCACAGCACTTTGAGTCATATGGTATTTCTCTTCCCACCCATTTGAGGAAGCACCACGCTAGAAAGTTGTTTTGTATATATCTCGGTTGTGAGATGTCGATTTTAATAAGATAAAAATAATATGAAAGATGGGATACATCTTGATTAAGTATGGTTGTTGTTACAGGGAACCCTGCAGGCACAGTGCTTTATATTCCGTTTTTAAAAGGCAAAAGGCCACCTACTGAAAGTTATGAATCTCAGTTTGCACCGTGGCATTTTCTTGGGCTTTTCTCATTTTAAAGAAGCCTAGAGATGAGAGTGTCACCATCATAAGGATGAACCAATTCCTACCCCGTGTCTCTCCTGGAGCTTCATAGGTGTTTACAGGCTGAACTCCCTGCCACGGAGTCAATTCTGACTCATAGTCACCCTATATGACAGAGGAGAACCAACCCTGTGGAGTTCCAAGATTGTAACCCTTATGGGAATAGAAAGCCTCGTTCTTCCTCAGAGAGGCAGGTGGGTTTGAACGCTGATCTTCAGGTAGCAGCTCAGTGCACACCCCACTCTCCCACCAGGTCTGTTACTTAAATGCAGAGATCTGTGCTGCTGCTGTTGTTCACCTGTGCCCTGTAAGTGGGTTTGACATAGGGAGTTAGGTAAATGCTCAATGTTCAAGTCAGTGACCCAGAAGAACTCTTAAAATACAAGTGGTTTAATAGAAATGAAATAGAACTATATTTGTAGTGACTCAGACAGCAAGCTCTATCAGCTTATCAAAATATTTATAACTACTAGATAATTCTTGAGAATTGGAAACAAAATATTCTACCAGATACTTCATGGAAGCATATATATTTGGGGAATGACAAGACTTTGGCTGATATCAACACATAACAATTAGAATGAGTCATTGGGAATAGCTTAGGGGAGTGGGAAGAAGCATGGGTGGTACCGTAGTTAGCTCAACTGCTGACCGCAAAGTCAGGGGTTCGAACCCAGCACGAGGCTCTCACTGGGCCCCTGAGGCTGTCTTCATCATTGCAGCAGAGCACTAGGGCTCTGCTCCCTTGGAGTCGCTGGTGGGTTTGAAGAACCAGCCGTTCAGTTAGTGGCTAAACCCATCAGGGTTCCTGGTATTATATGTGGGTGAGAGTTATTTCAAGTTTGACTTTACTTTAATATGTTAGGAATTTCATTTTTGGAATATTTATATATGGCATATTTTGGTGAAACATCCTTTTTATTTCTTCCTTGTTTGTAACAACATGATCATGAAAGAAAATGGGAAAATAGTAATTTTATTCAAAAACATCAATTTTGTAAGAACATAGTTTCAGAATTTTGATTACAAACTCAGTTTTATGCGAGTATTACTCTTATACAATGGCAGGCACCCTGTGGGAAAATGTCTTTGGTGGTAGACACACACCAAGGAGAGTGAATTCCATGGCTGATAATGAACAGAGGCAAAGTGGTTCTCCCTTTGATCTCTATGTGATTAAGTAATGTGTTTCATTTGAGTAACTTCAGCCATTAAATAGGATAAAAATAATAAATTATCAAGGGTTCATGAGGGAGGGGAAAAAATGAGGAGCTGATACCTAGGGCTCAAGTAGAAAGAAAATGTTTTGAAAATGATGATGGCAAAAAGTGTATAAATGTGCTTGACACAGTGGACGGATGGATGGATTATGATGAGTTCTCGGAGCCCCCAATAAAATAATTAAAAAATATATATAGGAGATAGGAGGTATTTCCTAGGTTGAAGGTAAATTTGGACTCTGAGACCATGACTTGAGTTTCTACAGCAGAAGGAGGCATCTGCTGCCTGCCCGGCTGCAGATCCCATCCCCCCCGTCCCCCCTCCCCACAGGCAAGAGCAGATAAACAACTGCTCCCCCAGCAAGAAGGAGCAACATGTAGTGAAAAGTTGAGTTGCATTTCAGGATCTAAATTGTGATGAAAGTTGACAGTTATTGCTTCCATATGCAAGAAAAATGGAAAACTCTAAGACTTGGTATTAATTGTTGGAGTGTCTGGAGGTTATTATAGCAATAGACTTGGAGGATAGGGGTTGTTTTCTCAGGCAATAGCCCCGGAGTCGTAAGCCCAGGCTGCCAGCGTGAACTGCTACACCTGGAGTCCAAAGGTTCGAGACCACACAAAGAACTGCAATCTAGCTGTGATTTTTAAAAAAAGACCAAACAAATGCCTTTAGCTCTCAACCTGAATAATATTTCATATATTGCATAGCTGAGAATGTTTCATCGGTAAGAATTCAGCTATGATTTTCCTGGTATTACCTTGAGACAAAACAAATCCTAAGGTTCTGTCCAGATACAGGCAAGTGAGTCTCTCGTTTAGCAATTTCTGCCGTACAATTTCACTTGATTGGATCCGCTGTGAGTTCATTGCCAGCTGTGGGTTCCACAGCTGTGAGGAGGGACCTCTGGTGAGACCGCTGCCTACTGAGGAGCGGATTCCATTCCCAGGAAAGTTCTAGTTGCAAACATTCTGCAGAGTCCTGCCCCTCAGTGCTAAAAACTCAGAACAGAAAATCCCACAGCCAAGTACCTCTCTGTGTGGAGTGTTGGCAAAAGTTTGGGTTTTAGAAGAAGGAGATTCATTTTTGGGTAATACAAGTTGTATCCATTTGCTAAATGACTGGGTTTTCCAAAGTACTTCTCTTTCCATTAAAAAGACCGAAGAATGACAATACTGAATTTCTGTTTGTTGTTGCTGTCATATGTCACCCAGTCAGCTCTGATTCTTAGTGACCCTGAGCACATCAGAAGGGAACATGGCCCTGTCCCGCGCCATCTTCACACTTGTCATTCTGTTTGAGTCCATCATTGTAGCTATTGTGTCAATCCATCTTGTCGTGGGCCTTACTCTTTTTCACTGCTCCTCCACTTTACCGGCATGAGGTCCTTTCTCAGGGACTGGACTCTCCGGATAACATGTCCAAATGTGAGACGAAGCCTTGCCATCCTTGCTTCAAAGGAGTAATCTTGATGCACCTCTTCCAAGGGTTCTTAATGTTTACCAGCCAAACCACTTTGGACAAGCGACAGCTCAGGGTTTTCCCATCTGTAAATTGAAGATCGAAATGGCATGTATTGGATGGTAAAATTCTAACATACACTCACATGAAATTAGTTTATTCTGTGGAAAGCAAAGCATTTGCATTGATTTTCATTGTGTCAATGTAGGGCGACTGCCACAATGGGCTCTAACACAGTAACAATTGTGCGGATGGTGCAGGACTGGGCGGAGTTTCAGTCTCCTGTGCATGGGTCAGCTCAGTCCCATAGAGCTATTCAGAGCACTGCAGAGCAATGGGATTTGTGCATGAATATCTAATATAGGAATTGGCATGAATGGCAGTAAAGTGACAGGCACTTAGGTGATGCAGATGGAAGTCAGTTATGCAGTAATAAAAATCCACCCTACTTTAAGCAGCCGCTCTAATACAAACTATGAATATTCTTTTTTTTAAAACAGTTTATTAGGGGCTCATACAACTCTCATCACAATCCATACATATACATACATCAATTGTATAAAGCACATCTGTACATTCTTTGCCCTAATCATTTTCTTTTTTTTCTCCTCTTTTCTTTTTTTTACATTTTATTAGGGACCCATACAACTCTTTTTTTTTCCTTTTCTTTTTTTACATTTTATTAGGGACTCATACAACTCTTATCACAATCCATACGTATACATACATCAATTGTATAAAGCACATCTGCACATTCCCTGCCCCAATCATTCTCAAAGCATTTGCTCTCCACTTTTGCCCTTTGCATCAGGTCCTCTTTTTTTTCCCCCTCCCTCCCCGCTCCCCCCTCCCTAATGTGCCCTTGGTAATTTATACATCGTTATTTTGTCATATTTTGCCCTATCCGGAGTCTCCCCCACCCCTTCTCTGCCGTCCCTCTCCCAGGGAGGAGGTCACATGTGGATCCGTGTAATCAGTTCCCCCTTTCCAACCCACTCGCCCTCCACTCTCCCAGCATCGCCCCTCACACCCTTGGTCCTGAAGGTATCATCCACCCTGGATTCCCTGTGCCTCCAGCCCTCATATGTACCAGTGTACAACCTCTGCCCTATCCAGCCCTGCAAGGTAGAATTCGGATCATGGTAGTTGGGGGGAGGAAGCATCCAGGATCTGGGGGAAAGCTGTGTTATCTGAAGTCAAACTTGTTATCTTCCTGAAGTTTGCCTACTTCTGACTATCCACCTGTTTCCTGAAATACCCCAAATTATTTTTTAAGTTTTTATCAGCAAAAAGCCGAGTCACAAATTAGAGTGCATATACAGAATTTTAAATTTGTGATTGTATTATTTTGCAAATTGCTGTACATACTCGAGTATAAGCCGATCTGAATATCAGCCGAGGCACCTAAATTTACCACAAAAACTGCATAAAAAATGTCCCGACTTTGGGGCCAGGGCCTGGTGCCCCAAAAGACTGGACTGGAAAACGCTCCTAAGGGCCAACAAACGATCCTTGAAATAACTACAAGCTTTTCTTTTGTGAAGTGTTTTGTTTTGTTCTTTGTCAGTGGTTTGTTTTTGTTGTTTTGTTGTCTGGTTGTATACTGTTGCTTTGTTTTCCTCTGTCTTGTTTTCATGCATGTTAGTGTCTCCACAGGTCTGTCTGAATAGGACAGGCTGAATGAACTATCTGGAGGAAAAACAACGGACCGACAGTTCCGGGGGGACTTGGGGTGGGGTGTGGGGTAAGGAGGGTAAGGAAGTGGTGTTAACAAACACAGGGACAAGGGAACAACATGGGACCCAAAATGGTAGAGAGGGGGGAGTAGCAGGCCTGGTGGGGAATGATCAAGGGTAAAGTTGTGTAGAGAAGAGGTATAGCTGTAGCTCAGGTGGTGATGGAGCATGGTAGTGGGGCATGGTAGTGGGGCAGGAGGAAAGTCAAGGGAGATGGAGGAAAGAGCTAGGAGTCAAAGGGCATTTATGGAGGTGTAGACAAAGACATGTACATGCAAATATATATGAGGATGGGGAAATAGATCTATGTGTCTATATTTATAGGTTAAGTATTAAGGTGGCAGAAGGACCTTGGGCCTCTACTCAAACACTCCCTCAATGCATGAATACTTTCTTTTATTAAATTGGAACTCTGACGCTCACTCTCCCGACACAACTGCTGGAGCCAAAGTGGGTGAACAAGTAAATGTGGTGAAGAAAGCTGATGGCGCCCGGCTATCAAAAGAGATAGTGACTGGGGTCTTAAAGGCTTGAAGATAAACAAGCGGCCATCTAGCTCAGAAGCAACAAAGCCCACATGGAAGAAGCACACCAGCCAGTGCGATCACGAGGTGCCAAAGGGACCAGGTATAAGGCATTATGCAGAAAAAAATGTATATGTATATATGTGTGTGTATGTATGTGTGTGTATATATATATATATACACACACACACACACCATATTGAATGAAGGGGGAAGTGCACAGTGGAGACCCAAGGCCCAAGTGTCGGCCACTGGAGATCCCCTCATAGAGGGGTTTAGGAGAGGAGATGGGTCAGTCAGGGTGTGAGGTAGTACCGATGAAGAACACAGCTTTCCCCCAGATCCTGGATGCTTCCTCCCCCTAACTACCATGATCCAAATTCTACCTTGCAGGGCTGGATAGGGCAGAGGTTGTACACTGGTACATATGAGGGCTGGAAGCACAGGGTATCCAGGGTGGATGATACCTTCAGGACCAAGGGTGTGAGGGGTGATGCTGGGAGAATGGAGGGTGAGTAAGTTGGAAAGGGGGAACTGATTACAAGGATCCACATGTGACCTCCTCCCTGGGAGATGGACGGCAGAGAAGGGGGGGAAGGGAGACTCCGGATAGGGCAAGATATGACAAAATAACAATGTATAAATTACCAAGGGCACATTAGGGAGGGGGAGCGGGGCGGGAGGGGGAAAAAAAAGAGGACCTGATGCAAAGAGCATAAGTGGAGAGCAAATGCTTTGAGAATGATTGGGGCAGGGAATGTGCAGATGTGCTTTATACAATTGATGTATGTATATGTATGGATTGTGATAAGAGTTGTATGAGTCCCTAATGAAATGTAAAAAAAGAAAAGAGGAGAAAAAAAGAAAAGAATGAGGGCAAAGAATGTATGGATGTGCTTTATACAATTGATGTATGTATATGTATGGATTGTGATAAGAGTTGTATGAGCCCCTAATAAAATGTTCAAAAAATGTGCCAAAAAACTCGGTTTCTACATGAGTATATATGGAATTTGCTTTTTTTTTTTAACACTTTCAAAGAGGCTACCGTATATTCTTGTGTATAAGCCAAGTTTTTTTAGCACATTTTAAAATGCAACTTTTGTGGTAAAATTAGGTGTGTGGTTGATATCCGGGTTGGCTTATACTCAAGTATGTATGGTAAGTCACTTTGAGGACTAAGCTACCCTTACTTGTTCGGCACTCTCAATCCCCTTGTGTGCATGTGAAAGCTGGACCATGCAGACAAATTGAGGCATTTGCATGATGGCGTTGGTGAAGAAAATTAAGGATGTATATCACAAACTAACAGAAGGATGAACACATATGTCTTAGAAGACGTAAAATGAGGGTAATTTTATTGGGATTGCATTAAACTTACAGTGCCTTTGGCAGAACTGACATCTTGACTCTATTGAGTCTTCCAGTCCACAAGCATGGGATATCCTTCTATTTGTTGAGGTTGCTCTTGGTTTCTTGTAATAGTGTTCTGTTGTTTTCCCGCTATAGATCTTTTGTTCTTTTAGTCAGGTATATCCCTAGATATTTCAGTTTGTGTTTGGCTATTATGAAGGGTACCACCTTTTTGATCTCCTCTTCTGTGGTCTTATGTGATGTGTATAACAGTCCGATGGGCTTTTGTTTGTTGATCTTGTATCCTGCCACTCTGCCAAACTCCTCTATTGCTTCCAGTACTCCCCTTGTGGAACTTTTGGGATTTTCCAAATATAAAATCATATCATCTGCAAATAACGATAGTTTCACCTCTTCCTTCCCCAGATGAATACCTTTGATGTCTTTTCTTTGCCTTATGCTTTTAGCTAAAACCTCCAGCACGATATTAAATAAGAGTGGGGACAAGGGGAATCTTTGTCTGGTCCCCTTTTTCAATGGAATTGTGTTAGTCTTTTCTCCATTGACTACCACGTTAGCTGTTGGTTTTTCATATATAGCTTGTATTGTCTTGAGGAATTTTCCTTCCATTCCTATCTCCTCAAATGTCTTAAACAGGAATTGGCGTTGGATGTTATCAAATGCTGTTTCTACATCTATCGAGATATTATCATGAGGTTCTTATAGTTTTTTATGTCAATGTGATGAATAGTACTAATGGTCTTTCATATGTTGAGCCAACACTGCATCCCTGGTATGAATCTCACTTGGTCATGGTGAATTATTTGTTTTATATACTTTTGTATTCTGTTGGCTAGTATTTTGTTAAGGATTTTTTGCCTCATTGTTCATTAGGGAGCTTGTCCGGTTTGGGTATCAGAGTTCTACTAGCTTCATAGAAGGAGTTCGGGAGTTTGCCGTCCTTTTCTATGTTCTGGAGGAATTTGTGTAGGATTGGTGTTAGTTCTTTCCTAAATGCTTGGTAGATTCTCCAGTGAAGCCATCTGGTCCAAGGGATTTTTTTTGTTGGTAACCCCTTGATAATCTTTGTAGGTTTAGTATTAAGGTAGCAGAAGGACATTGGACCTCCACTCAATGCGAGAATATTTTCTTCTATTAAATTGGCATTCTATGATGCTCACCCTCCTAACACAACTGCTAAAGACAAAGCAGGTGAATAAGCAAATGTGGTGAAGAAAGCTGATGGTGCCTGGCTATCAAAAGATATAGCATCTGGGGTCTTAAAGGCTTGAAGGTAAACAAGCGGCCATCTAGCTCAGAAGCAACAATGCACACATGGAAGAAGCACAACAGCCTGTGCGATCACGAGGTGTCGAAGGGATCAGGTATAAGGCATCATCAGAACAAAAAAAATCTCACCATAGTGAATGAGGGGGCGAGTGCAGAGTGGAGACCCAAAACCCATTTGTTGGCCACTGGAGATTCCCTTGCACAGGGGTCTCAGGGAGGAGATGAGCCAGACAGGGTGTGATGAAGCAATAATGAAACATACAACTTTCCTCTATTTCCTTAATGCTTCCTCCCTCCCCCACCCCCACTATTATGATCTCAATTCTACCCTGCAAGTCTGGCTAGACCACTGGTACAGATAGGAACCAGAACCACAGAGAATCCAGGGTGGATGATCCTTTCAGGACTAGTGGTATGAGTGGTGATACTGGGAGTATAGAGGGAGAGTGAGTTGGAAAAGTGGAACCGATTACAGGGATCTACGTGTGACCTCCTCCCTGGGGAATGGACAGCAGAGGAGTGGGTGAGGGGAGACGTTGGACAGGGCAAGATCTGACAAAATAATAATTTATAAATTATCAAGGGTTCATGAGGGGGTTGGGTAGAGGGGAGCGAGGGGAAAAATGAGGACCTGATGCCAGGGGCTTAAGCGGAGAGAAAATGTTTTGAGAATGATGAAGGCAATGAATGCACAAATGTGCTTTACACAATTGATGTATGTATGGATTGTAATGAGTTGTATAAATCCCTAATAAAATGATTTAAAAAAAAGAAAATGTCTAGAAAAGAACTATGCTAAAATATGTACAAATATGCCTGATACAATTGATGTATGGCTTGTAATAAGAGTTGTAACAGCCCACAATAAAATGAATTTTTAATTAAAAAAATTCAACTAACATTATTTGGCATATAAAACCGATATATGTCGAAGGAAAAAAAAAAAGGAGTACGGCCAAGACGTTCCTCAGAGGGGAGAATGGCTAGCCTGCATCTCACAGACTTAGACATGTTATCAGGAGGGACATGAGGCTTATTCAGATAAATCAGGGAGGCCCTCAGCGATGGATCGGCATGGTGACTACAGGAAGCAACAGTGGGCTTCCACGGAGCAGTGATGATGAGGAGGGTTCCAGTGTGCCAGCCTGGGCAGTGTTTCATTCTGTTGTGCACGGGGTCTCTTAGCAGTTGGGACCTACCTTACGGTCCCTAGCAACAAGTGGGACTTCTGAACCAGAATCCAATGTAACTTGGTTCAGAGGAGAACTCAGTCATGCACTGTTTAGATCAAACCAAACTAACCCAAACTCACTGCCAAAGAGTTGATTCAAATCATAGCAACCCTGTAGGCCATAGAGGGATCTGTTTCTGAGGGTTTGCTGGATTGCAACTCTTTATGAGAGTAGAAAGGCTCTTTCTGCTAAGGAAAGGCCAGTGACTGCAGACTGCTGACACTGGAACCACGCATCACCAGGGGCTAGGGATGAGTGAGCATCATGCAAAATGAATTTTATCACCTTTCATCAGAGTTTTAAAACATGCCGAGAAAAAAAATTCTTATGTATTTTTGTTGTTTCTCAAACTTGGTGATGATAACCTTTCCAAAATATTGATCATCTTTTCTTTCCCCTAACTTTAGGTTCTTACTCGCAAATTCCTTCTCCCTCTTTCATTCCGGGCAGCGGGAAAGTGATGTTGGGTCTGTTTTCTGGCTGTGTTTTCTAAGACCCCGTGGAAAAGGGCACTGAAGGGTAGCCGTGTGCCAGGTCCACACACAGGAGGCGGTGGAGGTACGTCCGTCTGACACAGAGGCACTGAGAGCCCGTGGTTCTGCAAGTGTGACAACGCCCTGGTGATGCTGGTTTTGTGTGCAAGGAGCCGAGCACTTTGACCCTGTTCCTCTTGCTGGCAACACGGGCTGCGGGGGCACAGGGCTTACCGGTCCCCTGAGCTCACGACTCCTCACGGCCGTATGTGTGGCAATTTCAGATACCAGTCCACGCGAACGCCCTCTGTCGAGGTCAGTGCAGGACCTCGGCCAATCACCATGGAGTCACTTCTGACGCATGGTGATCCCGTGTGTGTCGGGGTAGAGGTGTGCTCGCCAGAGTGTAAGTAGCTGTGTTTTTTGTTTTTTTAGAAGCAGTGGCCAGGCTGTTTTCAGGAAGTACCTCTGGGTGAATTCAAATGTCCAACTTTGGGGTTAGCAGTCCAGCGCACTAACCATTGTCCGGCCCAGGGATTCCTACCCTATTGAATTGTTTAATGGCTCCAATGCGAGTTATACTTTGGGGGAAATGGTTGATCTATTCATTATTAATAGGTTTCTCTTCACTGCTTAGGTAAGTCTACCAGGAACGTAAAATTGTTACTGGAAAATAAAGAGAGCAAACAGAGAAACTCACAAGGGCAGTTCTTCCCTGTCCTACAGCGTTGCTATGAGTCAGCATCTCTTTGATGGTAATGAGTTTAGGTTTTAGTTTGGAGTGGATGATCTTTATATAATTAACTCCATCTAATGATGTGCCAAATATTCCACTAAGTGTTTAGCCAAAGCGTCTCCCCTCCCTGGCTACCTTGAGAGGTGAGAGCACTGAGCTTGGCTTAGAAGACCTGTCATCCTTTCCTCGCTGGTCACCTCTAGACCAAGGCCTGGTCCTCCGAAGGCTGCGTTTTCTTTTCTTGCCTCCTTTTCCCTGTGCCCCTCTTCATGAGTTCATACCTTGTCCCCAGTCCCTATCTCCAGTGCCACCTGCCGACCACAACCACTGAGCTCTCCAGAAGCAACAGCCAGGGATGGGGATCCTTACACACCGGCATGGAGCATGAGAACAAGAAGCCCGAGATGCTCTCAGGTGACCAATGAACAGGTGCTAAAGCAAGAGAGGTGAGGTGAGGCTCAGGGAAAAACTAACCTAGATCAAATAGATGCCTTAGAAAAGTGTTCCTATTTAAGATATATATATATATATATATATATATATATATATATATATATATAATGTGTGTGTGTGTGTTGGGGTTGGGGGGGTAGGGAGTGGGGGTGGGTCTGAATTGGTGGGGGTTTCCCACTCTGAATTATCATTCATGCTCTGTAACTGAGTCTCAGGCCTTGACATAAGTGCCCACATCCCTAGAATGCTTCTCAAAACGTGACATTGACCATTTCACCTTATCTAATGAAGAACTTTATTTCACTATGAGCCAATTGCTGTTTTTGGTTTACTTTATTGGAGTATTGTGTGCATAAGCATCTGGTACAAAGAAAACTTTATAAAGGACAATAGGAGAAACAAGATTTGGAGACATACTCATTTAGCTTAGTTAAGGGGAAAGTTTTCTCTTGTGCTTCTGGAAACAACCACACAAAGCTGATTTAGATTCAACTCATGTTGTCTACCCAAACTTCCATGCTCATTTTCCCGCGACACGCTTGACCTGCGTGCTCCGCAATCGACTATAAAGTTGAAAGAAAGCGGCAGTGAAGCTGTGTGCATTCATGGAGGGTGTGTTGCCTAGCGCCTTCCCTTGAGAAATGGATAGACAGTCAAAGATTTTGTAACGCTGACCATGAACAACAGTGGCTGCCGGGCTCTTCATTTTCAACTCTATTTAAGGAACAGAGACCACAGGAATCCTCCTCACCACAAGAACCACCCTGTCAAACAGCCCCAAAGCCCACGAGAAGAGCAAGGCTCGCATTGCTTCCACCACACACTTACAAGGTTTTAATGAAATGCCACAATAAAATTAGGGTTACATAATAAAACATAGACAATGCCATCTAAACAGACTCCGCTATGCAAAGAAGCCCGCCCATAAACCAAACAAACACAAGGCCCTCAGACCACCAGAGAGGTTCCCACAGAGGGCTGGGAAAGCAGCCTGACAAAAGGAAAGAGCGGCTTTGGAGCCAGCCTGGGTTCAAATCCCACCGCTGTCCCATTGACAATTGTGGTGCTGGGGAAAGCGGCACAGCCCCCCACTCCAGTTTCCACATCTGAGGTGGTGGTGATGATGACGGTGATGACACACATGATATCAAGAATGGCTAACATGGAATGCAGTGGGCTTTACGCATGAAACGGAATATTTTCCTACTGGGCTGGAAACTGGCGACCAGGACTTAAGCCTTCGTTGAAAGGGCCCCTGGAAACTATATTATAAAGAAGGCTACCAATCATGGCTCTGCAGCTCTAGCCATCACGGTTACGTCTCTCTCGACAGCCTGCACAAACAGGAGAAAAGCAGATCCAAGGATGCGTTCAAGGCAGAAGCTGTATTAGAAGGGAATTCAGTCTTTACAGGAGAGGCCTTCCTCTCGCCCTCCCCGTAAATGTCTCCTTCCCCAACCAAGGAAGAGGGAGCTCTAAGAGGAAGCTCTCAGCTACTGGAGTAGTCTGCAAGATAGAGGCCTGGCATTTCACTCTTACATAATTACTTACGGAGCAGAGGGACTGGCCTGCCCCCCTGTGTCTTTGATAAAGGAGAAAAGAGAACAAAAGGGAGATGGCTTGAGGTGAGCAAAGGTGAAGGAGTTTCCATTTGGCCTATAGGGCACCGTTCATGGTCCCTGGGGTTGAGCCATCTTGCAGGTGCACCACCCCAGATCTTGTGTGGGTCAACTGACAAAGTGGAAGGGGCAGGGCTAAGAAGAGTTGGACTGGGAGTCAAACTCCATGACCTTACAACTCCATGGTGGGGAGGCTCCCCGGCCACAGGAGGTAAGAACAACTGCATTCTCAGTTGAGAAAACAGCATCAGCCATGTAAGAAAGAAAGATCTCCTTCTCAATTCCTTCTCCCTGTCCCAAAGCACCGGAAGGGAAAAAGAGGTCAACTGGCACAGTAGACAAGACCCTTCTTTTCCCCACTCCAAGTGCCACAAGATGGGCGTGGTCTAAAATGTAGCAAAAGGAAAATTGGGAGTAGCACTGGGGGCATGATAACGTGTGAAGAAAAGAAAATCATCTCATATTTGTATTCTCCTGAGTTTAGATGCCTGGACACTCAAGAGTTATTGTGCTTTATCTTCACTATAGCTCTGTGAGGTAGGCATTATCTTCATTTCACATGTGTGGTAGTCACATAATCTGTTGTCAATTTGAGACTTAAGAGTGAAGGGGTGGGGTTTAGCCTGTTAATCAGATCACAGATTGATGACCTCATTTGGAGGCACTAAGGAGATAAATAGTTTGCTGGAGGCGGGACACGTCACTCCCTGTGACACATTCCTCCTGACAGGACACATGGAACTATGCTAAAGCCCCGGAGCCAGAGAAGCCACGTGGAGACCCCTGCCAGCACTGAGATGTCTCTACTGTCACTGGATCCCCAAGACTGTTCACCCAATGGCTTGTGATCTTTCTGCATTCAGAGTTATTGCATGTGTTTCATGAGTCTGAAGAAGAATTTATAGATTGAAACTGGACATATGGGCTAATATCAGATTTAAGGACTTGATCTGGACTGGGCTGGGATGTTTTCTCAATAGTAAATTGCTCTTGTATATAAAGTTCTTTCTTATATACATATGAGTGTCTATGAATTTGTTTCTCTAGTCTACAGACTAACATACCATGTGTTAAAACTAAGGAACAGAAAGGTGAAATAGGGCCAAGATCACGTGGCCTGAGAGGGGACTGCCCGATGGCTGAGATCATTGGCTAGAGGTCCAGGTTGTTGATTGAGACTATGAAGTAAAAAACCCCAAGGTAAAGCATTTTGAGCCTCATCATTTTTACTATGGTATAATGCTTTCAAACAAATCTAAGGCTACTCGTAGGCAAGATCCACTGGAGGAATTATTTATTATCAGAGGAATACATTCTTTCATGTTTTAGCATTATTGGGCATAAATTAGGATGGGAAGCCTTTGGAATGTCATATGCCTTTAATAAATAGAAGCAGTTATTATTGCTACCATTATGTAATCAAATCCTCGATAAAGTCATTCTAGTAAACAACCTGCCTTGACTTTTCTAAAATGGGATGCCCACCATTGCCATGCCCACTACTGGCTGTTATTTCAAAAGCTCATGAAATGTGAGGTTGTGAAGTACATCTGTAAGAGAAAAAGAAATGGTATAAACCTCTTGGAAGTCTCAGCTAAGAACAGTTTCATGAATCAATGAAGGGCAGCAGAAGACTCATGGAGATTTAATTGTGGAAAAAGGTGCAGACAGTATTGACTTAGTTAAAGCAAAGCAACCGAGGCCATATTGGCTCTGCCAAAATAAGTGGCTGAAAAGTGATCCACTCATTGTTTGGGGTTAGACAGTACCAAATAACTGGTTTGACAGATTGCTTTTCCCACTGTGTTGACCAACATTTTGGCGTTGCGTAGACACAACCTAAATCATAGGGCAAGGAGGATCACTTTACGAACACTTTAAGTGGCCCTCGTTAGCAATAACAACAGTGAATTGTATAACTCTTTTCACGTATTGTTTTCACATAAATGATCTGTTTTGGTTGAGACTGATCTCAATTTGTGTTTTTTGGTAATTCCCTGTTACTTAGACTTGAGGGGGAAGAATGGTTACTGGGAGGACTAATCATGGCAGTTTTGAGGGAAAGTCAGGCTGATACTCTTATTTCTGCAGAGATTTTGGAAAAATCATATAGTTTATCTAGTAATTTTTATTTGCATGTAAATGTTTTGCTGTGTGGTGCTTGAAGGGTAAGTGATCTACAGAGAAAGTTTTTCAGTTAGTTTTTTAAAAGAGGCTTTAATTTTTGAGAGAAAATTAAATTTATAATTAAGAGAACCGAAAGCATTCTCTAAGTGTCTATAGCATAGTGATTGTGTTCGGGTAGGTTGTCTAGAGAATTCAAACCAGTGACATACATATATGTATATCCAAGAACTTTATGCCAAGCAGTGATTCTATGTCCAGAAGGCAGCCAACTGCAGTCCAACTCAAGTCTGTGGGTCTGATGTCAGTGGGAACCCTCTGCAGATCAGGAAGCTGCAGGTCAATGATAGAGAGAGCTGAAGCGGCAAGCGGGGAGCTCACTGGTCGGTAGGTGCAGAGCTTCATGGATCCAATGTAGGAGGGGGCACAGTAGGGCACGGACGGCTCTCCAGGTCAGCAGCCCACATGGGGCTACTCCTGGGGAGGCAGATACAGAGTTCTACAGAGAAGGACGATGAAGGACCAGAGAGAGAGAGGTATTCCCAGGAACTCCCTTATAGAAAGGCCACACCCTCAAGGAGGCATCAAGAGGCTGGGACCTGATTGGAAGGTTAGACTGCATCCCTCCACTGCCTCACCCATTCAAGTTGACGTGAGAGTTAATACCATAGTGGCCTAGGAGTCCCTGGGTGACACAAACACCCATGAAATGTAAGGTTGGCAGTGCAAATCCACCAGAGGTGCCTGGGAAGAAAGCTGAGCATACTATTTCGAAAAGGCCGCACAACCTGACGGTGTGCCGTTGTACACCGAAACACTTGGGGTTTCTGTGAGTCAGCATCAACTTGACGGTTACTGGGTAGCTTACTCTACAGGGGAACTAGTGGTTCAGCGGTGCAGTTCTTGCCGTCCAGGTTGGATTCCATGTGAATATGTGCAGCCGCGCCGTGTCACAGGGGCTGCAACAACGGGCTGAGCATACGAACAATTGTGAGGATGGCGCGGGACCAGGCAGTGCTCTGTTCTGCTGTGCACAAGGTCTCTGTGGGCGAAACCGACTCCAGGGCTCCTGACAGCCCCCTCCTAACGAGTGAACCCCCCCCCCCCCATCTCATCTGTCAGTTGGGGCTTGTGTGTGTTAGCATGCTGTCCAGATTTCAACGTAGTGTCTAGAGCAGCAGTTCTCAGTCTGTGGGTCGCTACCCCTTTGGGGGTAGAACAACCCTTTCACAGGGGTTGCCTGATTCATAGCAGTAGCAAAATGACAGTTACGAAGTAGCAATGCAATTATGTTATGGTTGGGGGGGGAACTGTAAGGAAGGGTTCTGGCATTGGGAAGCTTGAGGACCACTGGTCTCAAGGTAGACAGACTCAGAAGAAATACCTGGTGATCTGCTTCCAAAGTATCAGCCAGTGAGAGCCTCATGATCTCATCCCCAAACTACACGGGGATGACGTAGCGCCAGCTAATGCCTTGTTCCCTTGGGCAGCTTAGCCTGCGCATCGTATTCCTCCATGGAAAACAATTTTCATATCGCATACAGTTCAGTGGTCCAATCCAATCAAGAAGAGTTGTACAATCAGCACCACAAAGTTTTAATGACACGGTTAGTTTGGGTATGTGGGACTGCATGCCGTCTCCATGCCAAGGCTGTTCTGGGGAAGGGGCTGCCTGAGGAGCCCCTGAGAGCGAGTCTGTGCCTCCTCAGCTCGTGGCAGCATCCCCTCAACCTGTGCGATCAGAGGCCTATTGCTACCAAGCAGCTGAGGGGGCACGCTCTCTGCAGAGTGAGGGAACTGACTTCCTGACAAACAGCTTCTGTCATTTCCTCTCACCTCTGTACTTACTGTTGTACAGAGATAAGCAAAAAGAAAGAGAAAGCTGCCCTTCATTATCGAGGCAGCAATATAAAATTCAAGATAGGAAATAGCCCCAAGTGGCTATACAGCTATTGACTTATGAACGATCACGGCTATGAAATGGGTTTCCTGACCTCCCCCACCCCTAATGCCCCTCCTTCAGACCTCCCCTTCATCCAGGAACCAGTGACCGAATGGCCCTTCTTATCGCAGTGACCAGATGCGTGTGACTGTGCGCACACACAAAGTATTTAACGAGGCAAAAAATAGGTATTGTTATATACGAGCTACTTTCAAAAAGGTGCATGCTTGAACAGACAGCACACACAGGGCATGCCGTAAAGACAGTGATCGCAGGGGGCCTTCTTGGGGCCTCCAACTGTTAGAAGCCATTTGTATCGGAGCCTCACACGGTTAGAAAGGCAGATATTCATTTGCGCATTTTTAAAGATGAGACACTGAGATTAGACGGTTTATATCCCTTGCTCTGGGTCACACACTAGCAGGCAATCAAACATGCGCTTTATTTTAATTATGTTCACCAATAAAGCCTGTGTTGGAAGTCCATCAGATTGATTTGATTGATTGATTGATTGATTGATTGATTTTGCACTTTCTGAGGTTTAGTGCATTTTACGATGTTGCACAACACGAAGAGAGAACTTCAGAAAGAAGGACCAAGTCAACAGAAATCAAATGCTGTCTCCTTAACTGCAAATGAGGGTTAACATGACTCATTCTGGTTTATAAAATGATGGAGTGGGGGAGGGTTGGAAGAGAAGAGAAGAAAAAGGGGGGAGGAAGAAAGAAAATCCACTGAAACTCCAAGAGCCATTTGTGTCCAAGAACCATTTCTCAGCCATCTAATTCAATTAAAAGGATTTTTTATTTTTCTGTTAACAATTTCCTTCTCACTGAGGTCAGTAGCCCAGCAGGAGTAACATCTGTGGACGGATAGATAGATGTAGGCGGGCATGCTTCATCTGAACTAAATGCCCTGTGTTCCCCTGTTGCACACGATCCTTCCCAATTCATTAAAGCAGAATGAATCTCTTTTAAACTGGACAGACCGGTTCCTTCTTGAGCGAATAGTTATTTCATTGAAGGTTTACAGAATCTCTGGCCTGACTCAGACAAAGTGGGCACTTTGCTAGAAACAAACATTTTCCGAAGAATTCCACAAGTTGTTTCAACTGATTGCCATGCAGGATCCTAAGATTGTTGACCAAAGAGAAAAACAAAGCTTTCACTTAGATCTATGATGCCACCTCACATTGGTGGCTTGACTACAAACTATAGTTGGATTCCTCTTGAATTTTTTTCTGTGAAGATTTCAGTTTATGAAATGGGTGGTGTGCTGAGAGCCTTCTTGCAGCTGTTTTCTGAAATGAGCAATTAATTGTGATTATTCTATTGCATCTAATTTAATACGTTTTAATACACTTTATACAATACATTTTTATAACCCCTCAAACCCAGAATTTTTTATTCAAATCTATGTATTGTTTTTTTTACAGAAGAACCTTATCACCTTCAAAGCACTTTCCATTACACTTAATACATTTGTCAAATATGCAGTTCCTTTTTTTTCAAACTGATCCGTTTGGATGGCTGGAAGTACCTCCCTCGTTTTTTTTTCACCTCTTATAAATTGACAAATTGCTGTTCCTTCATGTCCCTCTACATTCGTGGAAACAACAGGAAGTCACATGGAGCAAGGTCAGGTGTGTGGAGCAAGAGGAATGCTGTTATTTTGCCAAAACCTGGTGCACTGAGATGATTGGATGAGCAGGTGCATTGTTGTGGTGGCAAAACCAGTCATCCATCTCCCACAAATTAAGCCTTTTTGTCTTACACTGTTAGGCAATCTTATCTGAGCCTATAAATAGAAAGCATGATTAACAGTCTGACCTGGTGGAATGAACTCCAAATGCTCTATCACCCTCACTTCACAAAACAAAAGAGCATCTTCTTGTTCTTTGATTTCACTTGATAAGATTTTTTGGGCAAGGTGACACGTCTAATGACTTTGGAAAATAAGTCTGGGTCACTTTGGAGCTGTTCTTTCAAAGTACGGCATGCTTCCCCTTCATGCTGTTTTTTTTTCTGGTCAGTCAGAACCCCAGACACAAATTTCACAGCGACTCTTCTCATTCCCAATTCTTCTATTAAAATTCCCTTAAGATAGTCCAGATAACTCCCCCATCTCTCCAATAGTCTGTCGTCAGTCTTTGAGCACAACTCCATGAATTTTGTTGACATTTTCGTTGTCAGATGTCCTGAATGAGGTTTGCCACCAATTGTCATTTCACTTTTTTGACATGAGAAAACAGCTCGTGTACTTGAGTTTTCCCATAGTGCTGTCCTTGTAAGCTGTGTTCAATATGACAACAGTTTGGGTGGTATTTTTCATGAGCAGGAAACAAAACAGCCACATGCTGACAAAAAACAAGGTTTGATCAAAACTGAGTGTATGAAAAAATTCATTGTGACCAAAGAGAACCTGCCCAGGTGACGCCACTGCGTCAGAGAGAGTTGATGGGGACTATGAAAACTCTACCCAGTGGACCTTTTATTTCTGTTTTTTTGGTACCCCCTCATAATGCCCCAGGGTGTTTAAATTAATATGTGAATTGAAAATGAATTGTTTTAAGATAATTAACTCAAAGTGATTGAAGAAGAATTCAGCACAATTACTGATATTGATTCCTTTGAGAAAGATCAAGAGACGTGTATGTGCACACAATATGTGTGAAGAAGCACGGTGATGAAAGCAAGCATATCCAACTAAATATGATGTCGGAGTGAAATGTGCCTCCTTAGTTGGCCTTGCTTTGTATTACATTTTTAATCAGTTATGACAACTAGTAAAATTACATTTCTATTGGAAAAACAAAAGGCGTAGTTCATCTAAATTTCTATGTAAGTCAGTGGAAATGGGTGGGAGTGCAGTCGCATGAGTGTGTAGATGGGGTGGGAGATCAGGAATTGTTTCTGTAAAATTCCACCTTAGTTAAGTGCAGGGGCCACTTCCATGTTACTATAATCTTTCCAGGTGTTTAGAACCCTGTTCTACCCTTCATTTCAGGGTGCATGAATGAGAGATTAACATGGTACTCATTGTTATTCATGTAATTCCCGACCACTCCTCACAGCTCAACCACGGGAGCTGAGGGTGCAGTGTCTGGTCTGACTCTCAGTCTGAGGTAAAGTGGGCACTTTCCCTCCTGTTCTCTGGCAAAGTCCCTGAAACGCAGAAGTCTGCAAATTATCAGTTAACTCTCTGCTCCTGACTTCATTCCCCCACCCCACCCCGTCTGTGGAGAGCTTGCCTAATGTATTAATGTTTCTCTGTATGCCCTCAGATAATTGACAACTATCCCTCTGTGTGGACACGTGTCATGCCGGCTACATGACAGGGAGTGCATGTAAACCTGTGTTAAATAAAGCTACCCACCTTGGAGCGTCGTGCATGCCCCCCACACCTCAACTGTTCTATCTTTTTAAGTCTCTTTTATTTTTCTTTCTTAAAAAAGTTTTTATTAAATACTTTTATTGGGTGCTCTTACATCTCTGATCACAATCCATACATTCATGCGTGTGTTGAGCACATTTGCACATATGCTGCCATCATCATTTTCAAAGTATTCTCTTCCCACTTGAGCCCCTGATATCAGCTCCCCATTTCTTCCCCCTCCCTTCCCCACCTGCCCTCCCTCACGGACCTTTGATAAATTATAGACGATCATTTTCACATCTTTTTAATCTCCTTACCTGTAAGTTTTCTCATGCAGATCATGCCTCTCTGGAGTCTGTTCAATTTTAAGATAAGAGTTGGTTTTGATTAATCACCATTAAAATGAACTTAAGCACCCCCCTCCCCCCGCACCCCCCCCCCCCCGAGCAACAACCATGGTAACTATAGGTTAAGTTTAGTTCTGTTCTTTCCTTTTTAAAAAGTAGTTTTCTTGATACGGGACTGTGGATGGATTCCAACCTTCAACCTTGTGATTAACAAGTGACCATGCTAACTACCACCCAGAGTCTGTTATGGCTTTTATCTGGTCAGAGTTCGGGGATGGGCAGGAAAAGCTAATTCTGTGTGTCTCTGACTCCTTTGACCACATTGTGTTCAGAACTCAGGAAGTTCTCACCATTGGCTTGTGCTCCTCACTTTCCTCCAGCAAACGTGTCACTTCTCAGGGTAAGGAAGAAAACCCTCAGAAATGAGACGAGCCTGAAACCAGGGGACACATGCAGGGAAGCATTTTGATGAGTGGTTTGAATTATTAGCCCAAGATTAAACTAATGCTGATCTTTCTGCCACACTTTGCCTTTCTGCCTCTGTGACCCATTAAGAATTGTCTTCAACCCAAGAAGAGAAACCATTGTTTTTATGAAATAAACATGAACAATCCTTATAATGTTCCACACAATAATTATGAAGTAAAATGCCAGTGCATACCGAATCATTTTAAAGTGGAGAGGGGGGCGGGCTGGGGAAAGAGCTGTTACAACACAGAAGCTGCCCTTGCCCTCATGGGTTCTGCCCAGTGTCACAGAGCAAAGTCCAACACAAGTACACCATTCATATGACAGAAGGACAGTACCTGATCTTGTTACTTCAGGTCACATTGTGCTAATAATTGTGTAAGTGACAGAATTCTTAGGCAAAGCCTTACTTTGAACCATAGGGGAAGTGTATGCTGTTGAGATGCCACCTGAGAGTGCTCTATTACTTTAGAATCTAAAGTCTAGATTAAATATTTTGAAAAGCTTAACTTCTTCACAGGGGTATCATTCATCTTTAAATTTATGATAAACTGAAACTGAAAAACTCAAACCCGTGGCCACTGAGTCCATTCTGATGCGTAGCGACCCTAAACTGAAAAGCAAAACTGCCCAGGTGGGTTTCCCAGGCTGTAAATCTTTCTGAGAGCAGAAAGCCTCAACTTTCTCCAGCAGAACAGTTGGTGGTTTTGAACTGCTAACCTTGCCGTTGGCAGCCCATTGTTATCTCTGCATTTTCCCCAAGGGGTTATAGACAAGAGAATTTAAAGAAAACAAACATTTTTAATATTCATGTCAAATCTCTAATTCTTTAATTAGATGTTTCTCAATAATACACAGATGACTAATGCTTTTTAATGCTTTTTTTTTAAACTAGAAAATTTGACAATTGTCTCTTTTATGAGTCAGCATGGACAAATGTTTATATCAAAGTCAACAGTAACAGCGCCAGTTCTATGTACCCTTAATAGAACGGGAAGACAATTGGCATCCAGTCTGCTGCTAGGAATTTTTAACATCTAATGATTTGATATTTTGGAGTATTTATTTTTAACTTTTGATTGTGCATCGGTTGAGGTTTACAGAGCAGACCTTCAATTCATACACATTTTATTTCATGTCATTCAAAAAAGGAACAAAAAGTAAATCCTATGTTGGATATGTGTGGATATATATATATATCTCCCACTCTATAACCTACATGTTTATGCATTTACTTGGTGGTCACTGTTACTGCAGGATTATGTATATAAGGGTAACAATAAAAGGGAGACTCTCGTAATATTTTAATAAAATGATATATGTGTATAGTTTAATTATATTTTTCTCAGCATAAGCTTACAACTGGACTCCATGTCAGTTCAAGAACATGCACATTCAATTGCAACATAGGAACAAGCTGAGCACTGGGTACAAAGAGAAAATGAGTAAATAATGGAGTAGGAGTTACCAAGGAAATGCTTCTAAGCTTCTTTTTGAAGGAAGCAGGAAAAGCGACCAACCAGCTTCATTCAGATGAGTAAAAATAACCCTGTTGGAGGAGAGAAGAAGGAGCAGTGGAGACACAGACACAGCCTTAGATGGGAAGGAGGAAAAGAAGGTCCAAGAAGGGCCTTGGGCCAGAGGAATCGCAGCTTAGGAACGGGGACGAGTCAATCCAGATCCAGAGACGGGGCTCTCTGGACTAGAGCGCATCCCTTTTTCCATGTCTTCCTGCTACGAGTCGACTGATGCTTGCCACAGTTGCTCATTTCGATTTAGAATAAGAGAACCTTCTTGGTGTAGTCAGTTATCTTTGCTCACATGAGGAGGCTTCACAAAGGCCATGGACTATTTGTTATCTTTTCATTCCACTTTCTACGAACTTTCGGATGGCCCCTCTGGTTTGTGAAGAGTTGGCTCTATCAAGCTAGTTGGTGGAGGGTCGGCTCCGTGTGATTTAGTCCGGCAGTAAGTGAGGAGTGGGGAAGACCGTCCCAGGGGAACCGTTCCCCTGCTCAAAGACTGGCTTGGGGCTAGTCCTTTGGTATGATAGTTTTCTTTAGTATTTTGTGTTCTTTGGTATTAGTAAGATTCAGGATATTGGGAAGTATTGGCTATCTACTGCTTATTTCTTCAAAATATAAAATCTGGGCATGGAATGACCCAATTTTCCCATAGTAGAGATCAAAAAAGCAGAAAATTTAGAATTTTAGCTTTTAGAGGTTGTCAGCTTTAGTATGTTGTCAGAACATGTAACATTAGGACTGGACTTTAAAGAGAATACACCAATGTTGTATCATTTTCCCATATTTATTCCATGAATATGCTGAGCAAATAATCCGGGAAGCTGGACTCTTTGAAGAAGGTGGGATCAAGACGGGAGGGAGGCTCATTCCCATATGAAATACACAGTTAACCTTGCTTGTTGAAAGCAAAGAGGGTTGGAAACATTTACTGATGAAGATCCAAGACGTGTGGACTACAATTCCCTTCAAAGAAATCCCAAACCCTCACAACTGTACCAATAGACAACATCATAATAAACAGAAAAGAATGAAGTTGTTATGGATTTCATTTAACTTGGATTCAAAATCAACATTGATGGAAGCAGTAGTCAAGAAACCAAACCCTATGGTACAGACCTCTTGAAAATGTTAGTGAACAAAAATGGCACTGGGAGGACCACGGTGGGTAGTGACTAAGGAAGACCTTCGAAGAACTGACGCCCTGAAGTATGGTGCTAGCAAAGGTATTGAAAGTGAATAAGCCAATCAGTGCTTTCTCTCGTCATTCTGAGTGAGATCCCCTTGTGTCTGCACCTGACAGCAACAAAGCCCCAAGCAATGACATCCTCCCCGCTCATTTCACACCCGACTAAACCAGCCCCATGGCCCACGTCTATTGGCCAAGGTGCTGCAGATAGCTTACAGTGAAACTTGGATCTGAGTTCCTGAATACTGAGGTGGAGAATCTTTCTTATACACAACTCACCCATTCCACTAACACTGATCTGTGAAGGAGAGGGCCCCCGGTCTGGGTTGCAGTCAGGAAAAAGGGTGTGACATCTTAGAAAGGAAAAAATAATCAGTTCTTTGAAGCACTAAAACCCAACCAAACCCACTACTCTTGAGCCGATGATGACTCAAAGGGACCCGATCTAAGCTTTCCAAGACTGTCAGCCTTTATGGGAGGAGAAAGTCTCTTCTTTGAAAAATGGACGTGATAAATGATCGTTTAGGAGAACAGTACAATTATTTTTTCCAGAACATGATTTCTTGGCAAGGCAGGATATTTCAATGGCTAAGTAGTGGTTCCTTTCTTTGAATGTTCCACCCATATCCTTTTTGGCTAACATAAATAGGCTTGGGGTGGGGGGGAAAGGGGGGTTCTAAATGGGGTTCTCATGAGTCAGAACTGACTCCACAGCAGCCGTGTGATGTGTGCAGGGTACACGGGTTATGTGCTCCCCAGCTACAATCGCAGGTTAGGGATTGCTCTGGGTTTACCATGTTTCCACCACCCTGTGGAAGCTTTCGACAGGAAACGTCAAAAGGAAAATTCCAGTCCCACCTCTACCAGGTATTTTATAGCTGACACCTTGCGAGGTATCCTTTACCTTTTACTGAGGGCCTACTTGGTGCCAGATTCTGTGCCACACACTTGCTAGCATTAGTCCATTTGAATTTTGCAAAGTTTGGAAACTAAGGCTCAAATACTGGAGCAGAAGCAGTAGAAGAAGCAGAAGCAGAAGAATTCTTAATGCATTTGAGTGCTTGCCCAATGGACTCAAGCAAAGGAACAATTGTGAGGAACCTGCAGGGCTGGGGAGTGTTTTTATTCTGCTGTGCATAGATAGGGTTCTATGGGTTGGAACAGACTCAAGGGCATCTACCAACAACAACAAACAAGGCTCAAGGGTAACTTTCCATTTTAGCAAGTTTCTGTAGTTCTTGAATCTTAGATCATGCCATTGCATTGTGCTTTGACCCTCATAATTTCTAACCAGCTGCATGCATCCAGTGAAGAACACCCCCCTGCCCCCCACCCCCACCCGACCAACGGCACACATATGCCTTAGGATTCCAAGAAGTCAGGTGGGATTTTTTTCCCCTCACTTCTCGACTCAGAAGTGCCAGTATCCTTGTAGTCACCAAAGCCAGAAAAGGTAGAAGTGCGTCTCAGTTCCCTCCTCTACTCCTTATCCTATGTGGAATACATTTAAAATACTGTCTGTTTGACCAAGGAACCTGGAGAAGTCGTAGGCTGCCCTCTGGGCTGCTCATCACATGGTCAGCAGTTCGAAACTGCCAGCTTCCCCACGGGAGAACCATGAGACTTTCTGCTTCTCAGGAAAGATTCACAACCTTGGAAAACCACAGGGGGGGTTCTCTTTCCTATAGAGTTGCTCTGGGTTGGGATGGACTCAATGGTAATGGCTTTGGCTGGGTCTTGATCTATTGTACCATCGATCAGATCACGCTCTCAATCCCTTCTCCTTCCCTGCTGCCATTAGTCAAGTGCACAAAATCGCATGGACTCTGCATTAGTCTTGTAGCACACCTCTTCCCTTTCACTACTGTCCCACTTAAACTTGTCTTTCACAGTATAGCTCGATTTCACAAATGCAAATGTGAGCAGGGCGAAGGAGAAATCTCTCCTTGTAACCGAGGTGCATATGGTCTCTCTGAAGTCTCTGCGCAGCACAATGGTTATGCTCTTGGTCCCTCAAGCTCACTTGGAGTTGCCTGGGGAACACGGCCTGAATAATCTCACTCCTGGAAGGGTCACCGGGAGTCAAAATGCTGGTGGTGAATGGTCACTGCCTTTCTCTCGAGCCTCCTCTCCAGCCACTTTCATCTCATACCTTCTATTCCAGGCCCCTAGCAAACTGATGACACAGGTTTTTTTGTTTTATTACTAGTGCTCTTATTTTCTCTTTCACTGTTTTTTTTTAAACAGTTAAATCATTTTATTGGGGACTTGTACAGCTCTTATCACAATCCACACATACATCCATTGTGTCAAGCACTTTTTAATTTTTAATAGTTTTGTTGGCATATACTTCTCCTATACAATTCGATAGTTCAGGGGCATTAAGAAGAGTTATGCAGTCATCACCACGAACAGTTTCAGAGAATTTTCTTCTTTCTCGTACTCAATTCCTCCCAACTTCCCCTGCCAGGTTCCTGGGTGATTATTAGTTCAATTACTATCTCTAGAGTTTACTTATCTGGATTTCATATACAGAATATCATGCAGAGCACAAACAAGAAACAAACAAAACACTACAGGAACAAGGACAAAACAAAACAGAAAAACTTTCTGAAAAGAAAGCAGAAGATAAATTAAAGTTTGGATTTCAGAAATAGCTTTTGATGGACAAGGTCTACTTTGCCTTCCTTGGGTACCAGTAGTCACTAAATATGCTAGCTCTCCCTTCTTAAAAAAAGTTTGGGTTGCAATTTTTCTTTGTATTATGAGGGGATCCAAGGACATTCTTCACAACCTTTTCCTCCTTTTCACTGCTTCTCTGATAGAGAAATAGAGGTGGCAATCACATGAGCAGGGTGCTGCAGAGGCCCAAGTGCTCGCTGTCTGCCCGGAGGGCCTCAGCTGTGGACTGCTGCCATCAATAGACCAGGAACACATGTTTTCAAATAAGTGTCCCGGTGGAACAGTTCATCGCCTGGAACGTTTTTCTGCTCATTCATCCAAGAATTGTATCCCTTGGTTATTCCTTTTGCTTCGGGTCTGAGTACATCCTTCTTGGCCAGGAGAAGAGTCGTTGTGTTCTATGGAACTAGAGTCTGACGGGCGTGTTTTGGAGTTTGGGGTGTTTTCTCCTTATGGAACGGGTGCTATTCAAGTACATTGGCAATGAAGTACTAACCCATGCCAATTATTTTAAAAACTGATGACTGCTTATGAACATTAATTCTTTGAATGAACCCAACCCAAACCAAACCAAACTAAACCAAGCCTAGTCAAAAGCCACACCACACTCATGGTCATTGAATTGATAATCTATCAAATTCTAAAGAACTCATATTCACTGCTAGCAAGTCAATCCCCACTCATAAGACACTATAGGGCAGGGCAGAAGTGCCCCAGATCCTGGAAGATGAAAGTTCATATTTTTTTCCCCAGGGAGCACCTGGTGGATTCAAACTGTTAACCTTGTGATTAGTAACATAACGCAGAACCCACTATAGCTCCCTTCCTGTTCCACAGAGAGCCTGTGAGAACAGAGCACAGCTTTTTTCAAGGAAACCAAGGCTGTAAATCTTTATGGAAACAAATTACTGCAGATCCCTACTTTGTAGCAGTTGGTGGGTTTTGTGTTTGTTATGGGCTACATTTGTGTCAGGGATAAGACAACAATATTTTCAATGTGTAACTCTAAAATGTGCTTCTGGCCAAATACTAAAACAGATTACTGATAGAAGGAAAATGATGTGTGTATATATATATATGAATATATTTTAAATATGACTAAATCACAATAACATACAGTAATGTCAATATTCAAAGTTCTGGACCTTCTGGGGTTGGGCTTCTGGTGTAAGGCCCACTTAAGTCGTCAGATACTCTGACTGCAATCCTGCGTTTGCAAATGGACTCTAAGTAACTTTGATAACGAAAGCAGACTTTCGAATATTAGGATGACTACATTTAAATACAATTATCGGTCACTCTTAGCCCTATTAAGTAATCATGGGGCATGATTTGCACAGTGATGAAGTTATTTCTCTTTGTGGGCCTCCTGACTTGTTACATAGCCTCACACCGGGATGTCTTTAAGATAACTATTCTCACTTTGGGGTGGAGATTAGCCCCATCTGGGAGCATTAGAGATACCGCTCCTCAGCTCCTCTGCCAGAGACTGATTCACTTGGTCTGGATCAGGGCTTCAGCATTAATTAGTGTTTTTAAAGAGTTCCTTGAGTAGGCTCACAGGCAGCCAGGACCGAGGATCACTGATTTATACCCTCCTGTCGACATAGCCATTGGCCGGGCACCCAGCCTTTCCGAGTGAGCTCGGATGGATCCACAGGAATCACGTCTCATCATGGCAAGCTTCTTATTGCCGTTCTAGCTCCAGTCCTCTGGTTCTTCTTCTCCAGCTCTTGTCATGTCTGGTGCAGAACGCAGGGAAGGGATTCTGGATTTTGACAGTTGATTCTATGCCTTTATTCATTCACTGAGCTTATCATGGTCGCCTTAGATTTCCAGAGCCTTGGGAAGTATAGAGAGGAGTAGCGTACACTGGAACAATTTACTACTGGATTATACGACCTACAGTCGCTGTATGAGGAAGCTATTCAGTTTGTCCTTCCTCATTATTCATCCATCTATCTATCTAGCCATCTCGGCAACTAGTCCACATCTAAGAAATAATGGTCTCATATACAAAAATCCCTGCCCCTGTGGGAGTTTAAGGGAGATAGAATGAGACATGGAGCTATGCTGCTGAGACCCCTTCTAGGAAAGTCTTCAGGGCTCATCAGCTGGGAGCAGTGGCAGTAAGCATCCTTCAGTGGTCATCCTGTTAATACCTTGACTCAGCTATTGAGAGCCTAGTGGTTGTCCTTTCTGGCCTGCCCCAGGCCGAACGACGGGGGCAGACCAACACAGGACAAGTGTGATAGCCATTTACCCCGTGTTAGTCTGGGTCCTTCAGAGACACAAATCCACAGAAACTCATGTATATGTGTAACAGTTTTATATAACAGGTAAGTGCGCATCAAGAAAACATCCCAATCCAGTGCTGCCCAAGCCCACAAGTCTAGCATTAACCCCTCTATCCGACACCAATCCACAGTCCTCCTCCATCTCACAAAACACACACAATGACGCCGACTGCAGGAGGAAAGCCAAATCAGTGAGTGTGTAAGCATCTCAGTGTTGGCAGGGGTCTCCACACAGCTGCTCCAGCACCCAGGGCTGCATCGGGGTAGGTCCATGTGGCTTCTCCTCAGGGATGTCTTGCAGGAAGTGAGCCTTGCCAGCGGAAGCAGGGAACTGGTTAAGGCAGCTTTACCCTGGTTTGACCTTTGGAAAGCAGGAGACCTGAGAACTAGAAAGGCGAGGCTCACTGAGTCATTTATCCCTCCACCTTTCAATTAACCCCACGTGTGTTTATCAGCCAGGTTGGCACCATAAACTAACTACCTCACCCCCAGAATTCATTGTGGCTTGTCTGAGCCTAAACTGCCTGTAGATACTTTTAAAAAAATTAGGCACGTCAACTCCACTCAAAGAGTTTGCTTCTGAAAACCCTATCTGCAACAGGTGGTTCCTTGAGTGCTCTGAGGTGGGAGTTAGAATCTGCCTCTTGACACTGAGGACTCACTGCATCATGTTGGGTGGATGAGTCAGGGTTCTCAATATTGTGATCCAATTTCAAATCCTCACCTGTGGTAAGTTGAGATGGTAAACTGATGGAAGGGGACATGAGGAGGCTTCATAGAGTTCATGACAAATTTTCACTATCTTTTAATTTCAACTTCCCACAGTTGAAAGCTCCCTCATGCACTAGAGGATACACTGTATGCGTCCCTTGAATCTCCAGAACCCACCATCATAGAGTCAACTCTGATTTAGAGCAACCCAATTGGGTTCCAGGGCTGTATGTAAATCTTTAGGCACGCAGGTAGCCTCATCTCTTCTGAGGAGCACCTGTGGGTTTGAATTGCCAAGCTTGCTGTTATTAGTCTCTAAAGTTGCTCCATACATTTTCTCTCCTCTAGCTGAGATAGTAAATTAAAACCTATTGCATTCCATGGTGAATGTGGAAATTAATGCCTCTATTAAGGATCCCAAATAGGATCTGTTTAATAGAATATTCTGCATTGAAACAAATATAATGTATCTGTTCTATCCAATGCAATAGCCACTAGCCATGTGTAGCCATTGAACACTGGACATGGGCCTAGTTCAACCAAGAAGCTTGTTAAATGTAAAAATTTCCAATTTTCTCTTTTTTTGCTCTTGATTTCAGTGTCATAGCTAAGAATCCATTGTCAAGTCCAACGTCAGGAATATTTACTTAAACATTTTTTAAATGTTAGCTTTTCATTTAGGCCAGTGATGCATTTGAATTCATTTTTGTATATGATGTGAAGTAGGGATTTTTTGCAGGTGGACATTCAATTGTTCCAATGCCATTTGTTGATGAGATTATTCATGACCCTTTGAAGATTGCTGTTGACACATTGTATTAAGTAGACTGATTTGGAAAGCATTGAAACTCTGTCAATATTGAATCTTTAAAACCATGAACATTGTTATAGCTGTCCATTTATGAGCTAATGTTGAACTCCTTTGGAAGTTGCAGATGGTGCTGATCAAGGCCCTGCTTCTTGTGTTATATATGAAGGCAAATAAGAAAAAACAACCCATTGTTAGTAGACTTCCATTTCATACAAAACCAAGAAGCAAATTCACCACTGTCAAGTCAATAGCAATTCATAGAGACCCTATAGAGCAGGGTAGACCTGACACTGCAAGTTTCCAAGACCATAGCTCTTTCCGAGAGAAGCCATCTCCATCTTTTTGCAAAGGAGCAGCTGGTGCTTTCTAACTGTTGACCTTGAAGTTAGCAGCCCAACTCATAACCACTAAACAACCAGGGGTCCATTTCATATGAGTATGGGCTTATTCCAATCAAAACATATTTAAATCTCTTAGTCTTGTTAGGATGCACTAAAAGAAAAAAAAAAGCCAACCAGCACAGTAGCTTCTGAGGGACTCTGTTGGATCAATTAAATGCAAGACAAAGTCCTTAGCTCAGAAGGTTATGGGAACTGTTTTCTGAGACCCCTGAGAGGTAATCTTGATGGACTTTCTTGCAGGCCACAAAGTGATCACAGGGTTTATTTTGTAGAAATGTTAAGAACATTGAAAACTATTCATGAGGAAAAGGTCAGGAAATTTACACTGAGAACTTTGTTCCCCCCATTTCTCCATCCTGACAATGTACTTGTGCATTCTTTGAAGGTAGGAAGGCCTGTCCTAAGAGATTTGCTGAGAAACCTTACCCCATTGTATTAGTCTGGGTACACTAGAGAAACACCTCTAGAGACACTCATGTGTGTAAGAGAGAGATTTATATCAAAGAGCAATTGTACATTGAGAAAACATCCCAGCCCAGTCCAGATCAAGCACATGAGTCTGATATTAGCCCAATGTCTGTTACTAGTCCATAAATTCCTCTTCAGGGTCATGCAGCATATGAATCGCAGGCCGGTGGTTGGAAAGTCTTGTGGATCCAATGCGGGTGGAAGCATCACAACCTGACTTCTCCAGCTCTCTGAGCGTGGCTCCTCAACAGAAAGTTGAAGCAGAAAGAGAGTGTGTTCCACCTCCAGGGAGGAGGAGAGAAAGTTCCCAGCATCCTCATGAAGATTCCACCTCTTTCCTCTTAATATCCTCAAGTGGACATGAGATTATGTAACTTCCACAACCATCCACCCTGCAATCCTGATATTTCCTCTTTAAATTTCCTTTTGTTTCTCAAACTTAAACCACATCACCGTGAATGAGGGGGAATACGTGATGGGGACCCAATGCCCATCTGTAGACAGCTGGACATTCCTTGTAGAAGGGTAGTGGGGAGGAGATGAGTCATTCAGGGTTCAGTGTAGCAACAATGAAACTCAAAACCTGCCTCTAGTTCTTGAACACGTCCTCCCCTCCCAATTATCATGATCCCAATTCTACCTTGCGGACCTGGCTAGACAAGAGGATGCACAGCGGTGCACTAGGGATCTGGCAACACAGGGAATCTAGGATGGACGAACCCCTCAGGACCAGCGGTGGGAGTGGCCACACCGGGAGGGAAGTGGGTGTAGAAAGGGAGAACCAATCTTGGGGATCTATGTGTAAACTCCTCTCTGGGAGATGGGCAATGGGAAGGTGGGTGAGGGGAGATGCTGGGCAGTGTAAGATAAGATAAAATAATTATTTATAAACTATTAAGGGAGGAGGGGGAAGGGGGAAGCGGGGAGGGAGAGGGAGGGAAAAAAAGGAAAATGAGCTGATTCCAGGAACCCAAGTGGAAGGCGAATTTTGAGAATGACAAGAGCAATGAATGTATAAAGGTGCTTTACTCAATTGATATATGTATGGATTGTGATGAGTTGTATGAGCCCCAATAAAAAGATTTATTAAATTAAAAAAAGAAATTTAAAAAAATAATATTTCAAAGGACCATGATTTTAGTCCTTCGAGGAAGCCAGAACGGTTGTTTTGATGTGGTGTGAATCGAAAAAAGCACACTTCTTCCAGGAAGGTCAGATAGACGGAAGACGCACCTTCAGAACTGTATGGACATAGATAGAGGAGGATCTGTTGAGAGACAATAGTTTTACATATTGATATTTTTATCTAATAAAGGCTTCTGTTATTGTGCATCAGTACTTTTTGACTCACCCTCATAAAAGTCAAAGATGAACCAGTGGCATCTAACAACTGTGACGCCACAAACACTATGCACATATACCCTGGTATGTGTGAAAGACAAGATCAGCCCCGTCAATTTACTCAGTTGGTAGTGTTTTAGGAAACTTTGGTCATGGTGTGTGCATTTGTGTGCACATATTTCTATGTGGATAGAATTTGTATTATAGTGTTGATTGTAATTATGCATTTTTCATCAAGTTCTTTCCTTTTTTAACATCAGGATGTGCAGCACTTTATTTTTCTTCCTGCTTATTTCCTGTTGAGTAATTGCCTAGATACCATGAGCAACATTCTGTGTATGGGGGTTTTTTTCCTGCTCATGATTCATTATTATGAAGGAATTAGTTCAATCATTGAAATTACTATACAAAAGACAAATTTAACTACATGTATCAATATTGCCACACTAAGAAGCTAAGTTTGATTGACACTACTTTTTTTTGAAGCATCTGGTTTGCTTCTTAATTACTTTCTGTTGCTTGGAGTGTCTGAACAGCATGATCCGGCCATAACCGGTGGGATAGGCATAGAAAAATATGACGTCATAGTGACTGCTGCCAGCCACTCAAATCTATTTTCAGTTAGCAGCAACATTTTGAAAGATGGTGTGCCAAGACCTGTTTGCATGTCTTTACATTTTATAATTTTCAAGATTAATTCACATTAAGTATAATTTGCTTGGTCAACTAGCTAAATATAAAACTAGGATTTTTTTGTTGTTGTCTATAAAGAGTTATATATAGTCTTGGGAACCCAGAGGGACAATTGTACCTTGTCCTTTAGGATAGCTGTAAGTCAAAATTGACTTGTTGGCAGTGAGTGGTTTTGATAATCATTTAAAGTGTTAATCCAAATCATAAAAGTAGATTTCTACTATTTTAAAAGAGTACAAGAATGCTGTACTGCTGAATTAAAGATAGTCCATTCTCAGAAAATGCCTGGAACACTGTAGGTTTATATCATATTTATAATTCATAGTAGTCCTTTAAAATATGTAATACGTAATCTAAGATACCATGTTTTTCATTTTTATTCACTAATGGGGTGACACAAAATTGTCCTTTTCTTTCTGACGGAACCCTTTCCACGGATGTGAGGACGGTGTGTGGACTCACAGCCGCACTGGTCGCCTGTGGGCTTACTCTTTCCAGGTACTGCTGCTTTTCCTCAGATGCTGTCTTGGTTTGAGAGTGGCATACACTGCGTATTGTTCCCCATCACCAGTGTCTGCCTGCTGATGTTATTGCTTCACTAATTAGAATAACAACACATTGTCTTCAAAATGTCTCTTCATGGTTTCTTTGTATCCTTTTCCCTCTTTGGGATAAAGTTTGTTTCATTATTCAAGAATCATCTTACAAATGATTTACAGCCCCAGGTGCAGAAAGGTCTATTGTACCAAACATTCCGGCTATCCTGGAATTCTTTTTATGCTTTACAAATCATGGCTGGGGAATTATGTTCTTAGTATTTACTCAGCTTCGACGCAGATCTGAAATACAAAGGGGCTTCAAAAACTTCATGGAAAAAATCCATTATCTTTTATTTCCATTTTTACATGAACTTTTGAAGTCTTTTATGTTATAACGTGTGGGGTACCAGTCCCCACAATCAAATGGGTCCAAGAGGGGTAGGTGTGTAGTTGAGGAGTAAAATTAAACGATATCAGACAAGATAAGGTGTACAATTGCTCACCTTCGGGATGGCCCTGATCTCAGCAGTCAGGTCCTCACAGAGAGAGAGAGAATTTATTTCCAATCACAGCTTATATACAGGTAGGGGGCATGCAACTCCCCCTCGCAAATATTACAGATAACCACATATGTAACGGGAAGGGACTGTGCAATAGGCATATGCATGACAGGAAGGAGATGAGCTAGGGGTGTACATGCAATAGGAAGGGGAGGTGCTAGGGGTACACGTGTGACAAGATAAGCGGACTCTAAAGTCAAGATGGCAGCCTAACCTTGACCCTCCTTGAGTTGGCTTGACCTTGTCTTTGGGCTCTCCTTGAGGGGAATAATGCACTCTCCTTGTCAGCAGGGAGTGGGTCCCATCTAGGGTGAGGCAGACAATAGGGTCTGACCGCTCTAGGTGGCTCATAACCCTCAGGGAGATAGCATCTAAGTAGTTGACCTCCACATGTATAGTCATTGGCCACGTGTTAGCAAGCTGCATCTAGGTTTGGCATATAATATGGGGGACAACCTGGGGAAAACCTTTCTGTACCCCACAATAACCTTAACCTACTTCTCCAGACTCTCTTATGTCATTTTCTCTCTGAGGTATAGAACCATACATCTAAATGCTTTCTTTCTTTTATTTTTTTAAATCATTTTATTGGGGCTCATACAACTCCTACCACAATCCACACACACATCAATTGTGTAAAGTGCACTTATACATTGGTTGCCCTCATCATTCTCAAAATTCGCTTTCCGCTGGAATCAGCTCATTTTCCTTTTTTCCTTCCCCCTCCCTCCCCACTCCCCCCTCCCTCATGAACCCTCAATAATTGATAAATTATTATGTTATATTATCTTACGCTTTCTTAATCTCTCTCTTTGAGTATCTAAGAATCATCACAAATTTCACGTGTCTAGCTGAAGTTTTGATTTCTGCTCAAACCTGTTTCTCCCCAGTGTACTTATAGTTAATGATTTCCACACCTCTGGTTAGAAATAAACCTAGAAATCATTCTACAATTCTCCCTCTCTCTTATTCCAGTCTACCCCCACTGCCCCCCCCAAACTCACCCCCAAACCAAAAACCAAACATTCTGTCAATTCCAACACAAAGCAACCTTTGGGCCAGAGCAGAAGTGCTCCCAAGGCCTCCCAAGCCTGTAAGTCTTACAAGAACAGAAAGCTTTATCATTCTTCCCGGTTTTAGTTTTAAATTTGTGAATCCATTTGCTTCCTTCATTGCCATTGCCACTACTCTGATTCTAGTGCTCAAGGGGGTTTGTTTGTTTGTGGAAAACACACAGGAAGGAAAGTAAATCAGAAAACAGGAAGGCATTTCCTCTCCAGCTGGGTCTTCTTCTCCAGTATTGAGTCCGTCAGTGACTCCCATGGGTTCCTCTCCCTGCTCTTTCCTGTCCCTGTCCTTTACTTTCCACTGCTTTTACTGCTGCTGGTTCCAGGTGGACGCCTGGCCACCTGGGTGGCCACCTTCTTCTGTTTCGCCCTCCTTTACCCCGGCTTCTTCCAACCGGACTGCGCGCTGTCACCAGAGTTGGGTTTGTTTTTGCTGCCCCCTGCATACCCCCCACCTCCAGAAGATGATTGGATCATCTAATGCCTCTCTTTAAAGATCATTAAGAGTTCTCCAAAGCTGTCAGCAGGAAATTCACATTCCTCATCTTAGCCAACCAGGCCATTCGGGATCGAATTCCCCTTATCCTGACAGCGCTGTTTCTTGGCTCTTCCCTGGAGAAGTATTCTCTGCTGCAGACACTTCAACCACGCTGAGGCCCTGAACCAGGAACCAAGGGCAGCATGTTAGGCTCTGTCCTTTTGCACGTGCTGCTTCTTGGGGGTGGGGGGGCGCTCCTACTTTCTTCTTCCTGCTGGAAAGGCCTACTTGTTGGTGTGTGCCATCCTGCTGAGCAAGAGAGAGAATTGTAGACATAGATCTCTTCTACACGTAGATCGAGTCAGCAGATAATAAATAGTAGGGCTAGCTGGCACTACCCAAGGATTGGGCGGACGGTGCACCCAGGCGCATGGTGCCAGTCTCCCCACAAGCCCAGATGGGAGAGAGCAGTGGAGAAAACTCGTTTTCTGTATAAACGCGCACACGCACTGCAGGCTCAATTTCTTCTTTCACTCTAGCTAGCTAAGTCACCACTTGGCTGTCTTTGGGAGAAGTGAGGATTGGACATGCATCAGAATCATGGGAATAAAGGGTTCTTGTAGCCCTGGAAGGTGGCACCACAGGCTCTCCATCTGGCCGCTAACTGCAGGGCCAGCAGTTGGAAACCACGAGTCCACAAAGAGTTCCCGTCTGCGACACCCACAGAGGCGGTTCTACCTTGCCCCAAAGAGTCACTCTGAGTTGGAATCGAC
Source organism: Tenrec ecaudatus (assembly GCF_050624435.1). Classification (NCBI taxonomy): domain Eukaryota; kingdom Metazoa; phylum Chordata; class Mammalia; order Afrosoricida; family Tenrecidae; genus Tenrec; species Tenrec ecaudatus. The sequence goes on from NC_134536.1 coordinate 114,778,827, forward strand.
CCAATGGCAGTGAGATTGGATCTGGTTTTCCTAGCATTGTTTCAAACTCACCGACAGCATTTTCTGATGCAGGAAGCTTAGCCTGGCCTGGCCCCATCAACTCCAAGTGCTGTTGTTCTGTGCACACCCATGACTCTCTAGATTTCTGGAAGGGCATTTACTCCACTGAGGAGCCAATGTTGTATATTTACTTAGCTACCCCTCCCCGCTTCATCCTTGATGGCAAAAACTAGCCCTTCACTAGTCTCTAATTCCCATGACTAGCCCAGTGTCTGGCATGAAGAAGCATTTGATAGATCCTTCTGGAGAGCATAAAGCATCAAGGTGAATTCTGATGCAGCAGCCTAACTTCGAGCATCTTCACGGATTGAAATCTTTGTACTTGTCAATTATTAGTCAGATATCATTATGCTCTGTTGTGTTCATCTTTGGTAACGAAGCTTTGAACTATGAACTGAACACATTGGTTCAAACTCTCCGGCCTCTCCGTGGGAGGAAGATGAGGCTCTCCGCTCCGGTTCAGATCGACAACGCCGGAACCCTTGGGAGCATTGCTAGGAGTTGGCATTGGCTTGGTGACAGTGGGTGGGTGGGCTACTGAAGGCATTGGAAACCAGAAAAGCCTGTTTGCTGGCCTTTCTGGGAATTAAGAAGTAGAAAGTCTGTATTGACCATTAATATATTTCATGAACGACTACAACTATTTCACAGGGACATTCTAAGATCAATACACTATTTGATGAAGGAAGTTAGTGTACTAAATCCATATCATTTCTCCATTAAGCGTTTATACCTAAGGAATTGATGCTAACTTTTAAAGATGTTTCAGGATAGAAAGTGTCAAGTCTTATCTATTGATAAACACTTAAAAACATTTTATTGTCTGAAATTTGAACATACTTATCCAAATGAAAGAGACCCATGTAACAAACACCACATGTCTTAAATGCTTATCACCTCGTGGCCCACTTGATTTTCATACAGGTTCCCCTCCCCACTTCTCATCCGCGACCCACCTCCAGCCCTAACTCATTCAAAGAGAATCCCAGAATCACATCATTTCATCCCAACATCTAATCATTTATAAACACATCCACGAATGGATTTCCTCACATTCATGCTAGCTTCCCACCCTCTCAGGCTGCCCTGTCCGCTTCCTGACATTTACTGTCTTTGCTTTACCTGACGGGGCATTTTGTACCGAAAGACAAAGCAGAACAGCTATATATAGAAAATGCTAAGCTGGTCAGCCTTGTTTAATTTTCCGATGACTTCAATTCAGAGTTTAGAAAACAACTTGCAAAATGGAAATATGTGAAAATATGATGAAAGTAGAAGTGAAAACAATGTTTTTTGCATTTTCATTTTAGGGACAGAAAAGGGAGCTCTTAACCACAAGGGAAATATGAGTAAAAACCCCCAAAAAACAAAAACCCAAGCTCGACTCCCTTATTTTAGGAACATATGAAATAATGTGGAGGTCAGTCATGTTTGACAGCCTAGAAAGCTCCCAGGCTCAGAGGACCTTTGAGGGAAATGATCTCATAGGGATAATGTGGTAAAGTGAAAACTGAGAAATAAGGCATTGATGGACATGAACATCTGGTCATGAAGCACAAAGCCACCAAGTCCTTACATTACTTTTGCTTGTTCTGGGTAGTAAGCGACTGTCTTTTGTAGTGATACACGGATTGTTGTTGTTGGGTACCACTGAGTGGACTCTGTAAGCACAACGGACTGAAACACTGTCCAGACCAGCGCCACCCTCCCAGTTGTTCTTAGCTTTGAGCCCATTGCTGGTGCCACTGTGTCAATCCATCTTGTTGCAACATGCGCCGTGTTAGAAGTAGCTTCTTGCACCCATTCTAACTAGAAGTTAGTTCCAACACTGGACCTGTTAGGTGGTGAGTCACATGCTTGATGCAAACTGTCTCCTAGGATGAATAACTAGCGAAAGCATCTTTCAGTTCTTAGAGAAAGAGGAGGTTACAGTCAAGTCCCCTCTCCTCTGTGAAGGCTGACGGAACTGTGAACTGGGGAGGATGGATGGGCCTCGGGGCTGGTATCCCACCAATATGACCTTGGTGCAATTCACACACTGCTCAGTTATGTGTCACTAGGCCCCAGCCCTCAGAAGGTGAAGAGGTCATCCTCCTGAGTGCCACTACGATGTGGCTTGTCTCAGTTCGTAGGTGAGAGGCAATGGATGTCCTTGGCTGTCAAGCCAATAATCCAGGAGCTGATGGTTCAGCTGAGATTGAGCCAACATCTAAAACACTTCATCCAGGCCTCCGGTTGCTTCTCAGTTGCTGCTGCTGGAGAGTTGGTGAGGCTGTGATGCCTCCTTCGTGTCTGAGGTTTTTGCATTGACCATGGCTGGTGGGGCCTTGGATGTCCTTTCCAAGTCCAGCAGTTTCTTAGTGGCCACCATGCTCCTCAGCGAGGTTGTCTCCTCCCTTTTGGTTGGTTTTCTCTGTCTCCCTCTTTTCTTCCTTGGACACTAACAAAGGCCACTCTGAAAGCGCGAGCTACCCCGGGGTGACAGCCTGGGCCATCTTGTACTTAGTACAGAGGAAGGCATGGCACGTGAGGTTCTTGTTGTGTTGGCCCTGGTCACTGTAGACAAACACCGTGTCATTCAGCTTGCCTGCTGTGTTGTAGGTGAGCCTGTAAAAGGACCCACTTGCAGTGAGCTGATTGCTGAGGCCGATGGTCAGGACAATTCCTTAGAATTGTCTTCTTTATCTTCTTCTTTTTAGTCTTCTCTGTGACCATGCTCTTACAGATGACTGTGGTTGATAGCACCGTGGCCTTGTGCTGCGTGCTGAGAAGCATCCAATTATCTGGACAACCTTCCATCCAGATGCGCAGTCTTCAGGTCAGGGGTTATGTTCCAGCTGGCACATGAACAGTGCACGATTGAGTCCCCAAACACAGCATGTGAGGCCCTCGACTTAACAGCAGCCATTGTAAGACTGGTCAGCAGTTCCAAGGACAAGTTCTGAGTCATGTTAATGGCATTTGGATGTTATCAGCCGACAGTGTTATGACCTTCTGAGGACCATAACTTCATTGTGTAAAACTTCTGTGTACTTTTCCACATCTCATTATCATTATAAATCATGTTTGATTTTAAAGGTTGGTAATTTCCAGGTTGCCATAAAGAACAAGCCAAATTACTCTTGGAGTTAAATCCACTAGCTGCCCAGAAAGTAAAGCAAGAAATTACAATCAGCTCAAGGACATAGTCAATATTTTTAAACATCTTGACTCCTCTCTTCCTACCTTGAAATCACAATATGGCGGGGCATTAAGCGAAGCCAAAAAAGGGTATATCCATTGGCTTGCACACAGGCGCACGCTCATCTTTGTCAGACCCGATGGCTACGGATCAAATTTTAAGGTCAGGGAAACGTAATCTTGAACTTCATCTTATTTGAGCTGGAGGGAATAAAGAAAAGAGTGAAACAATTAGAAGGAAATTCTGCAGTATGCAGGGGTTTGGCGTGTTTTTACTTCCCCCCTTTATTTTTCTGAATTTACTGAGATGACTTTGAGGAGCACACAGTCGAAAACTAGTTTGTACTTGTTCAGGGCTCGACTTACTCTGCATAACCCAAGTTCCCGGTAACTTAATCTGTACTAAGGCCTTCTACCACAGCGTGCTATCAGGCGGGCCTGTATCCAATGCTTTCTCCCCTGTAAAATGAGAGATTATGTAATTCAACATAGCAGTAAGGCACATTGTAAATGCCCAGCAAAAGGTCTGCGCTGTGTGAAAAACCCAGAGGGAGGCTGGAACTGGTAGATGCCCCGCTGCCACGGAGTCTGTTCAGACTCATGGGCTTTCCTCTCTTCTGCAAAATGTGCGTTTGTTTTGAGGGAGCGCCTTCATATGGCTAATGCTGGCATTGGCATTTCTTAACTATCATATGGCCCTTTCTGGGGACAGAATGCCAAAGCATTTTGTTGACCTTGGAATCTCTTCTTGGTGGCTATGTGATAGGAATTTCTCATGAAGTCTTGTAGGGTATTTGTAGTCCCAGGAATTACCAATACCATTGTGTATTGGTAACTTCCATTTTAAATTTTGGTTTACCATAAAGTAGACAAAGTCTGAATATTGCTTCAGGGAGAAGCTCCTCACAATGTGCAGTGTATTTGTCCACAGTCCGGAGCCAATGAAAACAATTATAAATTTGCCATTTAATAGTGCCTATGTGGGTACATCAAGAGAACAATGAGAGGGAACACAATTATACCCATAAAAATGTCATTCTACATGTTGAGGGAGTCGGACCCATACCTAAGTGTCATGGATCAGAATTTAACTTCACTAGTCTACTACACAATAGTTTTCAAAAGTGATTTTGGGAGTTATTTTGCTTAAGTACAGTTTTCATCTGAGACTGGACCATGCCATTGGAACCATGGTCCCTAGTAATTATTTGGATTGTCAATTTCTGATTTCCATTTCAAAATATGATGCATGTGAGCCATGTGATTATTTTAGAAGTATTTGTTTGGGCGATAAAGGTTGCTTTCAGACCGATTTTAATTTATGTTAATACTGAAGCATAGTAATATCGGCATAAATCAAGATGGATAAAAGACTATGATATTACATTAAAAAAATTTGAACACTGTGCCATATTTCTTCATTCTTTCAAAAGTTCTGGTTCTGTTCCATTTCTTTCTTTTTCCCATTTTGCCTGAAAGGGAAAGGCTAAGCTCTCCACACACTGCAGTAAATTCATGAAAGTCGTGGGGATTTCTTAATTCGATCTTGCTTACTTGTATGATTCAGAATCAAAATACTATCGTGAAAGTGAAGATAGGAGTTTGGAATGATTATGATTGGTCTAGAAACATGACAGTCTAGGTCTAGTTCTGGTTTAACGAAGTTGCCATTCCAAATCAGGTTATTGGTTTTCCTTTGATTGGGTCTGACTCACCCCCTGCCCTGTTCACCATATGCATTTTGCAGCGAGCCAGGATGAATTCCAGAAGGAGCTAGCGAAGCTCAGCTGTTGCAGTTCAAGTCCAGTGGACACTTCACACCAGAGACACTGCCACTATTGTCATAGAACTCTCTCATGCCGGAATGCATTTTGTCTAAGTAGGCAACTGTTTGTAAATTGTCAAGGAACTCTGGATTCATTTCGATAAAATTCCAAAATCTAAAAGATCCGCTTCCCGTGTCTTCTTTATCTGTTTAAGATTGCTTGGCAAATCTTAGCTTTCTTTGACAGTTCTTACAGGGAGAATAGACATCTCCATCAAGTCACTGGGCATGTTTGAAATAGTTAAAACTGCTGAGGGCAATTAAAATGTAAAAGTAATTCATCATTTATAATCCCATGTTTTATTTTATTAATTACCTAATTCAAACAGTGACTTTAAGGTGGCTGAGTGCTATGATGATTTTGTTTTTGTTGCTTTTTCATTTCCTTCTAATATTAGACTTGGTACTGTCTAATTTCCACATAGTAGATGAACAACTATCGTGAGTTCTTCTATGCTTGTTCTTCTCTGAGGGATGCTACATAATCTTTTTTTTTTACCATCATATTTAAACGGGACACTCATCTACACAGAAATAAATGTCATCTACAAGGGAGAGCTTAACAAACTGGAAAATCATGGAAGCATGATTCATAGAATTTACAGGTGGGGACCCCTTAAGCACAACCAAAGCAATGTCATAAACACAGATTATTCAGACACACTTGGAACACATGAGACAACCTCTTCTGCACCAAATCCACCATCAGTTTTTGTTACCTTTTATTTTTTTAACTTCATGTAGAATTTGAAATAAATTTTATAACAGCAATGTGTCTGGATTCAAAACCTGATATTCAAATGAACAAATCGTCTCAGTGTATCTTGAAAATAAGAAGACTCTCCCTAGATTTGAATTTTATATACACTGTCCTGTGTCGTTGCCATTACAACTACTAAGAAAAATTGAATGTATACAAATGTATATTTTACAGTTATCAAAGTTAACATATATTCCATTTGAAATGAAATTTTAATGAGTTTTTAAAAAGGATCCAGAGTTTCCAGGAGTAAGCCCAAGCTTTACCTGAAGAAATTGAAAATGTTAGGTGTAACAACTGCAGTCAGTCACATATATCACTAGGTGGCAGACGTGTACCAGGGACATTTGCAAGTAGCCTTCCGCCCTGGGAGAGATCTGCTCTGGTTTGCCAGGTGATGCTACTGACAATTTGCAGAGGAAGACTTGTGTTTACCATCTACTTCTTCAACTGTGAACACATGTTGGTGCTGAGCTGCCAGACTCTTCCACCTGGTAGCTCTGTGGCTAATGGGGCACATTTGCCAGATGCTCGAGTGACGGACACTCTCAATCTTTGGCTAATAGGGTTTTCAGATCGGGCATTTATTTCGAGTTTAAAGGAAACCAAACCAAACCAAACTCACTACCGACTGAGTCTATGCCAACTCATAGCGACCTTATAAGACAGAGTAGAGCTGGCCCTGTGAGTTTCCAAGGTTGCAATATAGTTTAACGGAGTAAAAAGCCTCGTCTTTGAAGTAAACGTGTTTGGAAGTCGGGAAGACCAAAGGAGTAGATGCTATAACGCAGGACTCCTCTCCGTCATGTGCGTGGGGTTCCCCGGGGACCTGGTTGAACTACAGATTCTAGTTCAGTGGATGCGTCAGCATTCAGCTGTTGTCTCTCTCACCTTCAAACGCAGCCTTCTAGAGTTTGCTCTGTGTTTTCTGGGGCCCAGCCCTACAAACCACATAGCGACCTCTAATCTCAGCTGAGGACAACGTTCTGTCGGGTTTCGGAGGCTGTACGTTTTTATGGGAACAGGCAGTCATTTTCTCCACTGGGACCGAGAGTGGGCTTGAACCGCTTCCCTTGCTGTTTAGCCGTCTAGTGCTTACCTGACAGCGCCACCAAGAACCGGCTGTATGTTAGACGTTACCAATAGGGGGTGCCTGAGCAAAACTACAAAGCCGAGGGGGGCACGGGACCTCACTTCTTGCAGCTCCTGGGTGCAACCCCTCAGCAATGCTTCTTCAGTTGGGCAGTAGCTTCCAGCTGAAAGTTGTCCTACACTCAACATGTGTCCCATCCCACCCCTTCAGAGACCCCAGCACTGACAGGGCAGCGTTCCACTGCTCTGGCATCCAGTGTCTTTCCTTTGTTCCTTCTGGGCTGCTAACCAAAAGGTCTGCAGTTCAAATCTACCCATGATGGGATGGGAGATAGATAGGGCAGACTTCTCCTGTAATGGTTTCCAGCCGTGGACACACGATGGGCCTCTTCTGCTTCATAGAACGTGTCTCCTTTGTAGGGTGGAATGGCCTCAGCGGCCATTCGTACTATCAGACAACTTTAGCAGAAAGAAGATAGGCCCACAATGTGCTTTTGGATGGAGATGCATGAGTTATTTGCTACTTAGTTTGAGTCCTGGATGCTAGCTGTGGTTCAAAGTTCCCCAGTGCTCACAGTTTTAGGGTACCAAAGAGACCTCAAATCCCAAATGTAATTTCAGGAGAACATTTGTTAAGTCTTAAAAGGGACAAAGAGGACACAGAGACGCAGACACATCATCCGAATGAGGGAGGCTGTTAGCACAGGGCTACAATGGCATCCAGAGTTTCCTAGCCAGACAGCCACTTAGATAAGGCGTGGGACACTAAGGAAATCGTCACAAATTAATGACTGGTTGCGGATCAATGCATCACAGTTACAGGTGGAACTAAGAACTGGGGCTGGTCCATGACGAGGACACATACATTAGGTGAGAGTCTTACAGAAGAGCTTACAGGATTGGTTCAGAGCCCGCTGAACAAGGCCTTCAAAGCACGAGGACTGAGAGTGCGTGACTCATGGCTAAGTAACCCTCAGGACCACCCTAGTGTGGGGATCTCCATCCAGGGCGGGGCCCTAAGGAGAGTGCCCCTCCCTGGGCTGGCCGAAGAAGGTGTAGAGGTAATCTACTTTCTTTTATTTTTTAAAAAGTTTTATTAGGGCCTCATACAACACTTACCACAATCCATACATACATCAATTGTGTAAAGCACATTTGTACATTCATTGTCCTCATCATTCTCAAAACATCTGCTCTCCACCTAAGCCCCTGGCATCAGCTCCTCATTTTTTACCCCTCCCTCTCCACTTCCTCTCCCTCATGAACCCTTGATAAATATATAAATTATTATTTTGTCATATCTTGCCCTGTCCGAAGTCTAACTTCACCCACTTTTCTGTTGTCCATCCCCCAGGGAGGAAGTCACATGTAGATCCTTGTAATCGGCTCCCCCTTTCCAACCCACCCTCTCTTCACCCTCCCAGTATTGCTATTCACACCACTGGTCCTGAAGGGATCATCCACCCTGGATTCCCTGTGTTTCCAGTTCCTATCTGTACCAGTGTACATCCTCTGGTCTAGCCATACTTATAAGGTAGAATTTGGATCATGATAGTGGGGGAGGGAGGAAGCATTTAGGAACTAGAGGAAAGTTGTATGTTTCATCGTTGCCACATCACACCCTGTCTGGCTCATCTCCCAGAGACCCTTCTGTAAAGGGATGTCAAGTGACCTGCAAATGGGCTTTGGGTCTCCACTTGGCACTCCCCCCCTCATTCACTATGATATGATTTTTTGTTCTGATGATGCTGATACCTGGTCCCTTTGACACCTCATGATCGCACAGGCTGGTGTGCTTCTTCCATGTAGGCTTTGTTGCTTCTGAGCTAGATGGCCGCTTGTTTTCCTTCAAGCCTTTAAGACCCCAGATGCTATCTCTTTTGATAGCTTGGCCCTATCAGCTTTCTGCGCCACATTTGCTTAAGCACCCTTTTGTCTTCAGCAATCATATTGGGAAGGTAAGCACACAATGACATGATTTTTTATTCTTTGATGCCTGATAATTGATCCCTTTGTCACCTTGTGATCACACAGGTTGGTGTGCTTCTTCCATGTGGGCTTTGTTGCTTCTGAGCTAGATGGCCGCTTGTTTACCTTCAAGCCTTTAAGACCTTACACGCTATCTCCTTTGATAGCTAGGCACCATCAGCTTTCTTTACCACATTTGCTTATTCACCTGCTTTGTCTTCAGCTGTTATGTCGGGAAGGTGAGCATCATAGAATGCCAATTTAATAGAAGAAAGTATTCTTGCGTTGTGGGAGTACTTGATTAGAGGCCCAATGTCCTTCTACTACCTTAATACTAATCCTATAAATATATGCCCATTGATCTATTTACCCATCCTCATATAAATATATTTATATATGTACATACCTTTATTTAGATCTCTATAAATGCTCTTTGCCTCCTAGCTCTTTCCTCTATTTCCTTTGAGTTTCTTCTTGTCCCACTATCATGCTCAGTCTTCATTTGGGTTTCAGTAATTCCTCTTGGTTACATTACCCTTAATCATGCCCTACCAAGCCTCCCACCCTCCTCACAACTGATTTGCATCACTTGTTTTTCCCTTGTCGCTGGGTTAGTTAACACCACTACCTTTCCCCTCACCTCCCCTTTTCCCATGTTCCTCCAGAATTGTCAGTCCCGTTGTTTTCTCTGCAGAGATAATAACATGCACAAAAACAAGACAGAGCAAAACCAAGCATCAATATACAACAATAACAAACCAATGACAAAAACAAAATAAAACACAACAAGAAAGAAAAGCTTGTAGTAAGTTCAAGGATTGTTTATTGGCCTTTAGGAGTGTTTTCCAGTCCAGTCTGTTGGGGCACCACGCCCTGGCCCCAAAGTCCACCTTAGCATTCCCTGGTGACCTTGCCGCCCCGTTCCCTTGCTGTTCTGTTGCACACCCTTAATGTTTTTCCTCGATGTGGCGGGATCAGATCGGGTGCAATTCCCACACTGTGTCTCCAGTATTGTCCCCTGTAGGCCTATGGGTCAGTAAGGGATGTCATGTCTCATAGTAGGGCCAGCCATGTGGTCCTCTCTGCGAACTGGCTGCTCTAATCGGAAACATCATCCTCAAGGCCTGGTGGACTAGGATGTGCTCCACTCTCCCCTCCTCTCCCTTCATCTCCTCTTGTGTGCTCTGATCAGAGCTGCAGATTCAATGCCATCCTTTGAAATAAATTCTTCTGGGGGAGGGGCCGGGATTGGGGCCGGCCCCTCAGACCTCTCCACTGGTTCCCTACTCCACGCTGGCATGTTGCATTCACATTTTGGAGTACTGGATTGAAATCTGGTCCCTCTTTCCCTATGGAGATATAAACAATACCCTCACCTTGGGTGGGTTAGTGCCCTGTACCCCCGCTACCCATTTCTTTTTTATTATTATTTTTTTTTTCCTGGGATGAGGACCAGGAAATATGGCAGGGACCAGACCAAATACAGGGATACATGTGGTAGACAACTAAAAAGGAGGTGGGGAAATAAACAAAGTAATCTACTTTCTAATCCACTTAGCTTGAGGGAAAGACTACTATCCTGGTCATTGGTCAGAAGGAATTCAGTGGCTTCATTCATGTGGAGAGTCTACAAATGAATTTTAGTTTTTTCATGTTATCCAGAGCCTTCTGTAAATGGGTGCTGAGAATTTAATTTACAAATCACATAACATATACTAGTGCAAAGATTCTCTCAGAACCTGTTCATGGACTTTGTCTCCTTGTGTACTGATGGTAGAAAATTAAAGTCTAAGATGGAGAGAAAGCTGGTGTCACACACCAGGCTTCTTTATGTGTGACAGGTTCCAATGCACCTCCTTTTAGCCGCTAAGACATTACTCAATCCACCTCCTGAAGAGTTGAGAAATTGGTAACTGTGACCACAATGAATGAACGAACACGCAGTGGGAGGAAATGTCTCCTACCTGGGCTTGCCTTGTTGGCCAAACTCTTGAGTAGATACTGGCCACTTTTCATTTTTTCAAGGCACGTTTATTGATTGTCTTTTTAAGTTACTCGGACAAAGACTCAAACAAAGCAAAACAAAAACCCAAAGTCACTGCCATTGAGTCAAACCTGACTCATATGACCCCATAGGTCTGCGATAGAGGCAAAGCACTGCTTGGGAGATAAAGACACCCGAGGAGTGAGGAAAGCACCCCCTGGGCTTTCAGTCCTTCGCACCCCCTCATTTGCTTGCTCTCCGCTGGCCACCTCTCTTCCCCATCGGCTCTGTGTAACTGCTTGTTCCTGCTTCTGTAGAATCTTGCTTGCTGGCTCGCTTGACCACCGACAGACCACCCCATGAATCCACTCTTCTTCCAGCCAAAATGCTCCTGGTGGATGGTGGAGGCACAGTCTCTGGATAAGAATGCGCTGAGCCACTACGGTAAAGTTCTTCCTTTCGTTATAACCCCCTTGGCATTGGCAACTCTGTCACAGTGCCTCTGGCGGTGACAGGACAGGGTAGAACTGTCCCTGTGAGTTTCTGAGACTATACCTCTTTACTGGAGTGGGAAGCCACTGTGTTAGTCTGGGTAGAAAGTCTTTGGATCCAGTGGCATTGGAAACATCTCAGCGCTGGCAGGGGTCTCTGCATCAGGGTGGGTCCATGTGTCTTGTCAGCTGCTCTGTCTCCCAGGGTGTGAGAGTCTCCCACCTCCAAGGAGGAAGTACTGGATTTCCCAGAATTCTCTGGAGAAGGCTGTGCCCACACAGAGGTCTCATTGGCTATGATCCAATTGACAGACTAGACTCCACCCCTTCACTCATAATCCTCTCAAATTGACAATTATATAATGACCACAGCCACATTTCTTCTTGGCTGGGGAGCTCCTGGCGGTTTTGAACTGCTGACCTGGCAGTTAGCAGACCCTCCCATAACCTACTCTGCCACCAAGGCTAAGATGAGGAAAGTATGAACAGGTGTCAATTTTACATCTTTCAAAAGAGGTAGAGTTTGTATCACTTCACAGGAGTATTTCTTCATGCTGAGCACACTAAGAATTCTCAGCTTTTCTGTTGTGCCAGGGTGAGGTCAATTAACCCACACACAACTTTCATGAAAGTCAGCAAGCCTTTGTTAGCTGATGGTCATGGGGTGGCTACAGCCTAATTTTCCCAGACCCTGAGTGCTTACTGTGGGTGGTTTTTATACTATCGAATAAACAGGGCATAGGGGGCAGGTGGCATCACACTGCATGGAGAAAAGGGGAACTTGGATACAAAGACAGGTGGTGTGATGGTATTGGGAAATATTGGACCTTACAAAAATAGATTAGGAGGTTTAGACATCCCCCACAATTTCAAGGGTAAATTACAGTTAGAGAATTACAGTTAAGTTACAGAAAACAGTTCCAAGAAGAATTACATTAGTTGCAAAATGGCCATACTTGGATCAGTAAACAAAAAAGGCTACACTCAGGCTAATTAATACAGTATGCTTGCATTGTTAAAATGGCGACATCCCCATGGACTCCTGCATCCTGGTTACACTGGGGTCACTTGTGGTGGGTTACTGCACATCGTTGGATCAGCATGGTGAACAATGTGGCCGGCTCCGAGATAGAAGCACCAGTGTTCTGAGATGCTGACTAATAAGGAAAGAGAAAGGCTTTTTTTCACTGCCATCATTCGCTACAGCAGCAGTTCTCAACCTGTGGGTTGTGACCCCTTTGGAGGTCGAATGAGCCTATCATAGGGGGTCATAACAGTAGCAACATTACAGTTATGAAGTAGCAATGAAAATAGTTTTATGGTTGGGGAACACTACAACATGAGGAGCTGTATTAAAGGGTCATGGCATTGGCAGCTTGAGAACCGCTGACCTGCAGCAATATTAGCAGAGTGGTTTTGCGTTTCCACGCACCCCTTGAACTGTGAGAGGCTCTTGGGGATGATTAAGGTGCTACCTTTTCTCAGACAGTTTGGTTCCAGGCTTACCTGGCTCTTTGCTTGCCATTTACACCCACTGTAAACAAAACAGATGGATGGACTAAACAGAGCATCTCCCCGCTGAGCTCTTTAAGAACAGGTGTTGTAGTTACCCTAGGACCCTAATTTCTTATGGCTGTTGTACCAACTCCTATCTTCTTGCAGGCCCCTCTTTGTGTGAAGGTGGTTACAAACAGGGAACAGCACATGTGTCTTCACAGTCAGCAAGCCTTGACTCATCTGAAAGCTTATCAATCTTCTGAGCATGTTTGCAGCAACCAGTTCAGTGATTTTATTAGAATGGTAACTATTTCTTTTCCTTTGTTGTTAGTTAAAGTCTACTAGAACAATCCTTCCCCGCAGCTTCTGTGACAGTGCTTTCCAAATCAGAGTGTTGTGAAAAGTCGTAGTAATGAGACGGATTCTATTCTGTAGCCATGTGGGAGTGTTCTAGAGGAAAGAGACATTTGCCAAGATATGATTTATATTGATTCCTTTATTAAGCTTTAAATAGGACAAAGGTGAGTCAAACATAAATCAGCTGGATGAGGGATACCATCAGGGCAAAGCCATATGGTGTCGAAGGATTCACAGCCAAGGATTCCTTTTTTTTTTTAAAAATCATTTTGTTGGGGGCTCATACAACTCACCGAAATCCATTCATCCATCCATTGTGTCAAGCACATTTGTACATATGTTGCCATCATAATTTTCTAAACATTTTCTTTCTACTTGAGTCCTTGGTATCAGCTCCTCATTTTTCCCCTTCCTTCCCCACCCTCCCTCCCTCATGAACCCTTGATAACTTATAAATTACTATTTTTTCATGTCTTATACTAACCATTGTCTCCCTTCACCCACTTTTCTGTTGTTCCGTCCCCCTTGGAGGGGTTATGTGTAGATCATTCTGATCAGTACACACCCCCCCTTTTTCCCCATACCTTCCCCTTACCCTCCTGGTATCACTACTCTCATTGTTGGACCTGAGGGATTTATTGGTCCTGGATTCTCAGGCATGTACTTCTATATACATGGAATGAACACAAAAGAAGCTGTCACAAAATCAGGATTGATTGGCGGCAGCTCAATTTATCACAGCGGCAGGTGGAACCACATCGTGGGAGGAGGGGCCAGCCTGGGGATTGGCACACTACTGCAGATGAGAGAAAGTGACAAGATTGATGATGGCTTCAGGGTCATCTGAGCCCCTTGGTTGGAGTATAACTCATAACCATGTAACCTAGTACCCCAATTTCCCTCAAGGCCACACTGCTCAGGCAAATGCCTCAGGGCAAGGCTGTCCCTTTCAGGGCTGACTAGGGGACTTCACAACAACAATCTGTTTTCAAGCACACTCTGCCAGAGGACAAAGCTTTCTACTTTGCTGGACAATGGTCTGAAAGAACTCGGAGGGGGGGTGGGAGGACTTGAATCTAGGAGGAGATTCAAAATAGATTTAGGGCTTCCCCTACCAGCTCTAAAACTGGAGCTAAGGATAGACTGTAGATAAGGGACACAATGAGATATGTGCTTTAGAATGGGAACACTGGCAGAGGTTTAGGGCATGGGTGGAGAGAGGAAGGCACTACTGGTAAGTGGCTATTGTAGTCCTCCTGGGGAATAAAGGCATTGTGGGGCGAGGATTCTGACCCTGGTATCGGGTGTCCAAGACTGTACGTCTTTATGAGGGCAGACAGCCTCACCTTTCTCCCACAGAACATCTGGTGTATTTGAACCATGACTTTAGGGAGTTGCTTAACTCCTAGTCCACATTGCCACCTTCCTTTTTGGGCATAGAATCCACAGTCCATCTAAGCAATTAGCTGAGCTTGACGAGAAAGCAGGGAAGTTTTCTAGATTGCACTTTTAAGTATCCATCTATTAAATTGAAAAAATAAACCTAATTAAAAAACTACAGAATGCACAACATAGTAATTACACTTTTAGTTTTGTTGATCTAGAACGTCACTCCATGGGAAACACGTGGTGGGCTTGCTCCCAGTTGGCCTCTTGTGCTTGGTTCTGCTCCTTCCCATCTGCATACAAAGGCCATTCCTTCCCTGCCCTTCCCGAGGGTGGATCCCTTTGTTGGATTTTTTTAGATATGGCACACTTGCTTTTTCCTGCAGCTGACTACTCATATCCGTTGTATGTATGTGTGTGTGTGTGTATTAGAGAGCATCTTTATTTCCTTCTTTGTGATCTTTGTGGCATCTACCATATGCTTAATTGTATATTGTTTTTGTTGTATATTAGAGCTTAAATTCTGGGCACCTGGTTGCAGAAGTGACAATGAGGACAATTGGAATTGAGGGTCCCATAACATTTTAATAAGTTGTTTGCACCAGGTCCAAATCACTCAGGATCCTGTATCACAGAAAATAGCATGGATGTTAAGTGACACATAGCTGCATTTCAAGGGGGTGTCCCCCCAAACCCGGGAATCGCGCCGACCGAGCAGAGCTTTCGTAGTATGCATTGTTCACGATAGGCGAGCTTCAAGCTAGGTACTTGTTCCACCTTACCCACTAATCCTACTTACAGGCACTCAGCAATTTAGGAACGGGTCTTGTTCCTAGCCTGGGGGACAGTTTTTGCATTGCTTTATTGGATGTTAGGTTTTTATAAGTTTTTAGCTTTTATAAATAGTACTGTGCTGAGAAGTCAGTACAGAAATCTTTTATGCAAGCTCAGATTCCCTGAAGGTGGATATTTACAAGGCAAGATTGCTATGTCAAAGTATATCTGCTTCTTTATTTACAATAACCTATTTTTGTTAAGTGAAAGTTTGTGGGACAATGAGTTTCCCATACGGCAATTTACACACAGATTAAGGTTGTCTACAGTCACATAACATGCCAGCACTCTCTCCGTTTCCACCTTGGAATCCCTGTGTCCCTTCATCAGCTTCTCTGCTCCTTCCTGCCTCCCTAACTTGGCTTTTGGGCAAATGTTGCCCTTTTGGTCTCATGTAGTTGATTGTTCTGGGGGAGCATCTCTATTCCCCGGAGGGTGTTATTGTTCACTTTGTGGGCTGGTCACGTAGGGGGCTGAAGGGTAGTCTCTGTCAGTGGCTTCAGCTCTAAGCTAGGAGTGTGTGAAGGGGCCCATCTCTACCTGTGCTTCCCCAAGTGGACAGTGCCACCCCCTAGGAGACACCTGACTACCAAAGCAGATCTGCATTTTATCCCGATGACGGCTATTGTACTGCTTCAGGGTACCAAGGAGACCCCATGTAAAATTCAATTTAAAGAGAACATGGATTAAATCTTAAAGGAGACAGACAACACAAAGACACAGGCACATTACCTGGATGAAGGAAGCCACCGACATGAGGTTGAAATGACACCCAAGGGTTCCGTTTGACACCAAGCTTTAATAGGGGCATGGATGGGCAAAGGAAACTTGTCACAAAAGCTTGGTTGGTGGCAGATCAATCACAGTGCCAAGTGGGACGACAGAAGCGGAAGCATTATTGGGACATGTCCACTGTGAGGTCAGGGGGTCAGGCAGCCAGGGCCAAACTGATAGAGCATGACTCATGGCTATGCGACCCCCTGTACCATCTCCAGCATGCAATATGGGGACCTTCATCAAGGACACACGAGGACAAGCCCTTAAGAGAGAGACGGCTCCTCCTGGGACTTGGCCAGAGGTGGGTGAGGCAATCCACTCTCCAAGGCCTTCTGCCGAAGGGTAAGACTCTCTATTAGTTAATGATCAGAAAGCTTTCAGTGTGGGGACTCTGCAAACAGGTGTGTGGTTGTCACTGCCATCTATAGCCTTTTGCAAACCAGGGTGCTCAGATTTAAGCTGTGACACAATACATACACTTTTAATTGCCAGGGGACACTGCGATGTATTTATTTATTTCCAGACTGGGGGGCACTAGGTGAAATTAGTGTGGCACCCTATCGTCTGGAGCAGTGGTTGGCAAACTTTTGAGATGGAAAAGCCAATTCTGTCCCTCACAACAATTTAAAAACTGTTCGAGTCATAAGTATATTTTTGCAAACAAATGAAATCACCCTTAACCTGAATATAATCCTTTAAATGACTCGATGGTAGTTTTCATTTTCAACCTTACTTCTGAGTCACATATATGTACTGAAAGAGCCACGTACATCTCAGAGAGTCTCAGTTTGCCGATCCCCGATCTAGAGGGTTCCACCTATTACTATGAGACTAGCAAGTCTGGTCTTTTTAAAAATGGATTTTAATTATGTTCTGCCCCTTTCTCCCACTCTTTTTGGTACTTTCTATTGTGATCTTGGTCAGAGGGGTCACTAGTGGTAGCTGGGCACCATCTAGTTCTGGTTTCAGGTAAATCAAGACTGTGGTTCATGTGATCCACTAGTCTTCTAGATGAGCCTTTGTTCTCGACTGAAAGAGATCAATAACTGTAAAAAGTATATTTGTGGTGACCCTTTATTTATTTATTTTAAAAATCATTTTATTGGGGCATCCTACAACTCTTATCATAATCCATACACCCATCCATTTTGTCAAGCACATTTGTACATATGTTGTCATCATTATTCTCAAAACATTTGTTTTCTATTTGAGCCTTTGGTACCAGCTCCTCATTTTTTCCCCTCCCTCCTCACTTCCCCCTTCCCCATGAACCCTTGATAATTTACAAATTATTATTATTTTGTCATATCTTATACCATCCGACATCTCACTTCACCCACCTCTCCACTGTCTATCCCCCAGGGAGGAGGCTACATGTAGATCCTTGTAATCTGTTCCTCCTTTTGCTCTCACCTTCCTTCCACGCTCCCCGTATCACCACTCTCACCATTGATCCTGAGGGATCATCTGTCCTGGATTCCCTGTATTTCCAGTTCCTCTCTGTACCAGTGTACATCATCCGGTCCAGCTGGATTTGCAAGGTAGAATTGGGATCATAATAGTGGGGGGGGGGAGGAAGCATTCAAGAACTAGAGGAAAATTGTATGTCTCATCATTGCTACACTACACCCTGACTGGCTCATCTCCTCCCCGCAGCCCTTCTGCAAGGGGATGTCCAGTTTCCCACAGATGGGCCCTGGGTCCCCACTCCGCACTCCCCTCATTCACAATGCTATGATTTTTATTTTTTTTGTCTTTGATGCCTGATACCTGATTCCTTCGATGCCTTGTGATCTCACAGGCTGGTGTGCTTCTTCCATGTGGGCTTTGTTGTTTCTCAGTTAGATGGCCCCTTGTTTATCTTCCAGCTCATTAGGACCCCAGATTCTATATCTTTTGACAGCTGGACACCATCAACTTTCTTCACCACTTTTGCTTATGCACCCGCTTTGTCCTCAGCGATCGAGTCAGGACAGGCTGGTGTGCTTCTTCCGTGTGGGTTTTGTTGTTTCTCAGCTAGATGGTGGCTTGTTTATCTTCAGACCTTTAAGACTTCAGATGCTATATTTTTTGGTAGCCTGGCACCATCAGCTTTCTTCACCACATTTGCTTATGCACCCATTGTCTTCAGTGATCGTGCCAGGAAGGTTAGCATCTTAGACTAATCCTTTAAACCAGGATCGTCTTAGACTGATCCTTTAAACCTTACTAATGCCATGACTTTTAATACAGTTCCTCATGATGTGGTGACCCCCAACCATAGAATTATTTTTGTTGCTACTTCATAACTGTAATTTTACTACTGTTATGAATCGTCTTGTAAATATCTGGTATGCAGGATGTATTTTCTTTTTACAAATAGAATCATAATTGAAGCATAATGATTAATCACAAAAACAATATGTAATTATATATTTTGAACTATTTATTTCTAATAACAAATAAATGAAGTTTTGTCTTCAATAATGGTGTACTTTTAATGCCAGGTACTCATACATGGGTATATCTGAATGTGGGTGGACCTGCCTGGAGACGGATAGAGGAGCGGTGTCTCGGTTCCAAAGACCATTGGAAATATGTGTTTTCTGATAGTCTTAGGTGACCCCTGTGAAAAGGTCGTTTGACCCCCAAAGGCGTTGCGACCCACAGGTTGAGAACTGCTGCTTTAAACAGATTGCTAACTTATTTTCTCAACATTTTGAACATATTTAGGGAATATAAGGATGTATTCTACATATTTCTGTAATTATAATTGAAATTTTTTTAACCTGTATTAACTTTTTTAAAATGACATGGATTAGTCATATAAATAAATGCATCTATGCTGGAAAAAGTCAGAGAGAAAAAGCATGAATTAGGTATCATGTGGCCTGGTAAATGAACTTAAAATATTCTTACATTTTTTAAAGTAATGAAGGGGACAACGGACAGAAATAAAATTTAAAAATCATATTTTATCAATTTGATCGGCTGTGCAATGGTTTCACAACAGGGTCTTGAGAGGGAATTTTATTGCTTAAGGTGTAGCCAAATTGATTTAGTGTAATCTGTTTTCTGGGCAACATGTGCACAGATAATTCCTTTGTTTTCAAGATAATTAAAATTAGTTTCTACATTTCTCAGGGGACTTTCTGTATTGAAGATCGTGTGAGGCTAATGAAGGTCTGGACCTGATCACCCAGTGCACCAAACATGCAGTGCAGCTGGAAGAAACCTTTATGCTGTGCAGGGTTCTGCATATTGGTCTGACCACAAGGAAGTTTTCCCAGCATAAGCTTCCGCTGGATCAACTTCGAACCACTTGTATGTTGTATCTGGCGGCTGGGGCTCTTCTTTCTGCACATGTTTTGTAGAACAATAGAACAATAGGCTCTAGTCTGTGTTCCTCTGTCTAATTTTCTTTCTTTTTATTTATGGAAATATTTGTTTTTAAATTGTTTTCTTTCTTATGGGAAGAAAACCATACAAGCTTGTAAGAGAAGAGAAAATCTTATTTTAAATCAAATTTACCATCATTTTCCAATAGAAGCTGCTAATTTGCTTAAACTTAGAGACCTCCAATTTTTCCTTATTTTTCTTCTTTCCTTCAGAGTTCCATAAACTCCTTGCTGATATTGATGACTGTAGTAACTTTTTGATGGAAATACGTACTAGGGCTTTTCTGAGATACTTTTCTAGTCTGATAAGACAGAGTTTTTTGTCTGACCCCAGTGAACAGTTGCCAATTTTATGTACCTGGAACTGTCATTTGAAAGCATCAGCTTTCCAAATCACACTCAAAAATATTTAGAATGAAAGCGTACTAGGAAGAGAATGTTGTCATTGCTGTGGTTAGGTGCCATTGAGTCAGTTCCAACCTGTAGTGACCTTATGCACCACAGAAGGAACCACTGCCTAGCCCTGTGCCATCCTCACAATTATTGCCTTGCCTGAGGCCATGATTGAAGCCATGGCTTCATCTCCTTGAATGCTTTCCCCTCTTTGACTGCCCCTCTACTTTACCAAGCATAATGTCCTCCATGACCTGGTTTCTCCTGACAACATGTCAAAAGTTCCAAAGTATGCAAGATGAAGTCTCACCATCATTGCCTCTAAGGAGTACTCTGGCCGTACTTATCCCAAAGAGAATAAGAGTCCTAAAAACCCACTCTTACACAACCCCTCCCCAGACGACGACAAAATAATTCAGTGTTGAAGATTCCCTACAGAGGTAGTTAGTTTATTGTGCCAACCTGGACGATAAACACATGTGGGATTAATTGAAGGCCAGAGAGATAAATGGCTCAGCAAGCCTCGCCTTTCTTGCTCTTGCTCTTTGATCATTGGACCAATGTGCAGCTGCCTTGCTAGTTCTTTGCCTCAATTTGAAAGCTACACTACCTGTGGGACACCTAACCCTTGGACTGTAGTTTGAGAATTCCTTCAAGAACTGCTTCACCACACCATTGGAATTTACATCTCTTGACCTGGGGACTGTTGGACCTTGTCATCTGGCTGACTGTTGGTGACCTGCCTTGCTGTTTGCTGCCTGTGCCCAGGTAGCCTGAACTGCTCTACAGAGGACTACCTGCCAGCCCTCAAGACTTGAAGGACTGCCAGTGTCTCATGGGAGTGAGTTGCACTGAGCCATTTGTACTGCTTTATAATTTAACTAACTGTTTATTTCTTATGTTATATATCTCTCTGTATAAATATATATAAAATTATTAGCATTCTGATTTTGTTTCTCTAGAGAACCCTAACACATTTGGTACCAGGAGTGCTTCTAGAGAAATAAAATAATCAATATGGGGTTCTTAAATTGGCTCTCCAGCATGATTAGTCTTATCAGCACTAATAATGCTACTTCAATGCCCCAAAGCATAGATAAGCCTGCTACTCTTACTAATCCATGGTGTGAAATAGCAAAGCGAATACCCACAGTAGCACCACCGATAGATGAGGTGCTGGTTAAAGGAGAGGCTCTGAACGATCATATCTTTGATATTTTCCAGGAGTTTTGTAAGGGTGACAAGTATAGGGAAGCTGGTTGGCTGGTCCTTCTTGCAATGGAAAGTGTGATTAAGGAGAGGGATGGTCTCAGAGCTTCAAAAACACGCCTCAGGTGCAGACTAATGGATTTGAAAGCTTCCGTCTGTGCTACAAAGGAGAGCCTTCTCTCCTCTAGTAAAAGAGCTGACATTGCTGAGAACCAGGTCCACCATCTCATTATACGAGTGTCTGAATTACAGTGTCGGCTGAATTGCAGATCTAGAGCAGTGTCTGATACCAGTGAGAGAATTTATCTTGAAAAGTTGGGACCCCGAAACATGGGATGGGAACATATGGACTGATGATACAGAAGAGGAGGATATTGAGCCCCTGGAAACAATTGACCACCCCAGTCAATAGATCCACCCCTCCCAGCTGAAGGTATTAATTCACTATCAATAAAACAATCCACAACTGAGCAGATTAGCCAAACTGTTCAAATTTATATGCCAGGTGGGGCTGCATCAGTAGCATTGCCTGAGGGAGATGACTTACAAGATATTGCTGAGAGCACCCGGGAAACACCCTTACCACTAGACCTGTCACTAAAATTAAGTCTCAGAGAGCTCCTAAAGGTGAGGTTGAGATGATTACCCAAGAAGAAGCATGCTATACTCATAAAGATCTGCTCGAGTTTTCAAATGTGTACAAGCAGAAGCCAGGGGAATATTCCTGGGAATGGTTACTCAGGGTGTGGGATACTGGTGCACGAAATGTAATATTAGACCGGTCTGAGTTTCTGGATATGGGACCCCTAAACACAGACTCACCTTTCATTGTCTCTGTGAGCGAGGCTAAGAGAGCCTCCAGTTGTTTATTTGGTTGGTTCGCTGAAGCATGGACTACCAGATGGTCTAGATTAGAGCAACTTGAAGTACCTGACCTACCTTGGTACACTGTAGAGGAAGGCATTGAAAAGCTTAGAGAAATTGGTATGTTGGGATGGATCTATCAGGATATTCCCATAGACCCAAAAAGGGGGTGTCCTGAGGACATACCCTTTACCACAACCATAAGGAACAAGTTTGTGAAGTGGGCCCCAGCATCTCTTAAGACTCCTATAATTGCTATTTTGTGTACCAGGATTAACAGTGGGCACTGCCCTAAGCAAACTCTGACTTTTGCCCACAATGGGGCTGATTGGTCTCTGTGGTGGTAGAGGGCAGGTGTCAGCACTGAATCAACAGAGACAGGGTGGGCGTGGTTATGATATGTAGGAGTCCATAGGCTGACCAAGGTGTTTATTGATGGGTGACCAAGTAGTCCCCTGTGCCTCTGTGTCTTTGCAGACAAAAGCATTGCGAAATAACTCAGTTCTTTATGACCTTGCAGCTAAAACCACTGAGAGATCACTCAGTAATTGACCACCTCTTTAAGATTCTCTTGAATCTTGCGCATCCCTGTGCTTGTCTTAGAACATGGTGCTTTCATTATTCAAATGTTAAGAAAGTGTGACTAGTTAAGTAACATTTGCATAGATAAGAGTTTAGGAATTTTTTTAAAAGTTCTTTGATGTTTGTTTTGTAACTATTCCCTTGTTAGAAGAGTATAAAAACCAAGCTTTAAATCTACTCTGTGCTTCAGTCCATCAGACTGTTGTCCTCCCAATCCCATGCTTTGTACATGTCTCTTTCTTTTCCTGCCCATCCGCACGCCTCATTTCAGATGCAGCTTGATGTGGGAGAGCTGGACTATCACCCGCAATAATAGACAACAATGTTTCCGTAGTAATCAAAGCAACCTGTCTCGTGGAATTATGGCATTGGCTACTTAGCCACGGTGTCCCTACGAATGAAATAGTTGGGAAACTTACTAAATATTTAGGTGATCTATACAGGCGGAAGAATGGTAGATCAGGTGAACAGTAGAATAAACAGTCACAATCATTCAATCAATTCCCAGACCTGAGCTAATGTACAGACCCACAACCCCTTGAATGAGGGGGAGGCTGGGTCCCTCTGAAGGAGGACCCTGCTACATCACTGAAGGTCTATACTGTTAGTCTTTCTTCTAGCCTTCCCCAAAGGGACCTGCGGCCTTTCACAAGAGTGACTGTTCATTGTGAAAAAGGAAATAATCAAACTTTTAAGGGATTACTGGACACTGGCTCAGAACTAATACTAATTCCAGGAGACCCAAAATGTTTCAAAGGTCCACCAGTCAGAGAGGGGGCTTATGGAGGTCAAGTTATCAATGGAGTTGTAGTTCAGGTACGCCTCACTGTGGGTCCAGTGGGCTCCCGGACCCATCCTGTGGTTATTTCCCCAGTTCCAGAATGCATCATTGGAATAGACATACTTAGTAACTGGCAGAATCCCCATATTGGATCCCTGAAATATGGAATAAGGAATATCATAGTAAGAAAGGCTAAGTGGACTCTATTAGAACTGCCATTACCTAGGAAGATAGTGAACCAAAAGCAGTACCGTATTCCTGGAGGGATTGCAAAGATCAGTGCCACCATCAAAGACTTGAAAGATGCAGGAGTGGTGATTCCTACCACATCCCTGTTTAACTAACTGTTTATTTATGTTATCTATTTATCTATCTTCTGTATATATATGTATATATATATATAATTATTAGCATTCTGGTTTTGTTTCTTTAGAGAACCCTAAAACACCTACAGTTCTCCTTTTTGAACTTCTGGAATATTCTTCCATATCTGTCTGATGACACTTACCTTTTGTTTCATGATGTTGACATGATAAAACCAGAGGTCCTAATTACCAAGCCACCTGAGCCCACCAGTGCTTACTCTCCCTTATAGGCCATGTTCAACTTACCATCAGGTAATCACAGAGCAGGGAATTCTATTAGCTCTTCTGTTTTCAACTAACATGACTTAATTGGAAGACCTTCAGGATTCTTCCACAAATTAGCAGTGCATTAATTGGGATAGAGAAAGAGATCAATATATTAATACTATGGGGATACCACTTGATCTGTCGGTGGAGGAGAATATAGGTCAACTGGCACTTCATTTTCATAAAATTCTCTAAATGTTCTTAAAGTCAAGGGTCCATGTAACACTGCATGCTTGTCTGGACTGATGATGGCGGTGCTGTCAGTTGGGGTTAAAGTGGTTTCTTCTTCGTGTTTTCTCGGTGTCCTAATGATTATTCCCCCAAATAAATCGATCTTAGTTGCTCTCACAGTTTTTACCATGCTTGTATAAAAGGGGGACTCACTTTATAACCTGTGATTTTATGTATGTTATTTGATATTATTATGTATTATAAAATCCTTATTTCCTTTTAAAAATCATTTTATTGGGGGCTTGTACAGCTCTTATCTCAACCCATCCATAAATCCATTGTGTCAAGCTCATTTGTACATTTGCTTGCATCATCATTTTCAAAACATGTTCTTTCTATTTGAGTCCTTGGTATCAGCTCCTCATTTTTTTCCCTTCCTCCTCTACCCTCCATCCCTCATGAACCCTTGATAATTTATAAATTTTATTTTTCATGTCTTACACTGACCGATGTCTCCCTTCACCCACTTTACTGTTGTCAGTGCCCCTGGGAGGGAGATATATATAGATCATTGTGATGGGTTACCTCTTTCTCCCCCCACTTTCCTCTTAAGCTCCTGGTATTGCTACTCTCAATATCGGTCCTGGGGGAGGGGGGTTATCTCTCCTGGATTCCCTGTGTTTCCAGGTCATGTCTGTACACGTGTACATGCTCTGCTCTAGCTGGATTTGTAGGGTAGAATTGGAGTCATGATAGTGGGGCAGGGGGAGGAAGCAATAAAGAACTAGAGGAAAGTTGTATGTTTCATCAGTGCTATACTGTCCCCTGACTGGCTCATCTCTTCCTTGTGACCCTTTTGTAAGGGGCTGTCCAATTGTTTACAGATGGGCTTTGGTTTCCACTCCACATACCCCCTCATTCATAATGATAAGATTTTTTGTTCTGGGTCTTTGATACCTGATCCCATTGACACCTCATGATCACACAGGCTTATGCTTCTTCCATGTGGACTTCGTTGATTCTCAGCTAGATGGTCACTTGTTTGTCTTCAAGTCTTTAAGAGCCCAGATACTATATCTTTTTTTTTTTGTGACAGTGAGTTGCTTTATTATTATTTTTAGTATCATTTGGTTGAAAGTTGAGCCACAGAGGTAAGCTCAGTTCCAAGCCTGAAGGATATCTTAGGGGTTCTTCCAGTCTCTATCAGACCAGCAAGCTTGGTCTTATTTGTGATTTTGAGTTTGGTTCCATGAGATGCTATATCTTTTGATAGCTGGGTACCATCAGCTTTCTTCACCACATTTGCTTATGCACCCATTTGTCTTCAGTGATCATGTTGGGAAGGTGAGCATCACAGAGTGTTCTTGCGTTGAAGGAGTACTTGAGTAGAGGGCCAATGTCTGTCTGCTACCTTAATACTTAAAATATAAATATATGTACATAGATATTTCCCTATCCTTATATGTAAGAATAATTTCCTATCCTTATATATATGTGTGTGTGTATATGTGCATGCCTGTATTTAGGCCTCTACAAATGCCATTTGCCTCCTAGTTCTTTCCTTTATTTCCCTTTACTTTCCTCTTGTCCCACCATCATGTTCATCATTCGGGTTTTAGTAATTCTTGGTTACATTGCCCTTGATCCAACCCTACCAGGCATCCTACGTCCTCCTCACCATTGATTTTAGATCACTTGTTGTTCCCTTGTCCTAGGGTTTGTTAACACCCACTTCCTTTCCCCTGCTACCCCCTCTCCCATGTCCCATCAGAACCATCAGTCCGGTTGTTTTCTCCTCTGGGATTGTTTTTCTGGCCTATCTTATCTAGATAGACATGCAGAGACAATAATAAGCACAAAAACAAGGCAGAATAAAACAAAAGAAAACAACAAAAATCCAATGACTAAAAAAAAGAAAAGTCTATAAATAGTTCCAGGTCTGTTTGTTGACCTTTGGGAGTGTTTTCCAATCTAGTCTGATTGGGTGCTGTGCCCTGGCCCCAAAGTATAGTTTTGGTATTCCCCAGGGACTTCATTGCTTTGCTCCCCTTGCTGCTCTGTTGCACAACCTTAGCATTTTGCCCCAGTGTGTTGGGGTCAGATCAGTCACAATTTCCACACTGTGCCTCCAGTGTTGTTTCTCATAGTGCTATGGGTCAGTGAAGGACATGTATCTCATGGTGGGGCCTGCCCTATGGTTCTCTGTGCATTGGCTGCTCTGAGCAGGGATATCGTCCTCAGGGCTTGATGGGCCAGGATGTGTTCCATTCTCCTTTGTTTGCTCCCGTGTGCTCTGATCAGACATGTCCCCGTCCCTGAGCTGGAGCTTCAGTGCTGTCCTCTGAAGTGAATGCTTCTGTGGCGAGGGCGGGGTGTTCACATAGTTGGGATTGGGTCCGGCCCCACAGACCTCTCTATTGGTTCCCTGCTTCATGCTTGTATGTTACATTCACGTCTTGGCACATCAGTTGAAGTCTGGCCCCTCTCTCCCTCCCCCGTGGAGATATAAACAACACTCTCCCCTTGGGTGGGTTAGTGCCCTGTTCCCCTGCTACCCATGTTTTGCGTTTTCCCCTCCTTTTTAGTTGGCTGTCATATGCATCCCTGGATTTGGTCCGGCCCTGCCATACTACCAAGAACTCACCCCAGGGATGCTTTTCCCTAGGTCTTTTTTCATTTCTAAAGCTTACCTCAGTGGACTCGTGTTGTACTTGTCCTTTTGTGCTTGACTTAATTCTCTTAGCATAAGTTCCCCCATTTCTTCCCATGCTGCAATATGCTTCATGCATTCATCACTGCTTGTTAGAGATGCATAGTACTCCATTGTATGTATGTACCACAGTTTTTTAATCCATTCTTCTTTTGATGGAAATTTGGGTTGTTTCCAACTCCTCGCAAGTGTGGACTGTGCCATGACTAGAGAAACAAATTCCTAGACACTCGTGTGTATAGGAAAGAGCATTATATACAAGAGCAATCAAATATTGAGAAAACATCCCAGCCCAGTCCTGACCAAGTCCATAAGTGAACTCTTACCCCATATGTATGATACCAATCTGTAAATTCTTCTTTAGACTCATGAAACACATGAGGAAGATCACAGGCAGGTGGGTGGAGAGTCTTGTGGATCCAGTGGAGGTGGAAGCATCTTAGCGCTGGTGTTGGTCTCCACATGGCTCCTCCAGCTCCAGAGCTCTCACTCCATGTGCCTTGTCAATAGGATTGTCTCACAGGGAGTTCGTGTGTGTTCTGCCTCCAGCGAGCTATTTATCTCCTTGGTGCCTCCAAATGAGGTCCTCAAGCTGCGGCCTGATGACAGACTAAACTCCATGCCATTACTCCCTAGTAGTCTCAGATTGATAACAGATTACGTAACTACCACAGGCTGCTAACCAAGAGATCTCTATTGAAAACCACCAGCCACTCCTCAAGAGATAGCCTTGGCTTTCTACCCCTGTAAAGTGTCAGTCTTGGAAACCCACAGGAGCAGTTCTACCCTACCCTATAGGGCTTCCATTAGTCAGAATTGACTCAATGGCAGTGAGTTTGTTTGACTACTTAAAAGAAAAAAAAAACAATTTGCTGTAAAGTAGATTCGAACTCAGGGCAACTCCACGCGTAGAATTGTGTTCAGTAGAGTGTCAATGGCTGATTTTCCTTAAGTAGACTTCCAAGTCTTCCTCCCAAGAATTTCTGGGTGAACTTGAATCATTAACCCTTTAGTTCATGTATTAACTATTTTCACCATGTAGGAATTCATTAAAAAAGTTATTTTTTTTCTCTTTTTATATTTGGTGTTGACATGTATGGCATCTTATTGTCTCTTTGATTTTTTGGTGAGATAAATGACCATGGCCTAAGAGGACTTTGGTTAATTCACTGTCTTTTGTCATCAGCACTATGGAAGCTACAAATCATAGTTGTGTTGGTAAATTTTATTACATGTTTTGCAAGCATGGGTGTGTGAAGGCTATTGATCACTCAAGGAAAACTGCCTTACTAAAAACTCCCATCACAGCCAAAGAAGGATTATTGTCTTACTAAATTTCTCATCTAATGAAAGTTAAGTTGTGAATGTGTATCTGCTTAATGTTTCTCTACAAGATAAATGGAATTTATCTTACTTCAAAGACCTTGGTACTACTGTAGGACTTCTACTATCATTTAATCATATTAATATTTTTCCATTATATGATGCTTTCAAACAATCTAGAAAGTGACCTTTTCTTAGAATTTTGTCATCATGAAGTGGGATGAAAAAAGACAAAAACAAAACCTTGTATACTGGGTAGAATCACATTAAGAGATTTAATTAAATGATACTGGTGGAAGCAGGCCAAATGTCCACTGGATTAAAATAGTGTGATCTCTCACATTTGGGAATTATAGGTCAATGAATCTTTTTAAAATAAAGGCATTTTGAATGATGACGTTTCCAGAATTGAGTTATTTAACAAAGTTTATGGACTAGACTTTGGACTCACTTTTCAGCAGGAAAAATCACTACTCACTGCCATCAAGTAGATTCT
Source organism: Tenrec ecaudatus (assembly GCF_050624435.1). Lineage (NCBI taxonomy): Eukaryota > Metazoa > Chordata > Mammalia > Afrosoricida > Tenrecidae > Tenrec > Tenrec ecaudatus. The sequence continues at coordinate 114,807,576 of NC_134536.1, forward strand.
GACTCATGGATACCCAGTAGGACAGGGTAGAATTGGCCCTGTAGATTTCTGAGACCCTAACTCTTTACATAAGTAGAAAGCCTTATCTCTCTTCCACAGAGTGACTGGTGGTTTTGAACTGCCAAAAACAGGTAGCCCCTATGCCACAAGGAGTGTCATTGCAAGGGAAGGACACTGACACGTCTTGGAAGTTGGAAGGCAACCTCCTTCCTGACTCTGTGATTGTCCTTCACTTGCTGGCTCCTGCAAGTTTTTGAACTAAGCTTTACAAGCCACTGGTGACTCATATGGGAAAGCCATTCAAATCCAGTCTCTTGCCACTTGCATGCATTTTCTACATTTGACCGTTCCTCAGTTAGTATCTGCCCCGGAGGGTCCATTCTATATTCTCTTGCACTTTGGGTCTTCCTTGAAAGTTGTGCAGCATCCACTTGACGAATGGCAAACCCATACATTCTTGGTTGTCTAAGTGGCAGGCATGCGGACTACTGACATGCGATCCTAGGTCAGTCCTGTCACCTCCGTTCAGTTCTCTTCTCGTCCTGCTTCTGTCCAGAAGGCAAGGCCACAAGTCCTCAGTGCAAACAGATATCCCTCATGGAATGGAGGAGAGGGATGCTAGGCTCTCTTTCTAGCAGGTACTTTCAAATGCTGATCAATTTTTTTGTCTACTTTCTCCCAGTGATTCTGGGTGGGGAAAGCACCTCCCCTCCCTCATTGGTAGAAAAAGGGGGAAAAAAACCATTATAAAATCATTCATGTTGATGGCTCCTGCATGATCAGAAACTCCCACTGTGCAATCTGTTTCATCCAGGGCATTGAACTAAGTTGATGGCAATGGAGAATGATAGAGGTGTCTGAATTAGAAATATTTAGCAGATACTAGGTATAGGTCTTGGTGATTATATTAGGTCAGATGTTGGGAAATACATGAAAAAGAAGGAGACTATCAGAGTAAGATCAGACTGGGGCTTAAAAATTCAGCATTTGATTATGTTGAGATTAATCTATCTATCTATCTATCTATCTATCTATCTATCTATCTATCTATCTATCTATCTATCTATCATCTATCATCAACTACCTACCTACCTACCTACCTACCTACCTACCTACCTACCTACCTACCTACCTACCTACCTATTACTGATTTTGCTTCTCTAGAACTCAGCCTAAGAGACCACCTCAAAAACATTAGGTAAATAGTGTGACATCACAAAACTAGTACGAATTGAAACTAGATTCTAAACTTAGGATAGCTTCAAGCACTTACTTCTTCTCGACACTGAGTGCTATACTGAATAAGGCCTAAGCAGCTAAAGAGTAGTTTGTGGTTATTCTATTTATGTTTTTTTCTGATGATGCATGAGGCGATTAAAGGAAATACAAATATAAGTGGAAGCATGAAGAAATTCTTCTCTTGTGGATTTATTTGGAATGTTCATGTTACTAAATAAAAATTTATTTCAGCAATTTGTTTCCCATGTGTGATAAAATTAGTTCTAGAGAAACTTCATTTATCATAAGGATGTTGCTTTATGTATTACAGGAGAACATCCTGCAAATCAACACGATTTTACTATTTACAGGGATTTTCTTCTCGGCCCTTTCTCTTTGTGATTCCTTTTCTAGAGCCAATGTTATCATTTGTACTTTTTGATAAGATCTCTCATGGCCTCTCTATGCTGTGTGCTGGGTTAATGATCAAATATCAGGAAAATGCTGAAATAACCAGTTGAATTGTGTGAGGCTTATGATGGAGAGAATCTCAAACAGCTGTTTTCTATTTCTTCTGATGGAAAACATACACCAGCATGTTCTCAAGCCACGGAGACTTGGGTAACAACAAACATGAAACTTCCGCTTGCAGCAGTAGGAACAATGCAGGTTCTTGGAGACTAAAAGGCACAACTGCAGTCCTGGTTTGGGGGCTATTCTGGGCATCGTCTTTGCTTCCTGGCCGTGGGAACCATTACAAGTGTCGCTTTCGTTTGAGTACTCATCTCTAAGTTAAACCCCTTGCCCTCCCTGAAGACAACAATGCTTCCACGTTTTGACACCAATGTACATTTTCAGCCGTCTTTCCCACCACTCTCCTCTTTAGATTTTCTATTTCAGCACCATGGCATCTCCAACTACAGCCTTTGGGTCACTTCGTGGGAGGCCTTTCTGTGCCTTTGAGAGCTCTTGCTAAGATGTCATGTCTCTGGAACTTTCTAGAACACCCAACTAGGATATAATGCTATTCATTTCATTAACTTCTTGAAAGACCACTTTTAAAATATGTATTCACTCATTTATTTAATCATTCATCCAATGTTGAGCCTGTGCACATGTCAGATTACATATTTGTGATCATTGTTCAGGGAAATGCCTTTATGGCGTTTGCATTCTGATGGGAAGATAGTGACGAAGAGAACCTGTTTTAGGGCCACTTTTTTGGAGTTTGAATCATGGCCATGGCACTTTCTAGCTGCACAATCTTGTTCACATTTTTATCCTTCCATGCAATAGATTTTTGTTTTTCATCTGAACACTGGAAATTGAGTTATCTGAATCAGATGTCATCTATATTGGCTTATGTGCTACCCCAGGTCATGCTTTGGGGATATTCTGAGGCATACTTGATTTCTACTTGGAGGAGCCCTGTGAACAGTCTGCGCTGTGCCTTGGACATGGGCGCCGGCTGCTGTCCCTGTAACAGACACACACAAGGCACCTAACGAGTAGCTGCCCTGATCTAATTGGAGATGGGATGGGTTCTTCAGCCAGTAGTTCGTCAGCAGGGCAAATGGTTATCCTTTGCACTTGGATCCTTGGCTGTGGACAGGAAAACAGGAGGGTGGAGTCCTTTTGAGGTACTCTAGAAGAAGGGTCTGGGCAATCAACATCTTACAAATCAGACACTGAAAATCCTAAGAAACACATTTCTACTATAACACTATGAAGTTGCTATGGGTCAGAACTGACTTGATAGCGACTGTTTAAAAAAAAAAGGTAATATTTTTCTGTCTCTTGAGGATCACTTGATTTGCTGTGAGCACTTACCGTAGCTTGTCATGAAGCTGCGACGAGCTCCACTTGTCAGTCTCTTGCATCTGTTCCCCTTTCTTCCCTGACACAGTGTCCTTCCTCTTCTTTCTTCCTTCCTGCTTGAGATGGCTCACTACTTTGGCTTGGATCTGTTTGCTGAAAATTAAGGCAAAATTCCATTACGCTCTTGTTAGGATTAAATAGAAAACACTCCCTAGAGAGTCCATGCCATTTTCAGGAATTAAAGAGTATCTCACAATTTTCCTCGCATTATTTCAACCAAAGACTTTTTTTTTTTAGTTACATACATGGTTACAGTGACAGAAAACTGGCAGAGAGCACATGCTATAAATCCTTGCTTTTACTGCCGTGAGAGCTGTAAATAAGAACATAATGCAGGGTATAGATTGACAGAAAGGAGAATCATTTAAAATGTTTTAGAAGAAATGCAGCTTAAGTCAAAACTGAAGGCTGAGCAGGATTTAACCAAGTATAGAACTTGGTGGATATACCAGGCAGAGGAAACATTATGCTTGAACATATAGGGGTATGAAAAGCCTGTGTTTGAGGAATTGGATTGATAATACAATTCATATCTGTTATATGCAGGTATGGTTCTCTGTATGTATGACTGTGGCTGAAGCAGTAAAGCATGTTACATCTTTCACTGTTTCCCCTCTGTTTCCTTGTCTGCTGCTGTTCTGGTCAATGGCATATGAAGGAAGTGACATATGTCACTTCTGGGTTGAACCAGAGTGAAGTTCATAAACTTCCTCCACTGCAGTGGTCTAAGAGAGGACATGCTCCAAACGGATGGGATACAACACGCCGAAGCTGCCATCACACAGCTACCTTGGAAGCTAGCTAGGTGAGGTGTAGGCTACCATTGACCCGTCTGAAATGCGAACAAGAATGATCCTTCCTTGAATTAAGTCTCCCTCAGCTCTGGGATTGATGTGTTGTAGTAGCAAAGCCTGATTCACCCTCACTAATACGATGGTTAACCTCCTGTAAGGCTGGCCACAATCAGGGCCATGACAAGAAGGAGACAAGTGAGCTCCCTAGGATGCAGATTTTAGGACGGAAGTGAGTGTGCAATAGGTGTTAGCCTCTGTAGACTGCTATATGACGCCCAAGACAGAGGAGCAGGAAGGAGAATGGAGGGTGATGAGGTCCGAGAGGTCAAGAACCTTTGATTTTTAGTGGAATTATAGTCCTTATTTTCTGTCAAAATGAAGGCAAGGAAACATCAGGAAATTCCAAATCCAGAGGAATTCATTTAGACATTTAAAGTACGGTCTCAAAATAAATGTTATTATTGGGCCTTAAATCTATAAGAAAAGACAAATCTTTAAAGATATATTTAGAGTTGTAAATATATACCATATACACTCAAGTATAGGCCAAGGTTTTCAGCACTGTTTTTTCCTTTTAAAAATAATTTTACTGGGGACTCATACAACTCATCATAATTCATACATACATCTCTTGTGTCAAGCACATTGGTACATTTGTTTCCATCATCATTCTGAAAACATTTTCTTTCTACTTGAGCCCTTGGTATCAGCTAATTTCCCCCCTCCCTCCCGGCATACCCCCTTACGAACTCTTGATAATTTGTAAATTATTATTTGTCATGTCTTACACTGACCGATGTCTTCCTTCACCCACTTTTCTGTTGTCCATCCCCCAGGGAGGGGGTTATATGTAGATCCTTGTGATCAGTTCCTCCATTCTCCCCCACCTTCCCCTTCCCCTAATGGTATTTCAACTCTCATTATTGGTCCTGAGGGGTTCATCTGTCCTGGATTCTCTGTTTCTAGTTCCTATCAGTACCAGTGTACATCCTCTGGTCTAGCCATATTTTTAAGGTAGAATTGGGATCATGATTGTTGGCGGGGGGGGGGAAGGAAGCACTAAAGAACTAGAGGAAAGTTGTGTTTCATTGTTGCTACACTGCACCCTGACTGGCTCATCTCCTCCCTGCGACCCTTCTGTAAGGGGATGCTCAGTTGCCTACAGATGGGCTTTGGGTCTCCACTGCACACTCCCCCTCATTCATAATCATATGCTTTTCTTGTTCTTTTATGCTTGATACCTGATCCTATCGACACCTCGTGATCACACAAGCTGGTGTGCTTCTTCCATGTGGGTGTTGTTGCTTCTCAGCTAGATGACCGCTTGTTTATCTTCAAACCTTTAAGACCCCAGGTGCTATATCTTTTGACAGCTGGGCACCATCAGCTTTCTTCACATTTGCTTATGCACCACTTTGTTTTCAGCGATCGCGTCAGGAAGGTGAGCATCATGGAATGCCAGTTTAATAGAATAAAGTGTTCTTGCATCGAGGGAGTACTTGAGTAGAAGCCCAATGTCCATCTGCTACCTTAATACTAAACCTACAAATATATGCACATAAATTTATTTCCCCACCAAATATATTTACATATGTATATGCCTGGATTTAGACCTCTATAAATACCCTTTGCCTCCTAGTTCTTTCCTCGATTTCCTTTTACTTTCCTCTTGTCCCACTGTCATGCTCAGCCTTCATTTGGATTTCAGTAATTCCTCCCAGTTACATGGCCCTAACAGGCCTCCTATACCGTCCTCACCATCGAATTTGGATCACTTGTTGTTTCCTGGTCCCTGGGTTTGTTAACATCCACTTCCTTTCCCCCACATTCCCCTCTGCTCTATTCCCTCAATACCATTGGTCCGCTTGTTTACTCCTCCAGATTGTTTATCCCATCTATCTTATCTAGATTGTCCTGCAGAGACATGCACAAAAAACAAGACAGGGCAAAACAAAGCAACAAAAGAAAAGAAAACAACAACAAAAAACGAATGACACAAAAAGAAAAGCCTGTAAGTAGTTCAAGTTCTGTTTGTTGAGCCTTAGGAGTGTTTTCTGGTCAAATTTGATGATATATCATGCCCTGACCTCAAAATCCATTTTTGGTACTCCCTTGGGACTTTCTTCCTCTGTTCCCCTTCTTGTTATGTGCCACGCCTTTAGTGTTTTGCCTCGGTGTGGTGGGGTCAGATCGGGCACAATTCCTGAACTGTGCCTCCAGTCTTGTCCCCTGTAGGGCTATGGGTCAGTGAGGGGTGTTGTGTCTCATAGTGGGGCCGGTCATATGGTCCTCTCTGTGCATCGGCTGCTCTGAGTAAGGATATTGTCCTCAAGGCTTGATGGGCCAGGGTGTGTTCCACTCTCTCTTCCTTCACCTTCATTTGCTCCTGTGTGCTCTGATCACATTTGTCCCTCTCCCCGAGCTGTAGCTTCAGTGCTGTCCTCTGCAGTAAATTCTTCCCGGGGGAAGAGGCTGCGATGTAGTTGGGATTGGGGCAGGCCCCTCAGACCTCTCTATTCCCTGCTTCATGACGGTATGCTGGATTCACATCTTGGAGCACCTGGCTGAGGTCTGATCCCTCTTTCCCTGTGGAGATTTAAACAATACCCTCCCCTAGGGTGGATTAGTTCCCTGTTCCCCAGCTACCCATGTATTTTTTCCCTCTTTTGTCCTCCTCCTTTTTTTATTTAACTACCATACATATCCCTGGATTTGGTCTGGCCCCTGCCATACTACCTGGTCCTCACTCCAGGAGTGTTTGTATACAGTAGCTTTTTCTCTATGTCCCCTTTGCATTTTTTTTTTAAAACTTAACTCAGTAGAATCATGTTGTACTTGTACTTTTGTTCAGAACATCTTTAATGCAGGTTTTGTGGTAAAATTAGGTGCCTCCCCTGATATTTGGGTTGGCTTATACTGGAGTATATAGGTACCTATTTTAAAAATAATTTTAAGTAATACAGCAATTCAGAAAGTGTCTTCTTTGAGAAGAAAATTATTTCTACTTCCACTTTCTAAAAACTCCTCATTGGTTGGCTGTAATAATTTAATAGTATTTCACCATTTTCATTACATTATTTCAATCTCACATTTTCCCATGAGTTAAGTTGCTGGCTACAGAAGAACCCCATCTCTTAGGATTAGTCTCTTCTCAAGTGAGGATAAAAATAATTTAGTTTAAAATTCAAATAATATCTTTATGTTAAAACAGTTCACTATTTGCTCCAGGTACTTATTTATCATCATTTAATTAAGAACACCACACGGCTTTGAGTAAATGTACCACACAAGACGTCTTTAAGCTGTGGAAGAGCTATGATGTCACTTTGAGGACTGGGCTGCATCTGACGCATGTCAGGGTAGTTCAACCGTCTCATTTGCAAGGGAAAGCTGACCAATACATAGGAAAGATCGAAGAATTGATGTGTTTGAATTATAGTGTGGGTGGAAAATTTTGAGAATACCGGGGACTGCCGGAAGAACAAACACATTTGTCTTGGAAGAAGTGCAAGGGTGATGAGTCTTGTAATGCACTTTGGACATGTTGTCAGGAGGGACCAGTCCTGGAAGAGGACATTATGCTTGGTGAAGTAGAGGGTCAATGAAAAAGAGGAAGATCTTCAGTGAGATAGATTGGCACAGCGGTTGAAACAATGGGGTTAAAGAAACAAACAAAAGAACAATGTGGATTGAATAGGACAAGGTAGTATTCCTTCTTGGTTTTTAGAGGGTTACTGTGTGTCATAACTTCTTACAACAACAACTACACACCTGTGTGCACCTGAGTCGGGGAGGTGGAGGGCCATTGGCTCAGTCACCCTGTTAAAGGGAGGAGAATTAGGGTTCTGAACTCTAAATTTTTATGCAAGACGAAGCCTTGCATACATTGGGCATGTTGTCAGGAGAGACCAGTCCCTGGAGAAGGAGCGCATGGTTGGTAACGTGGAGGGGCAGCAACGTAGAAGACTTTCAAAGACATGAACGGACACCGTGGCTGCATCTATGGGCTCAGGCATCGGCACAATTGGGAAGATGACATATGACCATGTAGTACTTCATTCTGTCGTGCGCAGAGTTGCGGTGGCTCTGAACTGACTCCATGGGACCTAACAGCAGCAGCAGAAACAACAGCAACAGATCTTTCTGGGTCCCTGTCCAACAATAAACACACCGTGCCACCCGGTCTCCTAGAGTAACCTGGGTTAAACTATAAATCTTAAAGGTTTATGAGAAAAGATCTGTAAGAAATTATGTCAAACCTTTCCTCTTTGATAAGGAGGTTTATTTGAAAATTCTGAAAACAAATCCAGAACACGATAAGGTGGCTGAGAAACCGATGGACACAGATTTGACCCTGTGCTTCTTGATGCTCTAGTTACCCGAAATAATTGGTTTAGATGGATGATCTCCTACGAAGCAGCTGCTGCTAGAGCCTACAGCCTCTGTAGACTGGCTGCAGAAAATTGTTCGAAGAAAAAGACATGGTTTTCTATAAAGCTATGAATGGAATTAAAGGTTAATGCTAAACCATCCTGGTGATGGAGTATTTGAAAGAAACAATGAGCTGCATTCTGAAAAGACTTTACATTGGGTGTGCGCAGTTCTTAGGAAACAAACAAACAAGCAGAAAAACCTGGGAGAACATCCAACCTCATCACAGTTGGATACATATGTTTTTGCAGATGGAATGCAATTTTCCAAAAATGTCAGCTGTGGGCCTCTAATAAACAAAACATATGCTGATTTTTGGCAGCAGCCCCAGGAAGCTATGATGCTTTCCTCAAGGGAGAATGCATGAGAATGATCGTCCATGTAGCTTTCAGTCTGAGAGTTTGTTAGAAGGAGAAGCAGCACGTGGTGAAGGATGAGGCCGAAGGTACTCAGAGGCCCAAATGGAAAATCGAATAGAAACATTGCTGACACAGCCTGAAGAATGTCTTCCCCGAAGGGTGATTGGGTCTGATTCGGTTCGAGGCATTCATCATTGAATGTAGGATTACGTCAGTTGCAACTCATGCCAATACCGTCGTGTGCCAGAGTAAAAGGGCTTCCCAGGGGTTTTCATGTGGATTTTCCAGAAGTAGATCGCCACACTTTACCTCTGTGGTGCCTCTGTGTGGACTTGAACCTCTGGCCTTTCGGTTAGTAGCCGAACACATTAACCACTGCACTCGAATAATGTAAGAGTTCTTTATTTCCCACCTGCCCTTACCGAATCAGCTCCATCAGCCAGGCCAGATTAGCTGTCAGAGCATTTCCTGGGAACTCGACTTCTGATGGATCTTGATGGGTCCCTCTTTCTACAAGTAGGTGAGGAAGCGTGGGCAAATGAGCTATGAGACAGTGAATTAACGTCTAAAGGGCATCTAATTACCCCAAACCTATGTTAATGTGAATGTCATGTCTCAAAGCGAGTGTCCTATGCAGCATCACCCCAAACAAATGCTTCTCCCCCCTTCCTTTCCTTGTACCATCTCACAGACAGCAGTGCAGGAAACTGACTTGGAAAAATGCTGCCTCGAATGCCTGAAAATCACCCATCAGTTCATTATTCAATCGAGTTGAGAAAGTAAGATTCCAAAACTCTTTTAAAAATAAATACAAAAATATTTCTGGAAGTACTGTAGAGTGAGTTATCATCCAGTATAAACACCCAGCCTGGCTCAGGGAGTGACGTGCTTCTGTTAGTTGGCAAGGAGCTGGATAACAGGTTCGCTGAAGAGAAGGGCACGGGCTGCTTAAATATGGCTTTTGAACGGAGAGCACCTGCCAGGGAAGGAGGCATTTGAAAACCTTGGCTACACGCAGGTAAGGCGGAGGCGATGGCGGTGTTCACAGTGGGAGATGAGGTAGCCGTCGAAAGGCTAAGAGGCCCGCTGATGATTAAGAAAGAGAAAATGGAAGGAAGTAAAAAAGCAAAGAAAACAGACTTAATTTGGCACAAGACCTAACTGTGTAATTCTAAAAAGTATATGATACTCAAAATAAGTGAATAGTTAGCTCCAGATGAGAAAAAGGCACTGTTTAAAAGTTATTGGTTAAAAAACAGGGAGTTTTTCAAAACCTTCCTCTAGTTCCTGAATGCTTCCTCCCCTCCCAATTATCATAACCCCAATTCTACCTTGCGGACCTGGTTAGATCAGAGGATGCACAGCGGTGCAGTAGGGATCTGGAAACACAGGGAATCTAGGACAGACAAACCCCTCAGGACCAGCGGTGGGAGTGGCGACACCAGGAGGGAAGGGGGTGTAGAAAGGGAGAACTGATCTTGGAGATCTATGTGTAACCTCCTCTCTGGGAGATGGGCAATGGGAAGGTGGGTGAGGGGAGACGCCGGGCAGTGTAAGATAAGATAAAATAATTATTTATAAACTATTAAGGGAGCAGGGCGAAGGGGAAAGCGGGGAGGAAGGGGGAGGAGAGAAAAAAAAAGGAAACCGAGCTGATTCCAGGAACCCAAGTGGAAGGTGAATTTTGAGAATGATGAGGGCAACGAATATATAAGGGTGCTTTGCTCAATTGATGTATGTATGGATTGTGATAAGAGTTGTATGAGCCCCAATAAAAAGATTTATTAATTAAAAAAACAGGGAGTTTTTATTAATTATTTTAGAAAGCCAGAAGTTAAGGAGTGAATGAAAGACAAAGAAATGAATCTGTTTAGCCGAAAAAGTGCTCCTTAGAAATATCACTTTTATTTATCATAAAACAGCATGCTTAATTGAGAAAACAAAATATATCTTAGAAATAAAAATAAAATTACCCATAATCACTTTTGCATATTTTCTTCGTGTATATAATTAATACCACACGTAAGTAAAATCTTGCTGAAGTTAATCAAGATACTGTGCAGCAATACATCAACAAGGAGTTGCCAGAAATTCAAGCTGCATTCAGAAAAGAACGTATCATTGGTGACATCAGAGGGCTTTTGTCTGAAGGTAGAGAGTACCGGAAAGAGATTTACTTATGTTTTAGTGACTATACAATGCACTTGACTGTGTGGATCATACAGACCATGGATACATGGAGCACAATGTGAATTCCGGAACACTTCATTACATTCACGTAGACCCTTTCCATAAAGGATGAGGCAGGCATTCACATAGAACATGGGGATACTTTCTGGCTTAACAACAGGAAAGGTGTGTGTCAGGCCGGCATCCTTTCAGCATACTTATTCACTCTGATGCTGAGCAAATGCTCCAGGAAACTCTACTGTATGAAGAAGAATGATGCATTAGAATTGGAAATAGAATTATCAATACAATTTTGTTTTCTGAAAACGAGAAGACCTTGAAGCACTTTTTGAAGCAGATAAAGGACTTCAGCCGTCAGTATGGATTGCAACTTTAGGTAAAGAAAACCCAAACCTTTACAATTGGATCAATAGATAACATCATGATAAATGGAGAAAAGATTGGAGTTATCAAGGATATTATTTTGCTTGGGTTCACTTTCAATTCTCATGGAAGCAGCAGTCAAGAAATCAAATGACACATTTGGGCAAATCTACCAAATAAGAGCTCTTTAAAGTGTTGAAGAGCAATAAGTCGCTTGAGGACCAGTGTGCCTTTAACCCAAGCAGGGCATGGTATTTTCAGTTGCTTCACATGCAAGTGACATTTGGACAGTGAAAAGGGAAGGCCACAGAAGAATTGATGCACTTGAACTCTGGCGTTGGGAAGAATAATGAGAGCATACCAAGGCTGCCAGAAAAGTGACTCTGTCTTGGACGGAGTCCAGTGAGAGCACTCCTTTGAAGTGAGGTGGCAAGACTTCGCCTCACAGTTTGGACACATGGTCAGCAGAGAACAGTTCATGGGAACGGCTATCATGCATGACAACGCAAAAGTCGGACAAGCCAAGGAAGACCATTAAGGAGAGGTATTGACCCAGTGACTGCAACAATGGAGTCAAACACAACAATTGTGGAGTTAACGCAGGACAGAGCAAGGTTCCATTTATTTGTGCACTGGGTCATTTTGAATTGGAATGGACTCACTGGCACAGATAGAGAACAACATTTCTCTATGTACGTATGTATCTAGCTCCATACCTGCCTCTTTTCCTGCCTGCCTCCCTTCATTTCTCGTGCGTAATTTCTATCAAATTATATAATTTAATTTTAGATTAAATAATGAATGTAAATTTTAATGATGACATAGGCCAGGGAATCAGCAATTTTTAGCCCATTGGCTAAATCTGGCCTGCCACCTGCTTTTTGTAAAATAATTTTAAAGTTTTAAAAAGATTGACAAAAATGGTGAGAGCCATCGTTATAGTTTGTAAATATTTTAAGATGATACAAATTCAAATTCCCGTGTCTATTCATAAAGGCTTAAGGGAGCACAGCCACGCCCATTCCCGGTCTGCTGTGACTTGTGCCCCTAGAGGAGGGCAGGAGTAGTCCAATAATCACGCAGTCGCGGGGATAGCGGTAGGGAGACGGATGTATGAAGCCTGAACTGTTTACTCTGATTCTACAGACAATCCTTGCTGACCCCTGCTTCTGAGGATTAGGGCTTTTAAAATGTTTCTTCTGCCCACACTAAATAATGTTACAACTGCTATATTTGAATGTGAATCTTTTCTTATCTTTCTGATTATTCTGCTTGGGTGTCTTCCTAAAAGGAGCTTTCCCGTGTCCAAGGGTTTGACTATGAGGACTCTTGACACGTAATGCCGGTTTCAACTGAGCCATCTTCTCATCGTCAGTGTGTGAGGGCCACAAAGAGTTTCCTTTTGCCAATTCTGTGCCCAGCTTCCAACCACTTCAAGTATAATAATAAAATGGTTTGTTTTATAATGGTTTTATTTTGTTTTCATTGTATGATTATGATGTCAATAAATCCAGCATTTATGTGGATTTATTGGAGGAATAAGTTTCATATGTTTTAAATGATGTTCTCTCTTCTTTTGCTGTAGCCCTGAAGCTGTTCGGCTTCAGTTGTTAGCACATTACAAGACTTCATAGAACATACTTTCTCCCCAGTCACCGCAAATCAGTGCTTGATGAAATGAGAGCATCTCTCTTAGTGATGAGGGATATGATATTCATCTGTCTGAAGCTGAACCTGATACTGTGGAAATATGAGGTTAGGGATCCTGTGCTAGCTACTTAAATGTAGTTGTGTTTCACATGCCTGATTTTGGAAATAGCGTTGCAAATTCTGATAAAAACCTTTTCACACCCAATTTTTAAAACTGATAATTGGGTTTGCCTTTTAAACAGTGAAGTATGATTAGTATGGCACAGATATGGGGCTATCAAGGATTTAGGCATGCCTTTAAACATTTCCTTTCCACCCCAACTCACTGCCAGTGAGTCGATCCCAATTTACAGTGATCCTATAGGACAGGCTAGAACTGCGCTGTGGGTTTTAAACTCTTGACAGGAGTAGAAAACCTCATTTTTCCTCTGTAGAGCTGCTGGTGGTTTCAAACTACTGATCTGGAGGTTAGCAGCCCAATGCGTAACCCACTATGACACCAGGCTTCCTGATAAGGCATGCATGCCTGCTCGCTCACTCGGTCATCCAGTCGACGCCCACTTTTAGCGACCCTACAGGACAGAGTAGAGCTGTCTTTTGAACTGTGCAAAGCACACTCACCATGGCACCAGGGCTCTTAGTGGCCCTCATTTTAATGTTATTTAGTTGAAAGTGTGAGAGAATAGGTATTTAAGCTTCAAAATCCTAAGTTTAGGTTATAACCTTTGATAGGGGCCCTTGCTGTTAGGCGCCATTGAGTTGGTTCCGACGCGCAGTGATCTCCTGCCCAACAGGAGAATGAAACATTGTTCAGTCCTGTGCCATGCTTATAATGGCTCCTATGCCTAAATCCACTTTTTAGGAGCCATGGCATCAATCCATCTCTCCATGGGTACCCCTCCACCCTACCTAACACAATGTCCTTCTCCAGGAACTGGCCTCTCCTGGCATGTCCAAAGTATGTAAGATAAAAATCTTGGAATCCTCTCCTCTAAGGAGTACTCTGACCGTATTTCTCCCAGCACAGATCCCTTTGTCCTTTTATTAGGCCATGCGTGCGGTGTTCTTCGCCGGCAACACCATTCAACTGCACACATTCTTCTTTTGTCTTTTTTATGCAAGGTCCAATGACATGTCCAACTCCATGTCCACAGGCATACGAGAATGGAAAATACTCTGGCTTGTATGAGGTGCACCTTAGACCTCAAGTAACATCCTTGCTCTTCAATACCCCGAAGAGGTCTTGTGCAGGAGATTTGTCAAAACCAACACATCTTCTGGTCTCTTGACTGCTGCTTCCATGAGCATTAATTGTGGATCCAAGCAAGACAACATCCTCGACAATAACCTTTTCTCCGTTTAGTGTGGTGTTAACTGTTGGTTCAGTTGTGAGGGTCTTGCTCTTCTTTATATTGAGTTGTAATCCATAATGCGAACCTGGTGGCACTGAAAATCTTGGACTGATAACTGCAAGGTTGCTGCTTCAGGCCTACTACTGCCAGTTCCGTAGAGAAAGAGGAAGCTGTCTGGTCCACCTAAAGATTACCCCTTCTGGAACCCCTGATTAAATCCCTATGGATTAGAGTGAATTCAATGGCATTGTTTTGGTTTTGTTTGTGTTTTGGCTAATGTGGTATGCATGAATGGCACAGTAGAAAATACTATGTTGTATATGAGATGAATCTTTGTTGTTTCTATCCAAATCCCCAAATCCTCCAGAAAAGAAAGGGCGGGTTATGCCACCCAATCAGATCATCTTCAGATTAAAATTTCCTTTCCTAAATAAGAGCAAGGAGTGACACACTTGACTGCTTACTGGAGTGCCAGTTCTTAGACCCACACAGAGGCACCTAGAAGACAATCTGGCTTATCTACTTCTGGACATTCAGCCATTGAAAACTCCACCGAGTCCAGTTGTACTCTGACACAAATGGTGTCATCATGAGCTGAGGCCAACTCAACAGCGACCTTGTCCCTATCTTTCTTTTTAAAAAAGAATAGGACAAGAGAATTGGGACTGAGAAGTGCTCTGATTCTATTAAAAGTGTTATAATGATTTTACCTGAGCCTTGGGGTAGTTATATCAAGAATATCATCTACATAGCCAGAAGCTGCATAATGGGTTGTGATAGTTAACACTGACTTGCTTCTCTGGAAAACTTAGACTACAGCACGAGTTAATATCTCTGTGTTAGTCTGAGTTGACTATGTGTTAGTCTGAGTTGACTAGAGAAACAAATTCAAGAAGTAATTATATATCCAGAAAACATCTTAGCCCAATCCAATTCAAGTCCATCAACTTCATAAACCCCTTTTCTGACCCACGCAGCCACATGCAATGACGCAGGATGCAGGGAGATCACAGGCCAATGGGTGAAAAGTCACAGGGATCCAAGGTTGGTGATAATTTAGCAGGGCCCCAGCGGCTCTCAGGGTCAGCAAGTAGGACTGTGAGAGGCAGAGAGGGGAGGTGGTTCCCAGGACCCTCCTTTTGAGAAAACCACACCGTAAGGAGTCCCCATCAGGCTGTAACCTGATTGACAGGTTGGATACCATCCCTACACTTTTAAGTATCTTCAAGCTGACATACAATGCTCTACTACAATCTCTACTCAAACATTCTCAATGTAAAACTCCCTGCTACTGAGTTGATTCTGACTCATCACAGACCTTATCAAACAGAGTGGAACTGCCTCTGTGGGTTTCTGAAGCTATAAATTTTGGTAGGAATCAAAAAATCTCATCTTTTCTCCTGCTGGTGATTTTGAACCATTGGCTTTGTGGTTAATAGAAAAGCTTTCAGGGAAATACTAGAAATATTCTCCCCCATTATTTTTAGATATTAACAATTGCTAGAACATTGGGGGAAAAAATCTTTATTTCAATCGAACTGAGCAGACGTCTTAGAATTGTTGCAGTTTGGTTCTGGAAGCTATCTCTTGATATCATTCTCTGCGGTCCCCTGTCTCAGAGGCCAGCTGTGGTGAGAGGTGGGACCGGGACACGTTTTGAGTTGCATTTTCATCGAATATTTTGTGACTTCTTGAATTCTGGCTTGAGGGCTTTAGGCGTCTCGCAGTTAGAAAGACTGAGGGAGAAGCAGCATCTCTATTGCAGACTGATGCAAGCAGAACATTCTGCCACAGGAGAGGGACTGCTCATTTTAGTTACTTGGCATCTCCCCTCCAAGTCAGGCATGCAGCCAGCGAAGGCCTGCATCTCCACCCTCAGCTGCTCTGAGGCTTCTCAAGTATGCTTTGAGCTGGGAAATCACTGGCAGAGTCAGACAGTGATATTTTCCCCCATGGAGCCTCACATCAGGATGTAATGCAGGCAGGTGGCCTAATTTATGAGAGTGAGCTTTACAGATACCATCTACGCTAAGGAAGCATGTCTATCATTAAGAAAAGTTAGCTTCGGAACTCTTTATGCAATTAAATTGGAACAAAACCGAACCATGAAATTCAAACTACACATGCTCTCATTCAAGAACAATGAACAATGTAGAAGGTTAGAAAAATGTTATGCCCAGATTTTTGAAGGATATTATGAAGCCAGAAAACAATTAACTCAATTATCTGTGATTTACCGAGCGTGGGAAGTAAGGGCGGAAATGACAGTTGTAACACTCGATTGTAACAATGACATACCTGACTCCACTGAAGCCCTATCCCCTTAGAAGGACTATGTCCACCATTTTATCCATATGGTCCAGTAAGTTACCTAAATTTGGCCCTTCTAGCCAAAGTCTCTATAATTCCCACCAGTTGACTGGGTGGAAGCATACAAATATGGAATTCTAGTATGGGGATTGGTCAGTTTTGCAATTCCAGGAGATAGATATTAAGTGAGTCACTTCAGAAGCAGGAAGGGAAGATCTCATAGCCATAAAGAAAGTATAGCCATAAGCAGAGCATGTTATTTGGACCCTGAGATCCCTGCATCGAGAAAGGAGGCAATGGCAGAGGCAGCAGCAAGAGGCAGCAGCACTCAGATCATGGGACAGCTAAGTGGACTTCTTAGGTTGGCTTTCCGTGTGGGGTGCCCTTTAAGCATTTATCAATGCTAAAGGAGGTTTGGAACACTTGTAGGGCAGAGGCCAACGGACCATGTAGCTGAAGGGTAAGGGCCAAAGAGAAAGAAAGAGACTTGGCTACTGGTACAAAGTGAGAAGAGGCTCTCCCCACCAGACAACTGCCGCTTCTAAAATCCTGACACGTAACCTGTTAGCTTCCCAAAGAAACCGAATAATCATGAATTCATTTCTGTGAGTTCTGTGTGGGATTGAATTATCGAGCCCAGCAGAGAAGTAGAGTGCTGTAGGAGAAACAGTCGGTGCAAGAATAAAGAAGGTTGGAGGCTGGGTTCAAGTCTGACCTCTGCCTCAAAGAAATTGAACTTGAGCTGATGGGCTTACTCTTTATTTTCCTTTGTGAACTCAGAGGAGGTCAGATACAATTAATTCCCCACACCCTTCTTGAAATACATCATCCTATTTTTTTCATATGACAAATGATGAGTTAACTTTTAAATCTGGTCAAAGTGACCTTTATAAAAGGAAGCATTCAGAGTTAAACGGAACGAACATTTAAGTCAGTGCATGCTGAGTAATTTACTTGGGATGAAAATGAAAGTTGGATAATGAATAATTTATTTTTAAAAATAATTTATGGTGGACAGGAAAACTAGGAATTGTTACAATCAGTTGTGAAAGGAAACTGTAGGATTCTCTTTTTCTTTCTTCTTTTTAAAAGCAAAAACATACTGTGACTGTTCTCCACCAAGTGGTCCAAGCTGATAATTTCCTACATCAATTATTACTTAGGGGGCCAAGGCAGCACTTGAGAAAATCTCAGGGGAGAGATAAAATGATTGGAGGAATGAAAACTTAGAAAAATTAAGAAAAATTTAGTCTTTAGAAAAAGATACTGAGCAAGTTCAATATGCTTAGACTTCAAAAGGTATTTGAAGCCATCTCACTCTCTTACTCTAACACAAACACACATGCACACACATCCAGTGTATATTTTTACACAATTATTTTGATATGTTACAACCAACATCAATGAAAAGTTGACTCTTATCTGATTCAGCCTGTTGCTAGCCATTTCAATAAAGAACTGAAGAATTTGTGGACTCCTTGTTGATGGGACTCTCCAAGACACCTCTAAAAGTTAGGGGCAAGCTTCCATTATCTTATAAATCCATTTTCCCCCCAAGAACCTTTAGGAGCTCGTTCAGCTTTCTATTTTTCAAAGCCGTAATTCAAGGGAGGACCAATACTTAGAAATGCTTGACATTAGATAAAGCATCTCACCATGAGTGAATGAATCAACAAATAATACATGTTTCTACTTTGGAAGGTGGCTGCATGGAAACGTTTTCCTACAGAGGCCAGTGTTCACCTGTTTGCTGGACTAACCACAAAGAAGCATCTTTGGGAAGGCTTCCCGTGGAAACAGCCTAAATAGAAATCATCTCTACAACCATTAAGAAGGGGAGTCCTTTTTCCTTTCTTGAGATGGTTTCAGGGTGAGCAGAATTGAATTTACCTTGTAGCCCTACGTAAAGATGTAAGAAATGTGACCCAAATAGCAAGGATTAATTTAGTATTTTCTTGGCCAAGAAAAAAAATTGAGATTCTGAAATTTAGGAAGAGGGACTCCACAAAACAGATGATTTACTCTCTACTCTCTTCTACTGTACTTCAGTGTATATTTATTAGTATTTTTTTTCCATTTTTACCTTTCAATTTGGGGTCTCACATTTAGTCCCAAGAATATGTCTTTATAAATAAGAAGTGCAAATCATACAACCATATTGGAATATGAGTTAAATTTTCCTCGGCCTTTAGAGATCTTAAGGGAACTTATGAAAATATTTATCATTTGGTGCCAAGCTCTTAATAATGTTGGCATTTACCATTTACAGCTGTAAAGTTAAGCAGGGTTTTAGTTGCAAATGAATTTTATATTGACATTTTGCTTTCCTAAGGGTCTTTCAGCTTCTGAATTGCTTTTGGTGATCAGTTTAGACTCTTTTGTTTGAGAGTAATGAAACCCAAGTTAAACAAAGTTGAGCCCCAAATCCCAAAACAAAAAGTCAATTGATTTACACAATGAAAAATCCAGAAGGAGGTCTAATTTCAGTAATGGCTCCGCGGGGTTTTCAAGGGCTGTCAATGCTGCTCTCAGTTTCTTAGCGGTGCTGCTTTATTATGTATTGGGTTCATGGTCAGGTAGGGTTTCTTCTCAGGAGATCTGGGCTTACAGTTCCTCCAGCATTTATGGTTCACTCTCTGAGGAAATAGTAAAAAACAAACCTCCCGTCTGTCCCTCCCTTCCAAAGGCCTGGGGAGGCTGGGAAGTGGTTACTTTGGGTCATATGCCCATCCTTAAATCAGCCTCCATGGGGTAGTGCCTTCTGCAGGTTGAGTGATCCAGTGATGTTCTCATGGAAGCCCACCCTGAGGACCACCAGAATGACAGCTACAAATTCACGGTCTTCTGGGTCATGTCATTTATGGAAGCAACAGTAGAAGATTCATTGTTAAGTAGTGACTGCCCAAGGTAGTTCACAATTATTGCTGGACTTATAAAGGTAGGCCTATGAAGTCTCATACCTTCTCAGAACACAATTAGTGTACGCATTGCTGAAGCCCTCTGCTGGATCCAGCAATCTGCAAGTGTGTACAAGGATGTTGGTGCTGCAAGGAGGAAGCAATTGCTCGTGGCACTGGCTCTAGAAAAGTGCTAAGGACATGCACACCTTTCTTCTCTTTGTAGTGATCTCCCTGCCCCCACTCAGCGTTCGTTTTCACTCCTAAGAGTAGCAGCATTCTGATTTCCTTTGAGAAATTCCTCTTCTCTATCATGGACTGTTTGTGCCAGGCTGTACGATGAGATTTTTTCCTCTCTCCTGTCTCAGGGGACTGTAGGTATACTATGATAGACCAACGAACCTCGCTGTCCTCATATATTGAGCAGACAATATACACATGGAAATATGTAGCTCCTTTATACCACTACCCACACCAACTGCTCTTGTGCAGCTGTTTGTACCTCAGAGTGAACTCTAGGACAGAGTTGAAATGCTCCAAAGGGCTTCTGAGGCTGTAAATCTTCATAGGACGAGAACCTCCTCTTCCTTTAGCCTGTGATGCATACCATTGGTGATGATATAACAATGCTAACTCATTCCTGCTCCACGAGTTTTGCAGTTTTACCTCGATTCTCCTTTTGATCTGGTTACCAGCCCCTTGGTGCACTACTCCTATTTCCAGGAGACTCGTTTTTCTGTGTAAATTGGACAAGAACAATTTCTGTGCTGGAAACCAAAGAAGCCGATTGTCATAGAAATTTGAGCAAGAAGTCGGGCTCTGCAAGTGACACCGTTTAACATGAGCATTATCCCGGAAAGGGAGGGCGGGGGGCAGAAAAGACTCTTCTGTTCAGGTGGGGAAGTTAGCCATCATTATTGTGCAAAGAAGAAAGCCTTCTTACACTGTAGCCGTAACAAGCTGGGGCTCAGGGGTTTCAGCAACTCAGACGGAAAATGGGAAGATTGTTGGTTACCTCTGATACGTGTCAGTAGGATCCTAGAAGAAATTGGTACAATTCAGGAGATTCTCATGTGTCTGAAAGCAGAGAAATTGAAAAACAAAACAAAACAAAAACCCCAAGAACCATTCTAGAGATATTTTGCAGCCCGTAAAAACAAGCTGACTTAAAGGCCAGAGTCTTGGATGATTGACAAGGCAAAATGTCTGTCTAGAGGTAAAAATAGTAATAAACTGTAGAAAGGTGGGAAGTGCAGCAAGAAATAAGATAGTCTTCCGGGAGAAGCTGGCTCTGCAGTGCCCTTGTGAGCATCTCCTGTTAGGTAATAGCTGATGGTCAAAGGGGACCGACAATGCCACTCACTGCAAGACGCAGCCGGGATGTAGCAACCAGGAGTCTGACCAGGTTCAGCTGGCTTCGAGGGGGCAACACTTTCCACGGTAGGTCCCCACTTCTAATGGCTCCAAGCAGAGGCCAGTGAGATAGAAACTGCTACAAGAAGACAGGACTCCTGCTAGAGAGCTGGATTCAAGGTGCAGGACTACACAACATATAGTTCTTCGGTTTTCAGCCCTGGAGATGGGCCAAGGCACTTTCAAGGGAATGATTTCAAACTTGGCAAAAAATGTTTATGATCGATGATCAAGGGAGCTCTTTCTCAAGAGCAGACTTAGAGGAGAGCAGTTCTCCAAACAGAGCATGCACCTCAGAGCCAGGGAATAGGTCTTGGCTATTTCTGTTTAGCAGGGAGTACAATAAAGTCACTGTGATTCCGAATCACCCTAATGACTGAATTTGAGTTTGGTTTATTATGGACAATGGTGACATGGTGATGGGCATTTCTTTATTCCTTTTCCAAATGGAGCTCTTTACTATATTTTCCCCTTAACATTAATATTGGCCAATTTGATCATTTATGCAGAGTTGCTGAATCATCTAAACCTGACCGGAAAAAAAAAAAGTCACATCTTGGGCTCAGAGTTTGACGTAGCAACCAGATCCAGTTTTAGGCTGTCTTCAATTGGAGAAAGGTTGCATACAGGAGCTGGACAGAAGAGTTATCTAGTATGGTGAACAATTGTTACTTTTTTGATATCCACTTATTCCAGATCTGTTCCAGCTTCTTTGATCAACAGAACCCCGGATGTATTTCAGCCCACTCATCTCCTTTCCAGACTGTGGGCTATGGTTTGGTGGCTTTATGAATGGAGTATGGGCCCAGGCATGTCCTGTCAACACCATGAACATCTTTCATATAGAAACTGCTTCAAGGTTAGCCACCAACGCACGTCAACTTCGTCGTGCCTTCCAGATGATTTAGGTCCAGTCTGTATTTGCTAAAGGTGGGCTGCTAGGGCTAACTTTATGACCAGTTTCATCAGATGATAACCAATTTCTGATTTTTTTATTCACCTGGTGCCTTACGGTCATGCATTTCCTGGTCAGTGTTTTGGGTACTGTGAGATCTGCCCTCTCCTTGTCAATCGGGCTTCCTCTCTGGAAGCTGCATCTTGTGTGGCGTGCTGCTAGGGTAGGG
Source organism: Tenrec ecaudatus (assembly GCF_050624435.1). Lineage (NCBI taxonomy): Eukaryota > Metazoa > Chordata > Mammalia > Afrosoricida > Tenrecidae > Tenrec > Tenrec ecaudatus. The sequence goes on from NC_134536.1 coordinate 114,829,555, forward strand.
AAAACAGATGAGCCCTTTCAAGCTTTGGTGCCTTTACAAGACTGTCCAGTAGCTTCTGCTATTTAGATCATGGCGCTCCTCTGCCTTTGTCTAATCCTGGTTCTTCAGCCCTTCCATCAGTTCTGCAGCCATTCTAGGTCATATGTTCCTGTTATGCTTACCGTAGTCAGAGTTGGTTTCTAGGCTTGGTATTTCTGAGGTCACCAGGTAATTCACTCTTGCCCTTTCCAGGCTGCCTGCTATATTTCTATGACATCTCACTCACACATCCACTTCACATTGCCTCTAAATTAGATTTTAGTTATGCGTCATTTATATCCATGGCTGGAGTAAAGACAAAAGATATAACAAGAATTGCTTGGAGGTAATTCATCTGTGATTTTAGGAAGAATATTTAAGAATAGCTTGCCTTTATGAAGGGATTATTTAAGGTGATTTTGGAAATATATCTCCGTCCTGTATGAATTAATTTTCATCTACTAGACTAGTGTCTCCATAAGGGAGAGCAGGGTCTGTTTTATTTATATATACATATTCCCCAAAGCCTAGCTGTGCCTTAAATAATACCAAAGAAGTATTCAGTAAGTTTACACTGATGTTACCCCCACATGATCTTGTCACATAAGAGTCATACATTCATTTAATATTGTTCTCTTGGTGAGTAAAACCATAGTGAAACTTGCGCTCAATGATAATTTTAGTTGTAGTTATGTGACTAAAGTTTACTGAGGTAGAGGGATTAAATGTGCTTTATTTCATCAATTTGAGATGTAAATTGATTATAACTTGAGACTTAAAATGCTATGATAAAGTAAGAGTCTCAATAATTCTAGCAGAGGATTTGAGCCCTGCAAACCCAGGGAAGAGCACATTTCCCCCCCAAAAGTTTTTTTTGCACATAATGTACATATCATACCATTGAATAGTTCAGCCATTCAGTCATATCAAGGGGAATTGTACACTCACCCTCTCACCCCTGCATTCTCTATAGTGCTTTGTATCAGTTATTATCTTTATACATCCTCTCCTCCTGTACTTCACAGATGGGAACCCACACAGAAAACAATGAAAAACAAGTCACACTAAGGTGGTAAAGATAAAAGATAAAATACAAAAATTGTGTGTGTTAATCCGGGTTGACTAGAGAAACAAAGTCAGGGAGATACTCAATATGTGTGTAAGAGAGAGTAAATCATAATTGCATATTGAGAAAACATTCAACCCAATCCAGATTAAGTCCTTAAGTCTGATATTAGCCCTTATGTTGTATACTAGTCTATAAATTCCTCTTCAGACTCACACAGCCATGCAATAATGCTGAATGCAGGAAGATCACAGGCCAGTGGGTGGAAAGTCTTGTGGATCCACTGGTGGTGGAAGTACCTCCATGCTGGCGTGGCTCTCCACGTGGCTCCTCCAACTCCAGAGCTCTGGCTCCAACAGCTTGACTTCATGTGTCTTATCAACAGGAAGACAAAGCAGAGAGTATATGGCCTCCAGTGAGCTATTTATCTCCTGCATGCCTCCAAATGAGGTCATTAAGCTGCAACTTGATTGACAGGCTATGTTGTTTATTTTGATTCTCCAAACATTAATATTTTCCACATTTGTTTTATTTATTATTCTCTCCCTCTGTACATTATTTCAGAATAATCCAAGAATGAGTTATTCCTACAAGTCAGTGAACATTTTCATTCTCTTATTTAACCATAATATAGTTATCAAAATCAGGAAATTAACATTTGATCAATATTATAATTGAATTTTACAGACCTTAGTCACATTTTTCTGAATGTTCAGTAATATTCTTCATTTTAAAAAACCATCCCCCAAACCTAAACTCCCTGGCATCTAGTTGGTTCTGACTCATAGTGACCCTACATAACAGAGTAAATGTGCCTCTGTTGGTTTCCATGACTGTAGCTCTTCACTGGACTAGAAAGCCCCTGTTTCTCCTGTGTAGCATCTGGTGGTTTCAAACTGCTGGCCTTGAGGTCAGCAGCACAATCCAGAACTACTAAACACCCGAGGTCTTGTATGCTTTACTATGATAACTACATGAATTTATGGTTCAGAATTCAACTCAAGATCATACATTGCATTTAGTTGTCATGCACCTTTTAGGCTCCCAATCCTAAATTTAATTGATTTTGGATGTGTGCAAGATTCCTTCACAGCACTGACTGGATTAGAGGTTTTTTGTTTTTGTTTCTATCTTCCTTCCTCTCTTTCAATCTCCAATTTTTTCCGGGGAGGCAGAGGTAGAGGTAGATAAAAGGGTGCTATTAATATTTCTCTAAGTATGAAAGTATCATATGGAATATTTTAGTCATGAAAGTGGGGCAATAAAATCAGACTGTGACTGTTTCAGATATGCATGTATATATGAATATATATATATATATATAATTGATAACTCACTAGGTACTAGAACAATTCTCCAAAGCCATGTCAGAATTTAAAATAATGTTCTACAGCTCACTTTCATCTCTGCATTTGTTATATCCTTATTTTTTACTTTAATACATAATTCACACATCATAAAAATTCTTCCTTTTAAAGTATACAATTTGGTGTGTGTGTTTTCAAGGGAGATATAATTCACATCGCATAAATTTCAGTTTTACCATGTTAAAGGTTACAAGTCAGTGATTTTCAGTATACTCAAAACTGGTAATTATTAGCACTAATTCTAGAACATTTTCAACATCCCCAGGTTAAACCTGTCTCCACTAAGCCCATCATTCCCATACCTACCTTCCTTTGTCCTGTGAGAGACAATAATGAACTATTCTGCGTATTAAATAAGAGATAACCGTACATTATAAGGCATTTTGTGACTGGCTTTACGCATGTGGCATGTTTTCAAAGTTTATTCCCATTTTGGTGTGTAACATTTCATTCCTTTTTAAAGCTTAATAATATCCCATTGTATGCAGATACCACTTTTGTTTGCTCATTAGTCAATTGAGATATTTAGGTTGTTTCTACATTAAAAATAAATAAATAAAACAATTTGAAAATGTATAAATGGCTTAAATATACATTTCTCCAAAGAAGATTTACAAGTGACCAATAAGCATATGAAAAGATTATCATATTGCTTTGAACATTCATATAATATACAAGTTTTGTGTAAAGACATGCTTTCTCTTGGATGTTTACCTAAGAGTGGAATTACTGGGTCATAATGTAATTCTATATTTGACACTTTGATTAATGGACACACTTTAAAAAAAAAGTAACTGCAACATATTACTATCCCACCAGCAACATCTGAAGGAAAGCTGGCACTTTTTATTGTCTTTTTTTAATTGATTTTAGCCGTTCAACCTGTGTAAAGTGGTATCTCCTTGTGGCTTGGGTGTACCTGATGACCAATGGTACTGATCAACATTCCATGTGCTTAGCAACCATTTGAACATCTTCTTTAAAGATATGTATATTTAAGACTTTATTTACATATAAATTGTTTTTATTATTTTTTTGTGAGCCAAATTTTTTTAATGTATTTTGGATACAAGTCTCTTACATGATATAGAATTTGTAAGTGTTTTTTCCCAGGCTGTATGTTGTGTTTATTAACTTTCTGTGTAGTGTGGAAGCAGTAAAGAACTAGATGAAAGTTGTATATTTCATCAGTGATATACTGCATCGTGACTGACTGGTGTCTTCCTTGTGGCCCTTTTAAGAGGATGTCCAATTGTCTACAAATAGGCTTTGAGTCTTTACTCTGCACTCCCCCTCATTCACATTGATATGATTTTTTGTTCTGGGTGTTTGATGCCTGATACCTGATCTCATAGACACCTTGTGATCACACAGGTTGGTGGGCTTCCTCCAAATGGACTTTGTTGCTTCCCAGCTAGATGGCCACTTGTTTATCTTCAAGCCATTAAGACCTCAGACACTATATCTTACGGTAGCAGGACACCATCAGCTTTCTTCACCACATTTACTTATGCATCCATTTTGTTTTTAGTGATTGTATCAGGAAGACGAACATCACAGAATGCCAGGTTATTTGAACAAAGTGTTCTTGCATTGAGGGAGTACTTGAGTAGAGGCCAATGTTTGTCTGCTACCTTAATACTTAACATATAAATATATGTACATAGATCTAGTTCTTGATCACTATATACAAATATATTTACATATTTAACCTGTATTTAGACCTCTATAAATGCCCATTAGCCTCCTAGTTTTTTCCTCTATTTCCTTTTACTTTCCTCTTGTCCCACCATTGTGTTCGGTCTTCAGGTTTCAGTAATTCCTCTTGGTTACATTGCCCTTTATTAAGTCCTACCAGGCCCCCTACACTCTTCTCACCATCAGTTTTAGATTACTTGTTGTTCCCTTGTCCCTGGGTTTGTTGGCACCTCCTTTCTTCTCTCCACCCTTCCTCTTTCCCATGCCCCCCCCCTCCTATGTTACCCTGGAAATATCTGCCCCATTGTTTGTTCCTCTGGATTGTTTATCCCACCTATCTTATCTAGATAGACATGTAAAGACAATATTAAGCACAACAAACAAACAACAAAAGAAAACAAAAAAATCAAATCAAAACAAAAACAAAAACCCAGTGACCAAAAAAAGACAAACCTATAAATAGTTCCATGTCTGTTTGTTGACCTTTAGGAGTGTTTTCAGGTCCAGTATGATGGTGTGCCACATCCTGGCCCCAAAGTCTATTTTTTATATTCCTCAGGGATTTCATTGCTTTATTCCTCTTGCTGCTCTGTTGTCCGCCCTTAGCATTTTGCCCCCATGTGGTGGGGTCAGATCAGACACAGATCCTGCACTGTGCCTCCAATATTGTCCCTCATAGTGCTACGAGTCAGTGAAGGATGCATGTCTCATGGTGGGGCCGGCCCTATGGTCCTCTGTGCATTAGCTGCTCTGAGCAGGAATATTGTCCTCGGGGTTTGGTGGGCCAGGATGTGTTCTACTCTTTCTCCTTTCCTCTTCAGTTGCTCCTGTGTGCTCTGATCAGACACGCCCCTCTCCCTGAGTTGTAGCTTCAGTGCTATCCTCTGAAGTGCATTCTTCTGGGGGGAGGGTGTGGGGTGTCCATGTAGTTGGGATTGGGGCCGACCCTGCGCACCTCTCTATTGATTCCTTGCTTTATGCTGGTATGTTGCATTCACATCTTGGTGCACCAGGTTGCAGTCTGGTCCCTCTCTCCCTATCCTGGGGAGATATTAACAACACCCGCCCCTTGGGTGGGTTAGTGCTCTGTTCTCCCGCTACCCATGTCTTTGTTGTTGCTGTTTTCTTTCTTTCCCCCTCCTTTGTAGTTGGCTGCCATATGTATCCCTAGATTGGGTCTGGCCCCTGCCATAGTACCTGTACCTCCCCCCAGGAATGTATGTGTGCAGTAGCTTTTCCCCTGTGCCCCTTTTGCATTTTAAAGCTTACCTCAGTGGACTCAGGTTGTACTTGTCCTTTTGTCCTTGGCTCATGCTCTAGTTCACTGGCACAGTTCTCTGTCTTTTCAAGTCTGTTGGCAAAGTGTGTGTATTTGCTACTGGCTTTCTGATCTTGCCCTTTAGGTCTTGTATTTCCCTTTAGTGTGTGGCCTTTATGTCCTCTATCATTTCATTCTTTTTCTGTATTGTTTCCTTAAACCCTGTATGACTCCAGCAGCATTTTGAAGATTTCTTTCTGTGGCAGATCAATGTCTGCTTCTTCTATGAATGGCATTAATTCAGGACTTCTTCAGACATTGCCTTTTGTTTTTCTTGTGGTTTTTGTTGTTGTTGTTGAGGTTGCTGGGGCTGATTGCTGTTTGCATTCTGTTTTTTTTTTTTTTAGAGGAGTCCAGTGCCATTTTCCAGAGATTCAAAAAGCATTGGGCTCTCTGTGGGTGACTCAGGAATGCTTCTTCAAACTTCCTGCCTTGAATTGCACTGTGGGGTTGGGCTACCATTTTATCTTCCTGTGGTTTCATTCTTTCTGTAGCCAACCAGTATTCTGTTACTTGGAGGACAAGTTGGATGGTCCTCTCAGGGGGCGGTGGTTGGGTGTTGTGGACCTGCGAGGATGGTGCTGCACTGGATGATATCCCAGGGAGCCGTAGTGGTGTGGTCCATGCAGTTTGGGGCACCTTGAAGGGTGTACCCGGGTACCTTCCGCAACAGGAGTGCCACAGAGGGCAGATGGAATTGCCTGCTTTGATATAGAGCACCACAGATGGTGGGCAGAATTCCCTAGTCAGCTAGATCACCGAGTAAATGGGGCAGACAATCCCGCGTCAAGGTGAAGTGCTGCAGAGTGTTGACAGAGCTCCTTAGACTGTGTGAGGCACTATGGCAGGTGGGAGCAGCTCCCTCAGCCACATGGGATCTTGACTGGCATACAGGGTTTCCCTCTGTCACGTGGAGCACTGTGGAAGGCGAGCAGAGTTTCTCCCAGCCAAGTGGAGGCCCCCAGAGGAGGGAGGGGGAGTTCCCGCAGCTGCTGACAGGGCCTTGGAGGGTAGGCATGAGTTACTCTGGGGTGGGAGGTGGGATCTCCCCAGTCGCGTGTTACCACAGAGAGCAGGTGGGCTGGAGTTCCCCACCTGGCCATTACCTGTAAACTTCCTCAGCTGGGTGGAGGGGGGCATAATTGCCCTAGGCAAAGGGGAGTGGCCTGGACTCCAGCAGTGTTGTGTGAAAGGAAAGAGAAGAGAACAAAAAAAACCCCAAAACTGAGCCTGCTGGGACTGTGGGCAGAAGGAGAGAAAGGAGGTAGAGCTGAGGCTCTGTTGCCTGACCGTGGGCTCGAGGGCTGTAAACCTTGCCCAGAGGCAGCAGCAAGCTGTGGCTGTGTTGAAGTAAAGCTCTTGGGCCTGCCAAAGGAGCCCAGCTCTGGCAGAGACGGTGGTTGGGCTAAGGTTAAGCCTTAGCCAGCCTCCACAGTGGTATGTCCAAAGCCCACAGCTCCTCAAAACCTAGTAGATCGCTGTTTACTTATCTTGATGATGCTCCTCCGGTGACCCAGCAGCGTGGAATTTCCCCCTCAGTTGCTCTCCTGTGCTAAGCTCTGTGGAGTCTCTTTGGTGTGTGTTACTCAGTCGCCATCTTGCTGGAAGTCTTTTTCAAGTCTTATATTTCTTTTATTAAATACAACAGTAGATAATCTTTCCTTTTAGCTACTATCTCAAGTGGATTTTCTTGTTAAAATTATTTTCAGAGTGCTTATTTCTAATATATACAAATAAAATTTGTTTCTGTACATTGAGCTCACATTCTTTAATCTTGGTGAAATTGTTTATTTGTTCTAATAGGATTTTATGTGTGCATATGCTTTAAGATATTCAAGATAAAATATTGTCATCTATAAATAGATAATTCATTTATAATCTAAATTATTTTTAAAGAATTAACTAATTTTTTTTCTGTCTGGATAAAATCTGCAGAATGGTGTTGAATAGAAGTGATGAGAACAAGCATCTTTATTTTGCTCCAGACCTTAGTGGAAAAGTTTCCAGTCTTTGAGCATTACACACTGTGTCAGTTGTGGGCTGTTGTTTTTTGATGTCTTCCATCAGGTTCAGGAAGTCTCCTTTTCTTCCTATGTTTTTCTCCTTCTTCTCATGAAAGCGTATTGATTTTGTCAAACTCTAAATTAATGTTTGAGTCAATAATTTGGAGAAGGTGTGTGTACACCAGAGGCTGGGAAATCTGGGAATGCCACGTAGACTTCTTCCTTTCACAGTCAGTATAGGTAGTAGGCCTCTTTAAGATGAAAAAAGCTCTGGACTGAGAAGAGGGCTGATGGACCGATGACTAAATGCTTCGTAAGGTATGTATATTTTATTGATTATGCAAAAGCATTTGTGCAGATCATAGCAAATCATAGATAACTCTGAAGAATGTGTATTCCAGAATGCTTAATGTGCTCGTGTGGAATCTGGTATCTAGAATAAGAGACTTCCATTTGAAAAGAACAAGTGGGCACTGCATGTTTTAAAATCAGGAAAGGTATGTGCCAAGAATGTTATCATTTCACCATCTTATTGACTCCGCATGAACAGATGATTCCAGAAGTTGGACAACATGAAGAAGAACATGGCATCAGAATTAGAAGATTCATTAACAACCTGCACTTGGCAAATCAGACAGCCTTGCTTGCTGAAAGGGAAGCGAATGCGAAGCACTTACTGATAAATATCCAAGACCATAGCCTTCAGTATAGAGTACAGCTCAATGTGACGAAAACAAAAACCGTCACAACCGAAGCAGTGAAACAGCCTCCTGATAAATGAAGAAGAGTTTGAAATTGTCAAGGATTTCATTTTACCTGCATCCACAGTCAACACTCAGAAGCAGCAATAAGGAAATCAAATGACATTTTGCACCAGGAAAATCTGCTTAAAAAAAAACCCCTGTAAAAAGTGTGGAAGAGCAAAGATGTAATTTTGAGATCTAAGGTACACCTGACCTGAAACCAAACAGAAACCAGACCCACTACCACTGTGTCAATTCCAAATAATGCCGACCGTCTACAGGCTCTCCACACAGGAGCACCCAGTTTCAACTTTCTATCAAAGGGCATCTGGTCCATCTGAACAGACAAGTCTTGCTGTTAGTGTCCAATGACCAACACATGGTGCCACCAAGTCTCCTTCCACCACATTTAAGGTCCTGGCATTTTGAATTGCAATTGCCCCATATGCAGGCAAAAGCTGGGCAATGAATAAGGAAGACTGAAGATGAATTGATGCCTTGGAAATATTGATGGTGGGTGAATATATTGAATATATCATATATTTCTGGAAGAAAAGGCAAATCTGTTTTGTAAGAAGTACAGCCAAAATGGTCCTGAGAAGAAAAGATGGTGAGACTTTCTCTTGTGTGCTCTGGACATGTTAGCAGGAAGAAAGGGCTTTGGAAGGAGGGCATCATTCTTGGTACAGCAGAGGATGGAGAGAAATAGGAGGACCCTCGATGAGATGTATAGAGGTAGGAGAGCAGTACGGGCTATGCGTTGATAATCTAATGTATCAGAGAGGCGTTCCTCAAATATATATGCAAAAAGAAATGCGTGAAATTTCTGGGGATAGACTGACTCCCTGGATGTCAAGCATAGATAAATCTCAAGAACCCTAGCTATCAATAAAGGTATGGAGATGACTTGTCATTGTTAGGTGCCTTCGAATTGGTTCCAATTCATAGAGACCTTATGAAGTACTTCTGGGTCCTGCTCCATTCTCATGATCGTTGGTATATTTGAGCTCATTGTTGCAACCACTGAGTCAATCCATCTCATTGATGTTCTTCCTCTCTTTTGCTGCCCTTCTATTTTACCAAGCATGATATCCTTCTCCAGGGATTGGTCTCTCCTCATAACATGCCAAACATAGGTGACATGAAGTCTTGTTATCCTTGCTTGCAAAGAGCATTCTGGTTGTACTTCATTCAAAACAGAGTTGTTTATTCTCTGACAGTCCATGTGTGTTAATCTTAGACTAGACAAACCAATTCATAGATACTCATATGTGTATAATAAAAAGCTTTATATACATAAGCAGTTGAATATTGAGTAAACATCCCAGCCCAGTCCAGATCAAGTCCATAAGTCTAATACAGTCCAGATGAAGTATATAAGTCTGATACAGTCCAGATCAAGTCCATAAGCCCGATATTAACCCATATGTCCGATGTCAATCTATAAAGTCCTCTTCGGATTCAGGAAACATATGCAATGGTGCTGAATGCAGGAAGATCACAGGCCTGTGGGTGCAAAGTCTTGTGGATCCAGTGGTGGTGGAAGCATCTCAGTGCTGGCAGGGGTTTCCATGTGCCTTCTCCAGTTCCCAGGCCATGGAGTCTATCAGCAAAATGGCATTTATCTTGTCAGTAGAGCATCTCTCAGGGAGTGAGTAGAGAAAGAGAGTGTCTTCCGCCTCCAGGGAAGAATACAGGAATTCCCAGAATCCTCAGGGAAGGCCATGTCCAGACAGAGGCCTCATTTGCTATACAGTGATTGACAGGCTAGAATCCACCCCTTCACTCACAATCCTCTCAAATTGACAAACGATTATATAACATCACACCATGCTACTTTCAATTTTCTTCCCCAGCACCATAATTTCAATGCATCAAGTTTTCTTTGGCCTACCTTATTCAATGTCCAGATGTCACATGCATGTGAGGCAATGAAAATATCATGGCTTAGGCAGAAACACTTGGGTCCTTAGTGACTTCTTTGCTCTTCCGCATTATAAAGAGATTTGTGCTGCAGAGTTGCTCAATGCAACACATCATTTGCTTTCTTGAATGCGATTTCCAAGAACATTGTGGATTTCAGTAAAATGCAAATCCTGACAACCTCAATCTCTTCCCCAGTTATCATGATGTTGTCTACTTGATTTCTGTTTTCTTTATTTTGATTTGAAATTCATCCTGAAATTGATAAAAGGGTTGAAGCAAAGTTTACTGAGAGAAGAGAAGAAAGCCCAAGGGTATCGTGTTAGGTTAAGTTCTCTAGAGAGGAAAACTCAGTGACAATTTATGTGTTTGTACATCGCAAGGGATTTTTATCCATATGTGCCTTACATATTTCTAGAAGTAGCTAAGTCTAGTCTAGTTTGTGAGCCTTCTCCTGACTCATGGAAGCTGATGAATAGGGAGCAGGATGATGCCGCAGAGATGGCAAGGGGCACAGACTGGTGGATGGAGAGGTGAATAAATATGAAGTTGGCTGATTGAATCCACCATTGGTAGTCTGCTGATGGCTCCTGGGATAGACAGGTGAAGCAAAGGGAACTAGAGGAACTAGATGCAAGATCCAGCTCCATCAGCAGGTGAAGGGTCAAAGAGGATCCACTCTGTTCCATCTCTTTCTTATGCAAAAGGCCACACTCCAAAGGAGGTGTCATCAGGCTGTGGCCTGACTCACAGGCTGGGCTCTTCCCTACCCTTACCAAGAAGTATCTAGTTAACGTAATTCCTAACCCCCACAGATGGGAATCTTATGATGGACAGATGAAAAGGAGCCCATATCAGAGACTGAGAATTAGGAGAAAAATCTCCAGGAAAATGAGGTTTTCAGGAAGGACAAGGAAGGGACAGACCGGGTTAAAAACTGCTGGAAGATGGAGGGAGGAAAGATTGGACATGTCGTCTTTGCAGCTGTTCTTCTCAAGCAGCGTGCATGATACTAACCTGGAGAGTGTCAGAAACGCGAGGAGAGCCCACCATCAGCATCCTGAATTAGACTTGGGAAAAGTATTTCTGGTCTAGTACATATAGAAACATGTTAGTACCTTGTTTGGAGCTGTCCAGGCAGTGATGTGAGCACCAGCATATAATGAAGTAGAGTAGGAGAGTAGGTGAGTTCATATCAGATTGATCTAAAAGGAGATAGAATCGCCATGAAAGTCGATCCCAAAGGAGTTAAAAAGAAGTGGAGCACAACGTAAAAGTGGGTGGAATCTTGTTTTCATTTTGATTTATGCAAAAAATGAGTGCCTATTGAGTTTTGGAAGGATAGGTTTTCCTCCGCAAAGCAGAATAGGTAGTCGCTCAGACATTGGGGTGTATTCTTTAAATTAACCAGAGTATTACCAGGAAATTGCTAGCCATGTTGGAAGATTCTTATTACATTTTCATGGTTATGACCCATGAGTAAACATAGTAAATTGATATAACCATAGACCCTACCAGGAATGCATGCATGCATGAATGAATGAGGAAATGCTGGAAATGACCCCCCCACACACACATGTACTGATATCTGACCAGAATTCAGTGAGAATTATTTCTCTGAACTCCCAAAGGCATTTCTTTGTGCGCAGCCTCCCTTAAGTGATTCCTGTACGCATTCATTCAGTAGACAATTTATTGAGCATCTACTATGTTCCAGGAACTATTCTCTACGCAGAGGATAACACAGGGTCGCTACTCTCCATTGATCTAGAGAGGGCTACAAAACAAAAATCCGGAGAGTGGGATGCGATCTAATAATATTAGGTGGGATAAGAGATAGGAATGGTTGACAGACTGTCCAGGAAGGACCTTTTGCGAAGTGACATTAGCAGAAATTTGAGTAAAGAGAAACAGGCAACAGAACAAATCTGGGAGGGGGGGGAGAGAGAGAGAAGGAGAGAGAGAGCAAAAGAAAGAAACACAAGTGAGGTAAGAACACACTGGTCTGATCAAGACTGGGAAAGAAGGCCTGAGTGACAAGACAGCAAAGGGGGGGAGGTAGGCTGTGAGAGCAGGAGAGAAGCCCCAGGTCAGAGGAAGATCCCCTGTTGGGAGTGTCCCAGAAGACTGACAGCACTCTCAGAAGTGGCTGTTTCTCATAGGCAACAGGGCGCAGCCCCAGCTGGATCTGTGTTTGGTCCCAGGATGCTTCCCAGACCTCCTCCTCCTTGCGCGTTTGCCTTTCCATGTCAAAATTGCCCTTATCTTCACGCTTGGGGTTAATCCCTCTTTCGCTCCTGTCCTCCAGATTCCTTTATCCCTCCTCACGCCCATTTCAAATCCCCAGCCGTGCACGGGTTGGCCCGGGCAGGACTTGCTCGGAGCGGGTTTCTAGCAGGGCTGCACTTGCAGCTTGCACTTCCTGATTCAGATCCAAAACCCACCCTCTGGCCTCCTCCGCGCAAAGGGGGCGGGTGGGGAGCTGAACCTTATCTCCTAGGCTCCGCCTCCGGGGGCCCAGAGAGTGTTTCGGAGCTGCTGCCGGGAGCAGGGTGGCTGGCAGCAAACCCATCAGAGCCAGGTTTTGGTTTTGCCCGGAGAGGGGCTGATCACCCTCTGGACACCCCAGTGCCCCCCACGGATCTCGCAGTTGTTAAGGGGCACCCGTGACCTGGACATCCTGCTAGGTAAGGTGACTGCCTGGTCCCAAACCCCTTCTCAGTGTGACATGTGAGGAGCTGGTCCTCCGGGAGTGAGTGCACAGTGACAGTTTGGGTGTCCTGGCTTGCAGTTTTCTTTTCTGGCTCAAGCATGGGTGAACTGAGGGGCAAACTGCACCCGACTGGTGGCAGGGATGCAGTGTTTGTCCTGCAAAGCTCCTTGGGATTGTTCAATCTCAGGAGGTGATCTGGGCACCAATTTCTGTTTTAGTATTTGGTCCCTGAAAAAAATGACTAATGTGCTGCGGTGACTTCCCAAAGGATGAGTGTCCTTTATCTTCTTGACAGGGTCTCCAGTGTTCCCACGTGGCACGTGGGAGAGCTCACCCCGAGATGCAGGGTGGTGGGTTTGGGAGCCAGTGGGGTGAATAAGATTGCTGCTTTGTGAAATCAGTGGGGGAGTTTACAAAAAATCTGTGCTTGAGCAATGCCCCAGAACAATTAAATCTGAATCTGGGGTGGGACTTAGGCACCAACTTTACACACACACACACACACACATACACACACACACACACACACCATCTCTCAGGTGCAATCAAATTTGGGGTCCTGTGCATTAGAACAGTGATTCTCAAAGTGTAGTGGGTGCCTGGTAGCATATTCTGCAGCGCTTGTGGACCCCTTAGCAGTGCAAAACTAGAAGCCCAGCCACAAGCTTTGTGGTTCTCATGGTAGGTGCCACTCACAGATTCCTGCTCATACAGACCCCATGTGATAAAGTAGAGCTGCTCCATAGGGTTTTCTGTGCTGTCATCTTTACGGGAGCAGATTGCCAGCTCTGTGGCCACAGACACTGGGTAAGGAGCAACAGTCAGTGGTTTGAGGGGCACTCAGGCAATGCTGGCATTCTCTCTATGTCTGAGACTATTGAATGAGATCTCAGTTAAGGTAAGGGCTGAAGGATCCCCAAACCCCACTGCCCTCTACATTCCAACTGACAGTGACTATTGGACAGAGAAGAACTGCTCCATAGGGTTTCTGAGACTTTCTATCTTTAGGGGAGCAAAGAGTGGCTAGTGGGTTTGAACCAAGAACCTGTGGTTAGCAACACAACCCAGAGAGCCACCTGCAAATTCCACTCTATAGATGGAAGAGCCAGCTGACCACTTCTCAGAAAACTTTAGTTATCGTACTCATCTGTAGAGATTTGCTCCTATTTAAAAACAAAAACTGTGACTGGAAGCTCCTGTAAAGAGCAGAAACCTATCCAATGTCTGGAGTACTTTTCATATGCAATTGGCATCTTTAGCAAAGATTAGAATTTTCTTTCTTTTTTTTTAAAGAGTTGTAATGAAAGCAGAGGCAGGACTGCTCATATAAATCTTCTCGCTGTAGTAACAAGAATCTTTGGCAACCGATCAGATGACCTTGATCATTTCTGCCAGTTTGTGAAGATTATAGGACTCACATTCAATACAACCCGCCCCACCCCCCACCCCCACCCCTTTCTAAAGTAATTGGGAGTTTCAGGGCTTCCTGCCAGCTTTTCAGAGTGAGCAGGAATTCACCATTGCAGCTCTTGGCATTATCTGAACTAATTCTCTCTCTCTCTCTCACTTTTAAATAGAGATCTAAGATTTCTAAACTTTTGGCTCAAAAAAAATCCCAGCTGTTCCTAAGTCATCAGTACAGAAATAGAATGACTTAGCAAATGGTCTTAAATGGATTATACAATCTAACTTCAGATAAAAAATCTAGAATGGTCATGACTCCAATCCCAGCACCTTTGTGCTGTGACCGTATGGTGCTAACTGTACCAAGACTTTCTGTGCAGAGAACATTTATTTTCCAAACTGCTGTTTCCTGGAAAAGGGGCAGGCACAAAGAGGTATTTAAAGAGTTGTGCCCAAAACCAGGTAGGGTTAGGAACAACCTGGGCTTCTGCTTGCTCTGCGACCTTGGGTAGTCACATAACTTCTCAACCTCACTTCTCATCTGTCACCTGGGTTACTACAGTCGAACAACACTTAACTCAGGAGCAGCTGTGAGGATTGCCAGTGCATAAGGCAAGCACACCTTTGCGAGTCCTTATTTACAAATCTGTCGCGAGCAATTTCACATTTCTCACCACATCAGGGATTCTGCTGCTAGTATGGCAGGCATTTTGTTCTAGCTCCTACCCCCACAGAACCTTCCCAGAGAATCAAAGCCTCTCTTCAACTCTGTAATCCCTGACAGGGACAGAGGACTCAGTTGGCGAGGCAAAATCAGGTTATATTTGTGCTTACTAATTTGTGTTCACTGCAGACATCTTAAATAAGCATTACCTAGTTTACTGCGTAATCTGTCCCTGCTCATTAGTCAAACATTGTTGTGAGAATTTACTAAAATAATGCTTCTTAAGCATCTAAGCCTCCCCTGCCATGCCTCTGACCACGTGTCACAGCTGAATCTCTGTAGAGTCAAGCAGCTGCACAGAGCTTTTCTCGATGTGACATTTCAGAATAGAGCATCAGGACTTTCCTCTGAATTGCCTCTGGGTGGCTTCAAACTGCCAACCTTTCAGTTTGTACGTGAGCTCTTAATCTCTTTCATTACTTATCGACTCTTAAAGTATCTAATTAGATTAATTTGTTATCCCCCAATACAAAAACATACATATATACAAACTATATAAACAAAAACCTAATCCCCAAACACTGCAATGAAAAATGTGTTGATTCATAGCCAAATTTTGTGTTTACATGACAACCACATTCTTAGAAGTCATAGGTTTCCATTTTTACTAGTATGTGACCATCTGGTCATCCTTCAATTGCCTTTAATACTAATGATGTTTGAGTCTTAGATCTCAATTAAATTGTGTCTTGAGTTTGGGCTGCTAACCCCAATGCTGGTAATTGCCACCAGCTAATCTCTAGAGCAGCGGTTCTCAACCTTTGGGTCACTACCCCTTTGAGGGTCCAATCACCCTTTGACAGGGGTCACGTGATTCATAACAGTAGCAAAACGACAGTGATGAAGTAGCAACGGAAATAGTTTTATGGTTGGGGTGTCACCACAATATGAGAAACTGTATTAAAGGGTCACAGCATTAGGAAGGTTGAGAACCACTGTTCTAGAGAAGGGGAGACTTTTGGCTTCCATAAAGGGTTACAGTTTTAGAAACTCACAGGGGGCAGTTCTTCCATGTTGTTTAGGGTCACTATGAATCAGAATTGACTCGATGGCAGTGAATTGTTTTTCTTAAATACTTTGGAAATTCCTAAAAAAGAAAGTAACACATTAGCTTCAAATCACAGGCTAGTCTTTACCTAGTAACTGTCTGTGTTGAAGGATTCCATCTTCCATTGAAGTCTATCATGGACAAGTGTTCATAGTTAAATATTTCTCCAGAACACCATTTTGTATGATAGAAAACTCAAACGATAAAAGAATGTCTAACAACTTCATGTTGTGGCCTCAGGAAACTCTTTTTGGAAGTATTCTCTGGTATTTCTCAGGTTCTTGAGAGAAAGACTAAAATGAAAACTTATCCAGTTATGTAAAAATTCGTTCCAGGCAATCTAAGATAAAGCAAAATAAGGACAGAGAGTGAAGGCAAGCCTACACTGGCAAAAGGTAGGTGAGCTAATTTAAGAAGTTCTCTTTCTTAAGTTAGGAACCCTGGTTGAAAGTGCTGGGATACTACTAACAGAATCTAGTCGGCAGTTTGGATTCACTATCCGATCAGAGGAAGAAAGAGGGAGCCGTCTGGTTCCCCATGAAAACACATCCTTGAAAACCATATGGAGCAGTTCTCCTCTGTCCCTCCAGAGCTTTCCTGTGTCAGAATCAGATAAAGGGCAATGAGTTTGCTTTGGTTTCTTTTTTTACTGCAGTTATTTCAAAGTGCTCTAAATCATGCACAAAAAGGCAATTCCTTTCACATGATTTGATTGGAACTGATCTGGACAATTCTCTTAGGACCAAATAGTTCTAGGAAAAAATAGTTATAGCATTAATTCAAAAATGATGCAAAATAATTAAATAATTCTGTACTTTGAAATTAGTCTTGGATCGTCTTAATGTTGGTATCAATTGAATATTAAAATTTAAACATAGAATTCCTTTTTGTGACTCATCTTGCATCTTTAAATATCCCAGATATTACTCATCTTAAATGAGTTTTAGAAGACTGTAGCACGTGATAGCATATGATCGTGTAGTAATTCCATTCAGAGAATCAGGTCTCCATAACACTACCAATTAATGTTATTAAATTGAGTGTCAGTAGAAGTTACCATTAATAAATCAAATGGCATTACAATTTAGTATTTAAATCATAGAGTTCCCTCTTTGTCTTACTATGGGATGAGGAGTGGCAATGGGGATGAAAGAGCTGGGTCAGGGACACATCTCTTGGTGGGAAAATGAAGGCACTTGAAACTCAAAATACAACTCTCAGTCATCAAATTAAGTGTTCTGGGCAATGTAGCTGAAGAACTCAGCAGACAGTCCGTGATGCTGCAATTCCAAGTGACAGGATATGGCAGCTTTGCTGGTGGTGAGTAGTCAATAGAAAAGGTCAATGTTGCGTGCCTCACGGTGACTTTAGAATCCTCTCCTTCCAGCACTCAGGCCCAGAGCAGAGATCATCAGAGAGAAGTTAGCTGAATTGCACTTTGTTTTCATTACTGTCCTGTTGAGAAAGCTTTGTTGAGTATTACCTGGCATTCATTTAGGTACATTTTGAGGCCTCTTGCTTCCAGAGATGGTTTTACCATTAAGGCTAAATGAACAGAAAATGGAAATGTTTTTATTCTTATTATTGGATTATATTTTCAGCGTGCAATAGTAATAAACCAAAAAACGAAACTCACTGCCACTGAGTCGATGCCGATGCATATAGGACGCGTTCAAAGTGCCCCTGTTCTCTTCCGAGAGACTCTGTTTAAGGAGTAGAAAGCCCCGTCTGTCTCCCTCAGAGAGGCTGGTGGTTTCGAGCTGCCGTTCTTGAGAATCACAGGCCAATGTGTAACCACTGTTCTGCCGGGCTCTGCAATAGTTTAGCTTAATTCATGATTGCCTTTTCTGAAAGGCAGAGATAAATGATCATTTTTGACAGGTAGTACTATTTCACAAAAAAGATATCTTGCCAGGCAGCCTAACTTCCCCAACCCTCTGGATAGATTCATAGGTAAGGAGTCCTACTCTGCCACCTGACTGTTAGCCTCGAACCTTGATTCCGCAATTCCCTAGCGGTGCAAACTTGGGCAAATTACATAACCTCTTCTTGTTTCTGTTTCTGCATTTGTAAACTAAGGGCGATGATACGTTCTTCAGTGTGGTTGATGTGGAACTTAGATGAGGTCACATTGGTAAGGCGTTGAGAATAGTTGATGCATAGTTAAATGCATAATGAAAAAGATCTCGCTATTATTTTATACTGGCTATCAAAGAATGGTCTGAGGTGGAGCCATTCCTATTTTCAACTCCAAAACTGGGATCTTAAAAATGGAAATAACTATGTAGGCAATGAATCCTCACCTCTGCTCACTGCCACGGCCTGTGAGTAGATGCTTTCTCATAGCAGCCCTATGAGGCGGGGTGGAACTGCTCCTATGGGTTTCCAAGGTTGTAACTCTTACAGTTAGTAGAAAGCCCCGCTTTTCTCCAAGGAAGTCATTACTAGGAATATTTATTTCAGGGTCTTCCTGTTTTAGCTAATGAGAAAGTTTAAGAATCAGTAAGGTGCTAATGGGCCACATTGAGCCGGGCTTCTGGGTGCATCCTGGGGAGCCAGGCCGGGTGCCCTGGAAATGGGAAGCTGGATCCTGGATCTTCAGGGCACCCAGCGTGCTGCAGAGGCTGCATCAGTGAGAGCTGATGTGGGAACTCTACAGGGTGAACTGCTCTCATCTCTTCCTCAGACACACTTGTAACCTGAGGGCTTAAGTCAGAAAATACATGGTGTCAGAGGAAGTGGACGGCCGCTGTACCAAGACTGTTGATCTGTTGGTAGGCAGGCAAACATGGTCTTGCTATAGCGGTGTCTGATATGCTTTATTAATGTATATATTATTTGGGCAAGCTTGGGACATTCTCAGTGATGAGTATTGTAAATTTCCTGACAACATCAATCGTTTGTGTAAATAGTGTTCAGTCACAAAGGATTGATTCTATACATGTGAATAATTTTTCTCTTTAAAAGATTTTCTTAATGTAAAACCACTGAAAACAATATATTTACCACCCCCAGAAAAGAAACCTAAAGTTATCAATTGTTAACAGAGAAATATGTATATATAGATCTCTATATCAAATTACACACCATAAGAGCAATACACTAGACACACACACATATTTTCCACTGTATGGTCTGTCTTTTCAGAGGATTCACTTTTGGGTTTTTCTTTGTTGTTTCATTAGCATTTTAGTGTTTACTACTGAAAAACTCAGATTATCTGAAAAATTTAGGAAATGTTGACAATTTTCTCAAGTCAAAGTTTGGTGACCTTCTGGGAGCTTTGCCAGTTGCTTGTATTTGATCCAGTGTTTAGTTTTTGTATGGGCTTGGCTTATTCCCATCTAGGTTAATTTAGCCATGATTGGAATACTATGTTACTTGTTAATGGTTTGTCTTTGCAGTTATTGGTATCAAGAAGAAACAATTAAGGCTCAATAAGTGTAAAGTGTTACTTTCATTCAAATCAAAAGAATTTCTAGTGAAATTGAGATTTACAGAAAGTTAGCTCTTTGACACTATTTTTTTGGAATTCAATATTTAAATTTTTATTATATAGTATGTATAAATAAAAGAAACACTTAAAAACATATTTGTCATATTTTGTGGTTATTATGAAACCCATGATTGATTCAATTACTGAAAACTTATTGACGTATGGAATTAAAAAATTAAACCATGTTGTATATGTGTCTTGCTGATTTATTAGGGATAGATTGATCATCTCTTATTCGGTATATCTAAAGGCCTATTTTCCAGTAGTTCCCAGAATAAGGGTATTAAATAGAAGACAGGGAGAAATATTTCTTTTGAGTGTTCGGCTATTCAGTACCCATCAAGTATTTGGCTACCTTGGGAATTCAAGTAAGTCAGTAAATTCTGTTTAGTGAGTCTATTATACCCATATGACAGTTCTCTGTCTCTTTTTTAAAATGGAAAACTTTTCAGTTTATTGTATAAGCATAACACTTTATAAATATATGGAATTTAAAGGTATACAAGGCAATAAGCTTAACATAATGTATCATTTAATTTAGTTTTGATTCTCATTAGACATAAAAACAGATATCCATCTTTAGAAAGAGTGGAATCTGATCCTGACAACTTGGAAACTAGTAGAGAGAATATCCCAGAATGAGACTTTGTGGAGAAGGTCAATGAAAACACTCCGGGTCCTGGGAGTGCAGTCACTTCCCAAGATTTCCTGGTAGAAAATCACCATTCCTTCTCTGTGGTCTGCCTTTGGGTCGTTGTGCCACTTCTTCACTTTTCTCTGCACTTGGTAGCCAGCCCGTTTGAGCTGAACTCTGAAACAAGAAAAGGTGAAGTATCTAGGGCACAGGAATGATGTGGCGATCTCATAACTATTGCTGCAGAGCAGGAATGACCGAAATAGCCGTCTTAAATAAAGTGATACCTACAGAATCCAACTCGGCTCTCCATGGCATGAAAATTGTGCAAGGGAAGCCAAGGGAAGGTGAGATTAAGAAGGCCTGATGGAAAAATGGAGGCACATAAAACCTTATTCAAATTCTTGTATATTTAGGAGCAACAAATATCTATCTAAATATGAGAAGTGTACCCTGAAATGTGACTCATATAAATTCATAGGGTTTTGAGATTATAAATCTTCATGGGAGCAGACACCCTCATCTCTCTCCCATGGGCTTGGACTGCCAGCCTCTGCCAGCCTTATCATGATAGTCCAGTGTCTAAAGCACAGTGCCCCAGAGAGCCTTAGTATGAGCAAGGATGTTCCAACCATCTAGTTGCATGTCACGCCCCTATTCCAATATCAATAATGATAATAGGTTATTGGTATGATATTTTCACATCAAGTTCTAATTACATGAGCATTCTCATTGCTTCCAGGAATGTTCCTAGACCAGGAAATGGAAAGCGGTTTCTCATTGCTGGTCGTGCAACCAACTTGCTGGAAGATTTGAAGCAGCCACGGTTAGAGATAGGTGGGCAGGTGGGCTTGCAGTTGCTTCTTTCTTTTGCTCTCTGCGTGTTTTCCTTTTTCCTTGTTGAGAGCACCATTCCCTGAGGGCATTACGAAGCCTGTAAGGAGCTGTAGTTTAGAGGATGAAGTAATACCTCCTTTGGAAATTAACCTACTGAGAAATGGAGAACTTAGAATGGATCTTTCTGACACTAATTATTAACATACTAGTGCTCATTGAAGTAAAGAGCTCATTTCATGTAAATAATGAATAATGAAATAACAGATTTTTTACTTTGAGAAAATGAGAAACTCTTTTTCATGAGGATTAAACAAAATTTTCCTTGGCCTCCACTTGTATAAAATTGTATAAAAACATTTTCACTTGTCTTTTAACACTTGACTTTTTCTTTTCTGATTCTGAATTACTGGTTCTGTGAGGTAAGTCATGTGCATATTAAGTAATAAAATTATATTTGGGGGCTCTAAATCAGGGTTTTGAACTGATTCTGTTATGGTCAACTCAGCAAAATTGGAGCATATTCAAATTTGTGCCAGGCTGATGATTGCAACAGGAAATATTAGAGGTGAAAACTCTGGAATGGTAGATTTGGAAGAGGCTTAGTGAACCTTTTCAGGAGCCTGATGCGAGGGATTGTGTTCTTGCCAACCCCAGGAGAGCTACATACTTTCCAAGCACCTTGGTAGCCTTCCATCTTTGAGTAAGACATCATTGCTTCTGACTCTGTTGATCAAGAGTGTTGGTTGCTATGTAACAAATACACTCCTTTTATTTTCTAGGAGGAAAATTAAGTTCTAGCAGGGTGTTGACCCTTAACTCTCCCCATTCCATTTGTTGTTCTGGTACACCCACATTTTACAAATTAGAGCCTATTCTAGTTTTGCTTCATCAACCATGGTCAGAACCAGTTCAAAGCTCTCCTCTAAATTACATGTTTTCTAAAATGTTAAAAGCTGACGTTGAATGGTGGGATGACAGATTCTTTCCTCTTGCTTTTCTTTGTTCTGTTTTTTAAAATATACACATGCATTTTTATATAATTAAAAAATGAACACATAACTACATGTTTTGGAGATGGAAACACTCGAAATTATACTTTTACATTTCCACAAAAATAGGAGATAATGACTGTCACAGTGTGATTAATTTATGTTTCTGTCTTTCATAAAGTACTTAATGTGCCAGATGTACTTTTAAATATCAGACAAACAAACTACAGATAATGAAAACTGGTTAAAATTACACGAGGAAAATTTAAAAAGCAGAAAGTCAGTTTTTATCCTGAATGCCAAAAGAATGTTATGTACTGCAGCATAATGAGTCCACTTTTTATTTAAGATTGTGAGTGCGTGTAATCGTGACGCTGCCACTTTACAGTCTCTGCGGCCTAGGGCATAGAACTTTATCTTTTAAAGTTTAGTCTATGTGTCTGTCAAGGGCGGACCAGAGGACTTACCTAATAGTATAGTCATAATGAAGGTTAAATAAAACAATGCACGGAAAGTGCTGAGCTCTATGTCTGACAGGTGAAAAGTGCTAAAAATACCTGAAAATAGATATTGTCATCCATCTTAATACTCTCCCTACTCTCCCGTTTTTCATAGTTGCCATTTGGAGTCTTACCTTTTGGTTAGTGCATTTCTTCTTTTAAAATGGTTTTCACTTTGGGCCGGTGGGGGGTGCGTTTAAAAGTGGTGGTAAATATATGTTAACAAGTTATCTTTTCAACATTCTTCACTTATGTAATTTAGTGGCATTAATTAGTTTGTGATGCCATTCAACCATCAGCCTTATCCAGTTCCAAATTTCCCCATCAACCTTAACAGAAGCTCCACTCACTCCTCACGAGAAAGGCAGGGCTTTCTCCTCCCATAAAGAGTAACCACAGAGGCAGTTCTATCCTCTTTGTCCTACAAAGTGGCTTGGAGTTGACATTGATTTTAACAGGAACTCAGTGTCTCCTAAGCAGCGTCTCCCTGTTTTTCACTCTCCTGCCCCTAGTAGCCATTAATTAACTTTGGTCTTTCTACACATGCCCATTCTACATCTTTCTTATAAATGGAAATATTTGCCCTTTTGTGACTGACTTTTTTCATTTAAAATACTGTTTTCCAGGGGCAAACTTTTGTTTGTAGCTTGTATAAGGACAACATTTTATGGTTGAGTAATAAGTCCACCGTGCGTATACACCACATTTATCATTTGATCTGTTGATGTAAACCCAAACAAATAACCAGCAAAGGGCTTGAATAGATATTTCAGCAAGAAAGAAGTGGAAATACTCAGCAGGCATATGAAAAGTTGTTCAATGTGATTAGTTCTTATGGCTATACAAATAGAAACCTTATGAAATACCATTTCATACACACTAAGATGGTTATGATTACAAACAGGGAAACATCCTGTGTTGGCAAAGATGCAAAAAATTTGAAGCCTTATTTATTGCTGGCAGTAGTTTGAAGTGATGAAGCTGCTGTGGAAAGCAGATTAGTGATTCCTCAACAAATTGAACATGATTATCTTATGATCCAGCAACTTCACTTCCAGGTATATACACCAAAAATTGAAAACAGGAGTACAAATAGATAGGTAGGTGTACACTAATGTTCGTTGAATCACTAGTCTTAAGAGCAGAATGATGAAAGCAGCCTGCATGTTTATCCATTACTTCTTTCACATGAAGATCCATAATGCCACCTCAGGCTTGAAGAAGACGCAATTCCAAAATTTAGCCACTATTCACTGAAATACAAACACTCCTTTCTTTTTATTTATTTATTTATTTACTTATCTGTCTGTCTATCTATCTATTTATTTATTTTGTCAAACACTCCTTTCTTATTGACGAATCTGTTCCCTGGCATTTGTACTTACTCTAATAGTAAAACACCTCCTGTTGCACTATTTTGCACAGTAATGGTGTGTTTGACAGTAGTGAACACCAAGGTAAAAGGAGAGAGCAGCACTGAGTGTGATGGTAAACGTTATATGTCAACTTGGCTGGCCCATGGCTGTCAGTGATGTGGCCATTATGTAATGATGCAATTTAGCATGATGCCATGTTG
Organism: Tenrec ecaudatus; assembly: GCF_050624435.1. Classification (NCBI taxonomy): domain Eukaryota; kingdom Metazoa; phylum Chordata; class Mammalia; order Afrosoricida; family Tenrecidae; genus Tenrec; species Tenrec ecaudatus. The sequence continues at coordinate 114,853,612 of NC_134536.1, forward strand.
CAGTCATCCTCACTTTTTTGCTTAACACTGACTTTTGCACAATGACTTGGTCTTTGGAACCTAACCGTGTTGATAATGGGGAATAGGCATGGTGATGAAAGAGGATGTGAGGGAAGAGAATCCCTTGGTAATGTGCCGGGAGTTCTAAGAAGACTTCTGAGAGTAATTCTTTTGACCCTAGTGTTGTATGCGGAGTTCATGAGACTGCTATCCTGTTCTGTATTGCCATGCTTTTTTTCCCTTTTAAAATCATTTTGTTGAGGGTCTTACAGCTCTTATCACAATCCATACATACATCCATTGTGTCAAGTACATTTGTACATTTGTTGCCATCATCCTTTTCAAAACATTTTATTTCCACTTGAGCCCTTAATATCAGCTCATTTTCCCCTCTCTCCCCAGCCCTCCCTCCATAATGAAAACTTGATAATTTATAAATTATTTTTATTTTTTCATGTCTTACACTGGACGGATGGTTTCCTTCACTCACTTTTCTGTTGTCAGTCCCGCTGGGAGGCGGTTATATGTAAATCATTGTGATCATTTCCTCCTTCCTCCTCCCACCTTCCCCTTTTTCTCATGGTACCACCACTTTCATTATTGATCCTGAGGGGTTTATCAGTCTTGGATTTACTATGTTTTTAGCTCTTATCTGTACCTGTGTACATGTTCTGGTTTAGCCAGATTTATAGGGTAGAATTGGGGTCATGATAGTGGGGGGAGTAAGTATTAAAAACTAGAGGAAAGTTGTATGTTTCATCATTGATATACTGCACCCTGACTGACTTGTATCTTCCTTGTGACCCTTCTGTAAGGGGATGTCCAATTATCTACAGATGGGCTTTGGGTCTCCACTCCATGCTCCCCCTCATTCATATTGATATAATTTCTCTGTTCTGATTTTTTTTGTCTTTAATGAATGATACCTGATTCCATCTATACCTCTTGATCACACAGGCTGGTATGTTTCTCTCATGTGGACTTTGTTGCTTCTCAGCTATATGGCTGCTTGTTTATCTTCAAGCCTTTAAGACCCCAGATGCTATATCTTCTGATAGCTGGGTACCATCAGCTTTCTTCACCACATTTCCTTATGCACCCGCTTTGTCTTCAGAAATCATGTCAGGAAGGTGAGCATCACAGAATGCCAGGTTATTAGAACAAAATGTTCTTGCATTGAGGAATTATTTGAGTAGAGGCCTAATGTCCATCTGCTACCTTAACACTTAACATATAAATATATGTATGTAGATCTATTTCCCTATGGTTATATATAAATATATATACATATGTACATGTCTGTATTTAGACCTCTATAAATTCCCATTTGCCTCCTAGTTCTTTCCTCTATTTCCATTTACTTTCCTCTTATTTTACTATCATGATTGGCCTTCATTCAAGTTTCAGTAATTCCTCTCAGTTACATTGCCCTTGATCAAGCCCTACCAGGTACCTACGCCCTCCTTGCCATCAATTTTAGTTCACTTGTTGTTCCCTTTCCCTGGGTTTGTTGGCACCCTCCTACCTTTCCCCCACCTCCCACTCTCCTATGTCCCCCATAACCATTGGTCCTCTGTGTTGTTTATCCTGCCTATCTTGTCTAGATAGACATCCAGAGAAAATAATAAGCACAAAAATAAGACAGTAAAACAAAATAGCAAATGAACACAAAACAACAACAACAACAAAAAGTCCAAACGACAGAAAAAAAGTCTGCGAATAGTTCCAGGTCTGTTTGTTGACCTTAGGAGTGTTTTCCAGTCTAGTCTGATGGGGTCCCGTGCCCTTTCCCCAAAGTCCATTTTGGGGACTTCATTGCTTTGTTCCCCTTGCTGCTATGTTGTACAACATTAGCATTTCACCCTGGCCAGATCAGTCACAATCCCCACACTGTGCCTCCAGTGTTGCCCCTTATAGTGGTATGGGTCAGTGAGGGACTTCGTGTCTTGTAGTGTGGCCGGCCTTATGAAACTTTATGTGCATTGGTTGCTCTGAGCAGGAATATTGCCCTTGGGGTTTGGTGGGCCATGAAGTGTTCCACTCTCTCTCCTTTCCTCTTTGTTTGGTCCTGTGTGCTCTGATCAGATGTTCCCTTATCCCTGAGTTGTAGCTCCAGTGCTATCCTCTGAAGTGAATTCTTCTGGGGAAAGGGAATTGTGTGTCCACGTAGTTGGGATTGGGGTTGGCCCCCAGACCTCTCTATTGGTTCCCTGCTTCTTGCTGGTATGTTGCATTCATGTCTTGGCACACCGGGTTGAAGTCTGGTCCCTCTCTCCCTCTCCTGTGGAGATATAAACAACACCCACTCCTTGGGTGGGCTAGTGTCTCTTCCCCTGCTACCCATGTCTTTGTTTGTTTGTTTGTTTGTTCCCCGTCCTTTTTAGTTGGCTGCCATATGTATCCCTAGATTGGGTCTGGCCCCTGCCATAGTACCTGTACCTCACCCCAGGAATGTATGTGTGCAGTAGCTTTTCTCCTATGCCCCTTTTACATTTTAAAGCTTACCTCAGTGGACTCAGGTTGTACTTGTCCTTTTGTCCTTGGCTTATCCTCTAGGTCACTGGAATGTTTTTCTGCCTTCTCAAGTCTGTTGGCAAAATCTATGTATTTGCTACTGGCTTTTCTTATCTCGCCCTTTAGGTCTTGTATTTCCCTTTAGTGTGTGGCCTTTATGTCCTCTATCATTTCATTCTTTTTCTGTATTGTTTCCTTAAATCCTGTATTACTCCAAGCAGCATTGCGAAACTTTCTTTCTGTGTTAGATCAATGTCTGCTTCTTCTATGAATGTCACTAATTCAGGACTTCTTCAGACATTGCCTTTTGTTTGTCTTGTTTTTTTCGTTGAGGTTGTAGGGGCTGATTGCTGTTTGCGTTGTGTTGTTTTAGAGGAGCCCAGTGCCATTTTCCAGAGATTCTGAGAGCACTGGGCTCTCTCTTTCGGTGACTTGTAGGAATACTTCTTTGAATTGCCTACCGCTAATTGCACTTTGGGGTCAGGTTAGCGCTTTATCCTCTTGTGGTTTCACTCTTTCTCTAGCCAACCAATATTCTGTTATTTGAAGGGCAAGTTGGATGGTCCTCTCAAGGAACACTGGTTTGGTGGTTGTGGACCTGCGAGAGTGGTGCTGCACTGGATGATCTCACGGGAAGCCATGGTGGTGTGGCCTGTGGCAGCTTGGAGCACCTCAGAGGGTGTATGAGAGGGTACCTGCTGCAACAGCAGTGTTTCATAAGGCAGGTGGGAGTGCCCGCTTTGGTATAGAGCACCACAGATTTGCCTTAGTCCACAGTTAAGTCAATTACTCAGATAACTGAGAAAGTTGGGTGGTGGTTCCTGCAGGAGCGTGGAGCACTGGAGAATGTTGGCAGAGCTGCCTTAGGCTGTTTGAGGTCCTGAGACAGGTAGGAGGACGTTCTCTCAGCCCCGTGGGACCATGAGGGACAGGCAGGGCTTTTTCCAGGTACATGGAGTGCTGTGGAAAATAGGCAGAGGTTCCCCGCAGTCAAGTTCAGCTCCTCAAAGGGTGGGTGGTGGGTGGGAGTGGGCAGAATTCCTGAAGCCGCTTAAATGACCTTGGAGGGAAAGCATGAGTTACCGTGTGGTGGGAGGTTAGTAGGATTTCCCCAGCCGCGAGTTACTTGGCAGAGAGAGGGTGGACAGGATTTCCACCATTTGGTTAAAGGACCTGGAAGGTGGGTAGCACTTCTCCCACCATGTGTTATGCAGCAGAGAACTGGCAGGTGGGATTTCCTGTTGCAGAGGCTGGGCGGATTTTCCCAGCCACATGTTAGGGGAGAACCCCCTCAGCTGGGTGGAGGGGAGGGCGTTATTGCCCTAGGCCAGTGATTCTCAACCTTCCTAATGTCACAATCCTTTAATGTAGTTCCTCACGTTGTGGTGACCCCCCAACCATAAAGTTATATTCGTTTGTAATGTATTTTCTGATGGTCTTAGACAACTCCTGTGAAAAGGTTGCTCGACCCCCAAAGGGGTCACAACCCATAGGTTGAGAACTGCTGCCCTAGGTAAAGGGGATTGTCCTGGAGGCCAGCTGGCATGTAAGAGGGAAAAAAAACAACAACCCCCCCCCAAAATCTGTGCCCACGGGGACTGTGGGTAGAAGGACTGTGGGGGAAGGAGAGAAGAGAGAGAGACAAAAGTAAAGCTAGAGCTGAGCCCTGATTGCCTGAGTGTGGGGCTGGAGAGGTTTAAACCTTGCCCAGAGGTGGCAGCAAGCTATGGCTGTGTGGAAGTAAAGCTCCTGGGCCGGCCAAAGGAGCCTGACTCTCGCCAAGACTGTGGTGGGGCTATGGTTAAGCCTAATCAGCTCCACAGTGGTAAGCCAGCAGCCCACAGATCCTCAAAACCTAGAGGAGCTGTGTCTACTTCTCTTTATGATGCTCCTCCTGTGGCCTGGCAGCATGGAATTTCCTCCTCAGTTGCTCTCCTCTGCTAATATCTGCAGAGTCCCTCTGGAATGTGTTACTCGGTCGCCATCTTGCCCCAGTTCGCTGCTGTGTTGCAATTCTATAACATCACTCTGGTGGTTGGATGGGATCGAGGGTAATCTTATGACTTGCTTGCATGTACAGGTAGTTTGTCATGAGTTCCTAGATTAGCACTTAGTCTGGTGAGAGCTCTAGCTAGTTTCTATGGTACTCTTGTCAAAATTAGAAAACAACCTTCTTCTTTGGGGATGTGGTTTGGACTAGTAGTGCATGGGCTGTGATTCAGCTTCCATCCTCATCTACACTGCTTGCTTTGTGTTGCTGCAGTACTACCCTTGCTACATGGTGCGTTAGTCCCTTGTTAACGGGAACTCTGGACTCAGGTGTCAAATGAAAGCAAGTAAAATATAAACTGTGGGAGAAGGATGACACCAGTCACTGTCTTAACTAGAGTGATGGAGCCAGTTTCTACTTGAGTCCCTATGGATTAAGAAAGGGCAGGGATGAAAAGGTAAGGTGTCTAATGAGTTATTGATACAGAATATTTATACATTTGTTTCTTTGCCTGAGAGCTTATAATATGATCTATGGTTGAATCTGGGTACCCTTCAGATATGTGGTGGAATCTTGGTATATTTGCCATTAAGTTTCCTCATAATATTTTAAGTTAGCACGCTGTCTCCTAAATCCTTAGCCCTAAACAGAGACCAAATATTAATAAAACGATGAATTGAATTGATTTGCCTGAACCTTGATGAAAGTTATTTGTAGAGACACCAGGGAAATCAGAATCTATTAATTTTAGACTACAGGTCTAACTACTAGGAAAATGTAAATATTTCTGATTCACTCTAAAGTGATTAACTAACTATCTGACCAATAACCTAAATAGGCGAATTAGAACCAGCTGTGTATCTGCATTGCTTAACTATGCCTCTGAATATTAAAAGTTTTTATCTGGCTGGAATGCAATTTCATGTTCACTTTTCTTGGTGAGACCAGCTACATTATTAACTGCTAAGTTTGAGTGACCCAATGAGTTTGTGCATTTTAAATGTTTCATTTTTTTATGGTTGCCAAGTTGAATTCCACATCTCCCTTCTAGTAAACTATCATCTTTTGAGCTCTGGGTTAAAAAGAGGTTAGAGCAGGAAGAATAGCTTCACATTTTCATAGTTTATTTGAACACCAGTGACTTAAATTTAGCAATAAATGTGCACATGCTTTCCACTTCTCCACTCTAGATTGCCTTAAAGAAGAGCATTTCTCATAAAGTCAGTTAAAGAGGAAATTCTTTTCTTTCCTTTTCTATTGATTTAATGTCGCCATCTTTTTAGGTGAGGCAAACCTATGTTACCTGAGGAATTCAGTTGTATTGAGATGTAAACTTTCCCAATTGTAAAAGAAAAAGAGATGTAGTCTTGATTTTCTCAAGTGCAAGATTCTGGCTTATCTAATAGTATACAGCCCAATAGGAGAAAATGTTTTTTTTCTTTGCATCTTGGTTTAGACTTATTGCTGGGGTTATACGGGGCACTGATTCAGAAAACTGCATTGGTTATAATACATCAGCTCTAGTTTTTAGAAATGGTGTTCAACTATATTTTCTAATTTATTAATTTAGCATCGTAATTGTAAATATAAGAAGAATTTAGACCCACAAATTAGAGGACAAGACAAAAAGTTAAGTAATATTTTTTAAAATTAGTATTAAGGGATTTCCAAGGGAAATTGTATATGGACTTGTGTGAGCTGCCAGTCATAAGATCAGTGGTTAGAATCCATCAGCCACTCTGCAGCCTGTAGAAGATGTAAAGATTTGGAAACCCACGGGGGCATTTCTTCTCTGTCCTCTAAGGCACAGTGAGGCAGAATTAGATGGCACTGAGTTTTTCTCTTTGGTACGGGAGGCTGTGTAACAGGTAGAGAGACTCCAAGCTGGAGGCTGCAAAGCCAGCACACAGCTTGAGAAGAGTGGGAAAGAAAAGGGAAAATGGAAAAGGCACTTCTGTGGAAAGCGTGAGGGCAGTTGAGAGTGCCGAAAATGCAAGACTTCCTAGCAGTGTCAGAAATATTTTCAGGATCTAACTTTTCTTCTTCAAATAACGCAGTAAACATTTCAGAACATTTTAATATAGAGAGTCAATGGATAGCTCATGTTAAATACTTCAGGGGTGAGTTTGATGCCAGACTTCTTTATAAGAAACATTCTAACTTTTCAGAGTTTCCGTGCACATGTGGAGAAATTGTGCCATCTTATAACAAGACTGGAACATTAAAGTTTGTAAAAGAGTTTTAGCTCTGACAGACCCATTTTGGGTTTCAGCACATTTGAGTTTCTATTTATTGTTCCACATTCACTACCAGTTGGTTGATTATGACTCACAGGCACACTGCGGGGCCAAGTGGAACTTGTCCTGTGGATATAAATCTTTATGGGAGTGGAAAGGTCTCCTCTTTCTCCTCCAGAGCGGCTGTTGGGCTCAAATAGCTGACCTCGTGGTTAGCAGTCAGACACATAACCCATTATGCCATCAGGGCTCCTTATTTATTGTACAATAACTCTCATTTCTGGTCCTTGATTAAGATAACCAATTGGAACTGCCTGCTATTCAGTACTTAATAAAGGTTAAGTAACACTTGAGGAAAATTCCATGTTCATGCAATTTTCACTCTTTAAATATATTTTTGGATCAAAGGACACCATTTGAAGTATAACTTGACCTAAATACTAAGTACAACATAAACTACTTTACATAAAGCCAGTGTGTATTTCTCCTATCTGTCTACCTAACACCACATTAAAATACCCTGCTTTTTTATGGGTGAGCAGAGAAAAGAGTGTTATATGACATGTGTTCTGGAGGCTGATAAAGGAAAACTGGTTCCACATTTTGAATCAGCAGGTCAAATGTACCCAGAAACAAGCCTAACAGGTTAGATATCAAAATGTATATTGGCCAGAGTTATTCTAGATAATTCCTGACTTTTTTTCACCTCTCAAAATATTTCTTATTCTGGGATCACTGTATGTTCATAGCAATCAACTGCTATGTATGAAGGGGAATGTGAAAGCATAAATAATATTGCATTTACTGCAACAATTGGAAGACTGACTTTCAGTATTTATAGCTATCGTTCTTGTCAGGGATTTGGGAAGACTCATGAATGTTGATATTTCAAGGGAAAAACAGGATCTCCTAGGACTCTCATCACGTGTGTCACCTGACTTTCTCAGTAAGAAGGTGTTGGTAATTATAAAAATATTGACTAGGCGATATATTAAAAAAAGAAGAAAATGATGAGTCATCAAGTTTAAGTTCAGTGGCTACTAGATAGCTAACATTGTGCTAGGTGCTCTGACTGTGATATTGAAGTTGCCCCATGATCCCATTTTTATGATAGTCAGGAGATGGACTATTTCAAATGCAGTTTTTTTTGAAGCAATACACAACCCAAAACACACTGCCATCATGTTGATTCTGACTCATAGTGACCCTGCATGACAGAGAGAACCGAGGCTATGAATTTCTGATACTGTAAATCTTTATGGGAGTAGAAAGCTTCATCTTTCTCCCTTAGAGTGACTGGTGGCTTTGAACTACTGATCTTGTTACTTGCAGTCATCTGCCTATCCCACTGTGGCACCAGGGCTCTGAGGTAGCAGTCTAGGACCATGTATAATTGAGCTGCAGATATTTTCATATTTGAGGAAAGCGTGGTAGAAGACGCTCTGGTAAGGAAAACAGACTGTTAACTGGCAAGATGAAAGTTTAGATGTTTCTGAAGAAATGTTTGGTGACCCCCTCTGAAAAACCAGCCATGTGACATGGTGCGTATTCTACTCTGACATGCGCAAGAAGTGGCTTGACGGCAATTAAAATGAATGCAATTTGAAAGTTTTATACGGTTTATTTTTGCCATAACTTGCTTTGTGGATGAGATAGGACTCGAGCTGACCTCTTAAACCATTGAACATTGCCCAGGATTTTTATGGGTTCTTTTGAATTTCCTCTTATTATGGTTGGCCCATTATTTACTCTTCATCTTTGTTCAGTTTGGACAGATAGAGAATATGGTAGTCAATAGAATCATAAGGCTGGAAAGTGTCTTACAAATACTCACACACACACACCCCAGCGCCCCCCGAGAATCCTAGCTACCTTAATGCTTCTTTAGAGAGCTTCTTCCTTAATGCACATACCATCTAATGCCAGATATTTTCAGCAGTGAGAAATAGTAGGTTTTGGAGACATCCCTATTCATTTAAAACTTTCTCATTAGACTAAATGGACAGTGTCCTCCCTAGAGCTTCTATGCTTTGCAGTTTGTTCCCTGCTCTTGGAGGGATAAGGAAAAGCCTATGTTCTTTTCTACTTGCCGCTCTTGGCCAGCATTTGAAGATGGCTGGGGGAGAGCTTGATATTCTAAAGCTGCTTCTTTGTTGAGATGGTTTGGGGTTGCATCTTTACTCCAGCCAACCTTTCCCGGCCACGTTCCGTTTAGATGCTCTCAGATCACTGAGCCAGTAGTTCAAGAACAAGCTAAGAGTTGACAGCAAGTTCACACTAACTGAATGGAATAGTTCAGACTTTGAGTTACCATCAGGTAAGGTTTTTACTCTACTCAGATCCACTGCTGCTGAATCAACTCATTTCTGTTTGGTACTCTGTAAACCTGAGTTTGGATGCCCAGGACTTTTCTGTTTCCTTTTGAATTTTATCTCATTATGCTCAGTTCATTATTTACTCATTGTCTTTTGTTCAGTCACCTGGAAATTTCTCCTGCATTTGCTTTGAGTAGAAATTTGAATTGCAAATCCTAGCGCCTTCACTCAAGTTAGAAATAAATTAGTTTGATATAGCAGATGGCAGGAATTTTGACAGAAGCCTACAACCTAAACAAAAACCTGCTATCAGGCTGGCATAAAGTGTCATTTAATTAGCTTATAAAGATCCACTTGCCTTTTGGACATGTCATGATCTATGAGCACAGTATCCACTTGATGCTAACTTGGGACTCCCATCAGGCCTGGTGGGAGGTTGGTTTGACATGGCATTTTCTTGGCACTTAATGAACATCGCATAGGGTGCAGAAAATCACTCTTTTTTTTTTTTACTTCTTAAAGTGCTTACAGACAGAATGAGTGTTTAGACTATTTAACAACCAGTAAGATCAGGACAAGGACCTCTGTTCATACCGTGCGTTAGGTGTTTGACTTCTAACCATAGGGTTGGTGGTTCAAACCCACCAGCCACTCTTTGGGATAAAGGCCAGGCTGTCTGATGGGTAAAGATGTAACCTGGGAAACCCTCCACAGGGCTTCTATGAGTCACAGTCAACTCCAGCACACTGGCTTTGTTGTTCAGTTTTAAGGTGAGGACAGACCCAGGCAGAACCGAAGTGTATAAACATTCTGAGCAGCAACACTGTTTTTGACCAGTGGAACACAGTCCCTGTTCATACTTGCTTTCAACTCCATGCTCTTAACAGAACTCTTTTTTCACCCCTGCCTTCTGCTTCTTCCTTGCACCCACAAGATTGCATTATGCCTCATTTCTGTCAGTTTCTGATGAATTTTTCTCACACCATCCCTGAATGTGCACCTAGTCTGAAGGTCTTAGAGGTGGGAATGAACCTGCCTTAAATTTTAAAGGACTTGACAAGACTTGGCTGATGGTAATGGAAGGGCTGTTGGGTGGAAAAGGTCAGAAATAGATATTTAGGTGTATGGGAGGTGGGCAAGACAGGAGAACTAGCTTTAGAATCCTTTCCCGGATGCAGTTATAGATGGTGCACTTTGTGTTAGGGGCAGTGGCCTGACAGGTGAGGTCATGTCGTTAATTGAAGGCAAGAAAAAGAGGGAGGTAAATTAAGGGATCGCTTTCAAGAGATAATGGTGGAAAGCCAGCTGGTGGTCTATAAAACGGCAGCTGGTATTGGCAGTGGTAGGTGGTGAGGTTGGTTTGGTGTTAACTTTTAATGTCGCATGTGCTGGAGTAGCATTGCACACAGGGTTTTCCCAGCTTTCTCCTCTGACCTCCGCCCGGGTGATGTTTGGGCTGCCATCCTTTAGGGTGGCCCCCGGTGCTTAATCAGTGAACCACTGCGGCTTCTTGTAAAAGTGTAACCAATGAAGTCTCTCTATTATTGGACAGAGCAGACCTGTCCCCTAAGTTTCTGAAGGTATAACTCTTTACCGACATCATTCGCCTGGTAAGAAGCTTGTGGGTTAGAACCGCCCTCCATTGGATGTCTAACCGCACACGAATCCACTGCACCATCAGCGCTCTTTGTAAACGTTTACTTCTAAGGACATGGTGATGATTTTCTTGGATGTTTCAAAACCATTGACACCCCACAGTATCTTTTGTCTTACAGTAATCTTTCCAGAGAGCAGATACATTTTAAAACCGAGTTTTTTAATATTCAAAAATGAATTTTCATTTGACTCGGAGTCGAGGTCTCAAAACCATTTTCTTGCAGAACAAAAACAAACAATTTAAAGCAAACCTCACTGCCAGAGTCGACGGTGACCCCTGTGGATTATGAGCCTGTAACCGGTTAACCGTTTATGGGAGTGGAAAGCCAAGTCTTTCCCTGAGGATCTGCTGGTGGTTTTCAGTTTCCAACCATCAGGATCACAGCCCAATGCCTAACCACTGGGCCACCTGGGCTCCTTAGAAGACCTTAGTGCATTGTGTTTTTAGCCTCACGTTTTGTGATAGGTCTCTACCAAAAACCAAACTCACTGCCATCAGCTCAATACCAGCTCATAGTGACCCTAGAGGGCAGCGTAGAACCTCCCTGTGAATAATGTGGTAGAGATCTTCAACTAGATTCTGTATGCAGCTACCTTCTTCAACCACGTCTGTTATTAAACTGTTAGTTTCCAGGGTCTCAACTTGTTCCTTCACTTAAAAAAACTTTTTTGGGGGTCCCTTCAGTTTTTATCCATGTAACAACCTCACAGGTGTCTCTGAGGATCTTAATGGTATTTATTTCTCTTTACGGTTCCTATGGGTGTTCATTGCCGTATTTACTGTCTACTAGAGCTGGTCTCCAGTTTTTGTGGAGCTAGGTAATAGCTAGTGTCTTATCTTCTAAACATGACTACTGCTTTGCCTCTAGGGTTTTGTTATGTGGGAAGCTACCAGGGTCTACTGTGCTAATCCAGTCTAATGACCAAACCCATGGATTATTCTGCATACAAACAGGTTATGTAATGTCCAAAGGCCTCTTTTCTTCCTTGTTCTTAACAGTAACTTTCTTCTCTCCCTGAAGGACATGCGCCTCTTTCTTTGCCGGCCTTGAGAAGCCCTCTGCTTGTAGCTTGAAATAATCACGTTCTCTGCACTTACCAGAAAAAGAGGCCACAGGTTTGCAGATGTGTCATGTGCAGTGTTACTCTGACCATATTCTAAAGTACTTGTCATTATAAAAAGGAACAAAAATCATGTTAGTATTTGTTTTATTACTTCCATTATAAAGTGACTATTTTGGACCAAGTATATGTGGACAGCATAATTGTTCCTTTGGGTTATTTGGTAACGTGACTCTGGGGATCTTGTTTGCAGTTTCTTCTAAATAGCATTTGGATGGTGTAGTAAAACAAGAGCCTCTCCTTTTGGATGAATCTGACATATTGTAATTCTGAGAATGCGCTTGGCATGTCTTTGAGAATGTCAATTTTCCATGATGAACCAAGTTCAGTGCGACCAATTTTCCTGTAGAAAACGGAATTTGAAGGTCTATATAAAAGAATATAGTGATCTTCGGTGGCACAGTAGATTATGTTTTGGGCTCAAGGTCAGCAGTTCAAAATCAACAGCTGCTCCATGGGGAAAAGATGAGGCTTTGCACTCCAGTAAAGAGTTACAGTCTCAGAAACCCACAAAGGCCATTTTACTCTGTCTTACAGGGTCTCCGTGGGCTGGATTGATTCAATGGCAGTGAGTTGTTTTTCCCCATGTTTAAATATAGTATTTAAAACACTGGACCCAATTGCCTTTGGAGTGAACAGTGAGACAAACGTGTTTCTTGCTTTTCGAATAACAAAATTACTACAACTAGCTTAGGTTGTTTAGTATGACCCATGCTGGATTCCTGTTTGCAAGATATTTTATAAACATTTAAAAGATAGTCACTTTCTCTTAGTCTAACATAGAATGGATTTAAAAAATTTGTTGTATACATTGAATATTGTTGCTATTTTCTAAGGTGTGAATCAGAGTTTTTGTAAGGTAGAATATTTTCTAGTTATTAGGTTTGTGTTTCTTAGGATAATTTCATTATGGACTGTTTGGAGAAAATTAATGTAAATTTTGAATTCCAAGCATAATTTATTGAAAGTTAAGAATAAAACACATTCAAATGCCCAACTGTGCATTTCTCTAAATTCCACGATGTAAAACTTGTATTAATTATCTCTACCACCAAGGTTTGTACATTAATGAGATTTGTGATATTTACTTGCTATTTTTGTGTGTGTGTGCATGTATAGAGAGAGTCATATAAAATAGCTTAATAGATTTCACATTTTGGGGTTGAAAACCTTACTGAAGCATTCAATAAAGTTAATGTAGTGCTTGCCACTTGCTTAAAAGGGGAAATATTTTCAAGGGATTCTTTTTTGTCTTAATAGAGTATCAAAAAATATGTACAAGGACTATCAGACTATTAATATACATGTCCTTGGGAATTTTTCAGTGTAACAAATATTATTGTTATTATGATAATAAAATTTTAATTTATCAAAGTTTCCCATGGTATAGAAATGGTAGAGCCAGTTCAGGAATAATGAATATATCACCTTTCATTTTACTTAAAAACCTAATTATTAACACTTATATTTAATGTATTTAAGTAGTAAAATTTATAAGAGATGGTAACTGTAGTCATTTAAAAATGGAAGAGATTGTCAAGCCTATTTATCTCTTCTCCTGTTAGTTTTACATGGGAGATACTGAGGCCCAGCTAAGCCCTGTATCTTGTCCAGACATGCGTCTTATGGTCGTGCGTGGCCTGGGACACAGATAGACCAGCTCCCAGTATAATTGCACCCCACCCCCCCCAACTGGCTGAATAATTCCAGGAAGGAAATGAGTATTATGACTAATCATTTTAGAAAAGACATGTAAAACTACAATCTGTCTCTTAACTGCATATAATACTTCCTTCATTAACAAATGCAGGATGCTCCTCATTTTTCCACACTAGAACTTCCTTTAATATAATAAAAAGATGCACACGAGTTTATTTTTTAGGGTAGTTTTTTCTTTTTACATGCTCGAAAACACAATTAGTCATGTTTTATTTGATTCCCTTGAATGTCAGGATGGTCGATGTTAGTGCACGCGGATCCTTTTTCCTGAGGAAATCTCCTCTGGCATACATAGTAACTCAGAGGGAGTCCTCTGGGAGGTGAGAGAAGATGCTATTGTTGACTGTTTGGCAAACATGTTTCCTCTGGAAATAAAGCCTGCACTTGGAATTGGCCCGACTACAAAGAGTAGGTGGGAAGAGGCACAGCATTGTATTTCTGGAAAAAGTAGGAGACACTGAAATTGGTCGAAACGCTTGCATTAAATAAGTAATTATTAATCTCTCAGCAGTAGGAGTGATGGTGCATTCTCGTGATGATGAAGAATTTGAAAGTAAATTTATAAATGTTAACCACTTCGTTGAAACATACTGAAACACAACAAGCAAACCAAACCCATTACCAACAAGTTGACTCCAACTCTAGAACTGGCATGCTTCCAATCTGAACATTGATAGGTGAAAATTTAAAAGTGCACATATTAAGTGTGTGACAAGGAATTAGATACAATAGGTTTTGGTAACTGAATATGGTTCACCAAGCTGTGTTCTTCTATTAAGCAATAGAGCATAAGGAAGTCCGATAAAAATTATCCATGATAATGTTTTATAAGAAATAACAATAAGATGAAAATATATATTATCATTGTTGTTGCTGATCAAATACACCATTCCAGTTAATAAATAATTACATATATTACTAACAAACTGGTAAAATGAAGCTTCACCCCATCAAGAAAAACCTCTCTTGAAGCTTTAATAAAAACAGTAACGGCAACAAACAAAACATTATGTTAGGAGAAATAAAAGGTAATGGATCTCTTTAAAATGTTAAAAATTTAAGTAGTTTCTTGATATTTCTGAATTTGTTTATGACTCAGAGAGCAGAGGATTATAAGAGAAAGTGAAATTTTGACACAGTTCATTGAGATTTATTCCATGCTTTCCCCACATTCTACAGTAGTTGTAGAATTAGCATTGAACTAGATAAATGAACCAATATGTCAATTAAAGCAAAAAGGGTTCATGTGGCCCTTCCCTAATTTCCCCTTCCTGTCCTCCCTCCCTCCCTCCCTGCTCTTCGCTATTCTTCCACCCCCTCCCCTCAGCCTCACCATAGCCCTCGAAGTTGCCTTCTTTTGCTGTGAGAACTATTTCCCTAGGTGTGTTTTTGTTGCGTTATGAAGATAGTTTAATGAAGTATTTGTCTTTATGAGATTGATTGACTAACATTATTAAGTACAATGTCATCCCAGTTCATCATGGCAGCTGTATTGCCAGTGTCATTATTGTTTCTTAGAGGTGCATTGTATCCCACTGGGTTTCTGTACAGAGTTAATTTATCCGTACCTCCACAGATGGGTTTTGGGTTGTTTCCATCTTTTTGCTAGAGAGAGAATGCTGGGGAAAACACGAGTGTGTGTATATCTGTTTGTATTTTGTTCTTTGCTCTTTGGAGTACATCCTAATGAAAGGTGTAGCAGGGTCACATGGCATTTCTATTTGCATTGTTAAGGAGGTGCTATACTGTTTTCCACCGTGGCTGTGTAATTCTGAAATCCTATAAGGAGTGTATGAGTGTTCCAATCTCTTCACGTATTCTTCAGTCATTGTTGTTTTCTGTTTTTTCATGATAAAAAACACTATCAGTGTCAGTATGAAGTGGAATCTCACTATTGTTTTCATTTACACTTCTAGTTAAGGATTGAGAGCATGTATTCATGATTGCTGGCTGCCTGAGTTTCATCTTTATTGAATTGTCTATTGATGTCTTCTGCCCACTTTTGATTGGGTTGTGTTTTTCTTATTAAGGTAGTATAGTTGTCTATATATTTTTGAGATTAGCACTTTATCTAATATATCGTTGTCAAAATCCTTCCCTGTTTCTGGGTTCCCTTTTTATATTTTTGATGAAGTGTGTAATGCTTTCCTGGTAAGATTTATTCCTAAGTATTTTGTCTTTTGGGTAGTTATATGAAATGGTATTATTTGGTCAGTTTCTTTTTCTGAATACTCTTCCAACTAAATTCAAGAATTTAGCTGCTTTTTGTTGTTGATTTATAGCCTGCTGTGTTATCAACTTTTTCTTTTTAGAATATTTCTTCTTTTTTAAAAATTATTTTATTGGGACTCATACAACTTTTATCACAATCCATCCATCCATCCATTGTGTCAAGCACATTTGTGTATATATGTTGCCATAATCATTTTCAAAGCATTTTCTTTCTGCTTGAACCCTTGGTATCAGCTCCTCATTTATCTCCTCCCTCTCCCTCCCTCCCTCCCTCGCTCATGAACCCTTGATAATTTACAAATTATTATTATTTTTTCATGTCTTGCATTGTCTTATGTCTCCCACCACCACCTTGTCTGTTGTCTATCCTCCTGGGAGGGGGTTATAGATAGGTAATTGTGATTGGTTGCCTCTTTCTCCGCCCACCTTCCCCTTACCCTCCTGGGATGGCTACTCTCAATATTTGTCTGGAAGGGTTTATTTGTCCTGTATTCCCCGTGTTTCTTCTTATTTGTACCCATGTACATGGTCTGGTCTAGCCAGATTTGTAAGGTAGAATTAGGATCATGATAGGGGGTAGGGGAAGCATTAAAAAAACCAGAGGAAAGCTGTATGCTTCATCGATGCTGCACTGCACCCTGACTGGCCCGTCTTCTCCCCACAATCCTTCTGTAAGGGGATGTACAATTGCTTACAGATTGGCTTTGAGTCTCCACTCCACACTACCTGCCTCATTCACATTATGATTTTTTTGCTCTGGGTCTTTGATGTCTGATACCTGATCCCATCGACACCTCTTGCTCACACAGGCTGGTATGCTTCTTCCATGTGGGATTTGTTGTTTCTCAGCTTTTGATTGTTCCAACCCTTCTTTTTCTGAGTCTGGGATTTTCTATGTATAAGATCATAGAAGACACCTGCAAATAAAGTTTTCTTCTTCTTTCCCCATGTGGATGCCTCTATTATTTTTGTGATGTCTCTAATAGTTCTAGCGAAGATTTCCAGGACTATATTAAATGAGAATGATGATAAATGACAGCCTTGATTGGTTCTTATTTGGATGGGAATGTTTTTAGTTTCTCTCCATTAACTTAAATGCTGACCATTAGGTTTACATATATGGCATTTATTATGTTGAAGAATGTCCCTTCTATTCCTATTGATTTATATATTTTTTCTATTCCTATTTTGTTGGACATTAAAAAATTCAAAATTAGATGTTGAATTTTATCAAATGCTTTTTCTGCATCAATTGAACTAATCATATTATTCTTTTATTTGAGTTTGATGCTAATCACATGGCTTGTTTTCCTAATATTGACCCAGCCTTGCATAAGCGGTATGAATCTCACTTAATCCTGAAGTATTATTTTTTAATGTTTTATTGAATTCTGTTAGCTAGGGTTTTTTTTAATTTCACTATCTGTCTTGTTGAACTTTATTGTTTTTAAACTTTCTGATTAATCAATTCATGCTATAATCTTTTCATTGGTGGCTGAAAGTTTGTTTAGCTGGTCATGTTCTAATTTTGGTAGGTGTTGTGGCAAGGCATTTATTTATTTGTCTGGTTTAAAAAAATCATTTTATTGGGGGTTTGTACAACTCTTATCACAATCTACCCATCCATCCATCATGTCAAACACATTTGTACATTTGTTGCCCTCATCATTCTCAAAACATTTGCTTTCTATTTGAACACTTGCTATCAGCTCCTCATTTCCCCCCTTCCTCCCTGCTCCTCCCTTCCTCATGAACCCTTAATAATTTACAAATTATTATTATTTTGTCATATCTTATACTGTCTGATGTCTCCCTTCACCCACTTTTCTGTTGTCCGTCTCCCTGGGAGGGGGTTATATGTAGATCCTTGTGATCTGTTCCCCCTTTCTACCCCACCTTACCCTCTGGTGTCACTCCTCTCATTATTGGTCCTGAGGGGGTTCATCTGCTCTGGATTCTGTGTTTCCAGTACCAGTGTACATCCTCTGATCTAGCCAAATTTGTAAAGTAGAATTGGGATCATGATAGTGGGGGGTGAGGGTGGGGGGAGAGGAAGCATTTAAGAACTAGAGGAAAGTTGTGTGTTTCATCGTTGTTACACTGTACCCTGACCGGCTCATTTCCTCCCTGCTACCGTTCTGTAAGGGTATGTCCAGTTGCCTACAGATGGACTTTGGGTCCCCAATCTGCACGCCTCCTCATTCACAATGTTATGATATTTTGTTCTTTGATGCCTGATCCCTGATCCCTTTGACACCTCGTGATCACACAGGCTGGTGTACTTCTTCCATGTGGGCTTGTTGCTTCTGATGGCCACTTGTTTACCTTCAAGCCTTTAAGACCCCAAACGCTGTATCTTTTGGGCACCGTCAGCTTTCTTTGCCACATTTGCTCATGCACACATTTGTCTTCAGCGATCGTGTCGGGAAGGTGAGTATCATGGAAGTGGCAAGGTATTTATTTTAGCTTTTCTTCTTTTTTTGGTGGTTGTGCTAATTGCTATAAGTTGCCCTCTGTGGACAGCTTTTGCTGTAGTCCAAAGTTTCTTGTATGTTGTATTTTTGTTCTCATTTTCTTTGAAAACTTGTAAAATTCTATTCTTTATTTTTTTAATTACTGAATGTGTTTTAGGTAAGGTGTACAATTTCCATGTAATGAATTTTTTGCTTCATATTCCTATAGTGATTCCTAATTTTATAGCATTGTGATCTGAAAAGATACTTTGTAGCATCTTGATGTTTTAAAATTTATTGATGCTTGCTTTGTGGCGCAACTATGATAGAATATGGATTATGTTTCGTGAGCACTGGAAAAATGTATATTATACTGTTGCTGTGTGAACTGTTCAATATATGTTTAAGGGGCCATGTTGATTAGTAGTGTTATATAGTTCTTATGTGTCTTTATTAGGGACCGTGGTGGCATAGAAGGTATGTATTGGGTTGCTAACCTCAAGGTCGGCAGTTTGGTAATGACTCATGGCAATCAGGTTTCATTTTTGGTATCATTGCTAATTTTCATTCCAGTTAATCTTCCTTTGCTAGAAATGATATATTAAACTCTCTTAATATGATTGGATTGCTGTCTATTTGTCTCTTCAGCTCTACCATAGTTTGGTTTATGTATCCCAGTCTTTCACTGGATGCATGGGTGTTGACTATGGATATGTCTTCTTGTCGAGTGTAGCTTTTGTCATTGTATGACGCCTTCTTTGTCTCTCCTGATGACTTGTACTTTGACAACCATTGATTCAGAAATTAATATTGTTACTCCTGCTTTTTTTATTACCACTGCCTTAATACGTTTTTTCCATCTTTTGATTTTCAGTTTGTTATTTTTGTCTTTGAATCTGAAGTGTGTTTCTTGCTAATAGCATAGTAATGGTTCCTGTTTTCTTATCCATTATGATAGACTCTGTCTCTTAACTAGTTTAGAGTCTAATCAATTTACATTCAATGTTGTTATTGAGTTGTGTAATTTTTCTTGCCAACATTTTGTTGGATATCCCTAATGGCATTATTGTTTTTTGTTCCTTGTCATTTTTATGCTAATTTCATTTTGTTTGTGCATTTTGTTGTCGATTTTTTCTTGGCTGTTTTATTTTTTAATCTGTCTAGTTGGAGTTAGTGGTTTTCTTTCTTTTAATTTTGTTGAAGTTCTATCATTTTTGTCGATGTTGGTATGTGTTTTACTATTTCTAAGTTTGAGGAAGTTTGTTGTCGTTTGCAAACAACTCAATTTCTTCTCTTTTTGCTATATCCACACTGTCCCTCTCTTGCTTTATTGTTTTCTCCATTGCAGAATATTACCTATGATGTGTCTGCACCCTATTTTGAAGCACGTGGTTTTGTTTCACTTTGTGTATTACTTACGCAGCAAGATTTCTCGATAACGATGGCTTGTGTGATGGGTTAATGACTGTTGCTGTAGATTCTTTTTCCAAACGACTCCCTTTAATATATTTTGTATGTCTAGTCTTGTTTGCATAAATTCCTTTAGGTTTTCTTTGTCTATTTCTTCCTAGACTTTTGGGGATAATTTTTCTGGATATAGAAATTTGAGTTGCAGTTATTTTTCTTTCAAGGTTTTGTATAGTATGATGCATTACCTTCTTGTTTTTATGTTTTTTTTCTTTTTTTAAACATTTTATTAGGGGCTCATACAACTCTTATCACAATCCATACATATACATATATCAATTGTATAAAGCACATCTGTACCTTCTTTGCCCTAATCATTTTCTTTTTTTTTCCTTTTCTTTTTTTACATTTTATTCGGGGCTCATACAACTCTTATCACAATCCATACATATACATACATCAATTGTATAAAGCACATCCACACATTCCCTGCCCCAATCATTCTCAAAGCATTTGCTCTCCACTTAAGCCCTTTGCATCGGGTCCTCTTTTTTATTCCCCTCCCTCCCCGCTCCCCCCTCCCACTGTGCCCTTGGTAATTTATACAACATCCTGGAGAAGTTCATTCTTTTCCCCATTTACCATGATAACACCTTTAGGTCCACTCTTGAGTCTTTTGGCCTCCTTTATATTGAGTTGTAAGCCATACAAAAGGTGACAATTTGTGATCTTCACAAGCAAGTGACTCAAGCCCTCCTCACACTCAGCAAGTAAGGCTGTGTCACATGCTTATTGCACAATGTTAGTAGGACTTCCTTCAATCCTGCTGCCACATTGTTCTTAGAATCCTATTTCTCTGGTGATTTGTTCAGATTAAATAAGCGTGGGGGGAAAATACAACCCTGACATACACCTTTTCAGATTTTAAACCATTCGGTGTTCCTGTGTTCCTGTGTTCTGTTCAGCCTCTTGATCCGTGTACAAGTACCACAGAAGCACAGTGAAGTGTTCTGGAATTTCCATTCTTCTCAAGGCTGTAGAGTTTCTTAGGAACCACACATTTGAACACAACTGAATGACTTAGCAGGGTCAATAAAACAGAAGTTATCATATTTCTGATATCCTCTGCTTCCAGTTAAGATCCATCTGACATTAGCAATGATATTCCTAGTTTTGTGGTTGTCAAAGCAAACAACAACCTAATCCGAATAACAGTGCATAACTTGAATAATAGTTGTATTGATTGGATTTCCTTAAATGCAGATATGTGTCATCCTACCTATGCACTGTACTTCAAAATAGTTCTTGAAGTGTCATTTTTGACTATGGCTTCTATGCCTACCCTTTTTCAGTTATTTTAAATAAATGAAGAAAAACTGACATAAATATATAGAGATAAAAAGACAAGAATATAGAAGGACTCAGGAAAACAATCAAGAACAATACGGCGTGAGAATCACATCACCGTGAAAGAGGGGGAGTGCATGATGGGGACCCAATGCCCATCTGTAGACAGCTGGACACCCCTTCCAGAGGGGTAGTGAGGAGGAGATGGGCCACTCAGGGTTCAGTGTAGCAACAATGAAACTCAAAACCTTCCTCTAGTTCCTGAATGCTTCCTCCCCTCCCAATCATCATGACCCCAATCCTACCTTGCTTTGCGGACCTGGTTATACCAGAGGATGTACAGCGGTGCAGTGGGGATCTGGAGGTACAGGGAATCTAGGACAGACGAACCCCTCAACACCAGCGCAGGGAGTGGCGACACCAGGAGGGAAGGGCATGTAGAAAGGGAGAACCGATCACGGAGATCTATGTGTAACCTCCTCTCTGGGAGATTGGCAAGGGGGAGGCGGGTGAGGGGAGACGCCGGGGAGTGTAAGATAAGATATAATAATTATTTATAAACTATCAAGGGACCAGGGGTGGGATCGGGGAGGGAGGGGGATGGGGGAAAAAATGGAAACCAAGCTGATTCCAGGAACCCAATTGGAAGGTGAATTATGAGAGTGATGAGTGCGACGAATGTATAAGGGTGCTTTGCTCAATTGATGTATGTACAGATTGTGATAAGAGCCTTATGAGCCCCAATAAAAAGATTAAAAAAAAGAGAACAATACGGCAAAATAAATGAATCATTAGGAATTATCCAAGAACTCCAGAAGGGAAACACTAAGATTTTAGAACTGGATAACACTTTGAAGGAACAAAACAGAAGAACTGAACAAATACAAGCATGATTCAGTGATCTTGAAGACAAATCTCTTGAAGCAAAAAGCACAAGAAGAGACACCTATAAAAAGTCCAGTAACAGTTGAAGAAAACTTACAAATTCCAATGGACTCTATCAAAAGGAGCCAGCTACACTGGATAAACATTTCAGAACAGAAAAAAAGAAGAACCACAGAGAATAAAATTCAAGAAGTGTTAGAAGAGAACTTCCCAAAAATTATGACAGAACACAAATTAAACATTCAAGAAGCTCAGAGAAACCCAAATGGAATTGACTCCAAAAGAAAATTAACACAATACATCACAGTCAAACTTTTTAACATTCAAGAAAAAAAATCTTGAGAGCTATTCAGAAAAAAATTTCATCTATAAAAGTGAACCAATCAAAATAAGCTCAGATTTTTCTATAAAAACCATAAAAAAAGAAAATGATTAGGGCAAAGAAGGTACAGATGTGCATGAGCCCCTAATAAAATGTTTAATAATAATAAAAAAGAACCCACCCCCCCAAAAAAAGAAGCACAGCAACACCAGTTACCGGATGACTGTAAATCATATAATCTGAAGCCAAAGGCAGGAATAGTGTCCCATCCTAAATTGCGAGAATCTGGTTTGCAGAGGGCTATAGACGACAGTGGGAACCCAAGCTCTGTTTGTGGGATCTACACAGCAAATAAGCCTCTGGTGGCTTCCCTCTATCCATAACAGAGGGATGGCAGGAACGTGGCTACGAGATGGTCACCAATGTACCAGAGTAATGACTAGACGGTCAAAATGAGAAACCTGACTTGAATGGTTCAAATCTTGTCAGTCGATCTCCCCTCTGATGTATGTTAGATCTGATCTGGTCTTCAACATTGTCTATATTTTGCTTGTTTGTTTGTTCATATCGGGGTTTATCTCAGAGGTGTTATGTCATTGGAGATCACCCTCTTGAATTTTTGTTATTTCCCCCCTGTTTTTCAGTATATAAAACCCAGGATTGAAGAACCTACAGGGACAGCAAAAAGAATAAGGGTTTCTGGGGTACAGTGGTGGGGATGGGGGTGTGGTAAAATGGAGCTGATAGCAAGAAGTTCAAGAAGGAAAAAAATGTTTTGAAATGGATTGTGGTAGTAATTGTACAATACTGCTTGAGGTGATCGAACCGTGGAATGATATGACATCCATTTTAGCTCCCTATTGGGAGTTATTCAATAGTTTTGGAAAAAGAACAAACACAAACCCTTGAAATTAAAAAAAATGAAAATGAGGAAAGTCCTCAATGAGATGGATTGACACCATGGACTCAAGTATAAGAACAATTGTGAGGAGAGCAGAGGATCCAGCAGTGTTTTATTACGCGTTTTGCATTTTAATGTTTCTAGATGTTTTCAGGAGCTGTCTGCTTACCTTTTGAACATCAACCAGCACATCACTGGTTCTGTTTCACACGGGATCTCCTCTTGCTAAACTCACTTACTTCCATTTTGTCAGGTTTTCATTGCGCGGGAGACCTCTTGCATCTCCCTCTTGCTGTATACCTTTCTTACAGTACTGTAATTTGCAACCTCTTCACCAATTCTTACATAGCTTGAGACCATGAATGATGCTTTTTTTGGTGGCTCCATGATTAGTATATTGCTTAGGAATTACTAAGTGGTTGATAAAAATTGAATGAATGAATAATATAAGTTACTTTTGTATTAATTTTGATTTTTCCCTTGCTCTTATTATTCAAATATCCAAATTTCATGTACAATTATCAGAACCAGCTGTCAAGACAGAATCTGAAATCCATTTGTATTTGAAGTATAAATAACTGAAAACAGCTTACATCTCCTAAGGGATTTCCGTTTATACTATGAATAGAATTCTTACACTAAAGAAATGAAAGCATTCTGAGTGAAATTTCAGGCCTTAACCAGTAGATGGGGTTGGTATTCATTGGAGGTTAAAGGGTGATTGAGTAGGTTTTTTTGGGTGGTTTTCTTTTTGCTCCAAATTAACGCCCCATAGACTGCCAAAACCTGAGACCAAGTCCTGTTACCTGTTGACTCACAGAATGAATTAGCATGTCAGATTACACAGCAAATTCATGCTTGTGTCTATTACACAGCATGGATCATATGAACTGAACATCTGGAAAACGTTTACACATAGAACGTGGATCTGCCAAGGATTGTGGTTTTCTGGTACATCCTAGTGACTCTGAGTCAAGGTCACAAAGCCAGATTGCAGAGTTTCTGTGATCTGGAATTGCAGTCTGCTTTCAGCTATTGAGAAAGTTGTCCTCTCTTACTTCCTTGAAACTCTCTTAAGTCACCATCAGATACGTAGTAAGAACATCAATGATTCAAAATCCATTTTATGAAGTTTGTGCCCCTCTTACTGAAACCAATCCACAGGGATGAGTACCCAGTTATTTAAACAAACAAAAATTTTCCAAAGAAAGTATTTCTCAATTGTTAACAGTGGCCTGTTGTGACATCCAAAGTTTCATTATTACACTCACTTAAATCCTGCTGAATGTAGTTTTATCACCTTTTATTCTGTTCTTCATGGAAATGAGGGACATCTGTTTTTCATATAAACCGCACTGCTGATGATAACAAGCAGGACATTGGAACATAAAAGCAAAGCAAACCAAACAACTCCATCACAAAAACAATTCAAGATAAATTAAATTAGGAAAATGGGGTTTTTAAGATGCAATGTGATTCAAAGCAGACCTACTAGTTAGCAACTGCCTCCAATTGGAAGCTTCGTATTTTTTAACGTTCATATTTTTGATATCCCCAACACGTTCTGTCCTGAAAATCCAGGAATTTTAATATAATTGAGGAAGTCACTTTTGATTCTGAGTTAATGTGGGAAACACTTCCAACGGCCATGGCAGTTACCTTTTCCTTAGGGATTCGAAGAATGAGAACTGCTCAGCTCTCGCTTAAGCAGTGGAAGCAGCTAGACAGTATGTTCATATCGATTAAATAATGAGAGACATTTATTAAAGGTTGCCTTATTCTCGTTTCTGTAAAGGAATAGGATAGTAGTCTGATCTTCTTGGGTGAGGAAATCAGAGTAATTCATCTTGATTTAGACTTGATTGTAAGAGCTACACTGCTGAGTATTTGGTTTGGACCCATAGTTACTTTTCTTTTTCTTTTGAATACAGACTTCTTCTTGGAATGCACTTCACCTGTCATGCACTTGCATCCGTCAGTCCTGTTCGGGAGAGGGTGCAATGTCACCACAATTTCAGAAGCCTTTCATCTCATATTCATTGATGTTACCTTTTCGGTTCCATTCCCACCTCCCTTGCCATGCCCCTAGGTAATTATTAATCCAGTTACCTTCTCTATAGATTTACCTATCCTGGATCTTCCATACAGAAAATCATTCAAAACAAAACCAGGAAGTAAGCAGAAATACTCAAGAAGAGTGACTAGACAAAACCCTGAAAAACCTCAGTAGAAAAGATAGCAGCAAATATTACAAAGAGAAGCAACTTTAAATGGGTCCAAAGGGAGACCCATTCGTAAGGTATCACATTTCAACTTGACTGAATTTGTCGTTATTGACATTGCTGGGGTCTCTGGTAGCAAGGTCATCCACTCGATGATACATGAATTAACCTTTAGTCCTGTATCTGATGTTAAATTTAAAAAGCAAATTTAAAACATTTGTATTTAGACAATTGTTTAGCATTTGTGTTCTGTTGATTCTTGATAAAAAAATCATAAAATCGTAGTCACAATACAGTATTATGACTTCACTGTATACAAATATGTCTCACTGACATCGAGTCAATACAGACTCATAGTGAGCCCCTGTGGGTGTCCAGAGGAGAGCTGCTAGTGGTTTTGAACTGCCAACCATGAGGATTGCAGCCCAGGGTGTAACCATTACACCACCAGGGCTCCATCTTAATGAAGATAAGATTTCCTGTTAAGTGATTAACATAGTCACAATTCATATCTTAAATGCCACAGATATTTTAAAATCTGTAAACTTTGTGATTTATTTGAGTAATATACCTTTGCTATTTGAAGCCCTTTTTCTTAAAATGATGTCTTTTTTATCATTTTCTTAAAATAATCTTTTCTGATGTAGATTATTTTCTTTTAATTGATTTCTTGATGATAACTTTTGGTCAGATAAAAGCTGAAAAATTCATCCAAGTGGCAACCTTTAGGCATCTAAATGCCAGGTCTTTGCTGGCATATTTCTACTGATTATTGTAGGTTCCCCTGTTACGGAGTAGAGAAATTTAATTATAAAGGATACAAAATGTCTTTTGTGATCAACAAGTAGTAGCCATAAACAGACAGCAGCAGGTGAATGAAGATCAGTTGATCAAGTCATTAATTTCTTGGTAGCTCAGGGTCTCAAAATGATTTAGTGACAGGAAAGCTGTTTGTCTTAATACAATGCAAAGTAAAAGTAGATTTCTATAGAAACAAAGAAAATGTTATCCAACAAATGTATCAAAATATGAAGCTATTGCTTCTTGACATAGCCTCCATTTCTGAAGATGGTGTTTCCATATCTCCAATCCATCCCTGAATAGTTCCACTTTCTTCGGTTTACATCATAGCAAAACTGAAATTTTGGCATTCTTGAGGGACACAGATCATGTTCATTTTAAATCTCTTTGAGTCTGGGGAACAATGAGAAGTCTGCTGGGGCAAGGTCAGGGCTGTGGGTGAAGGGATTTCTGGCAGGTGTTACCCTTGAAGAATGAACAGGCCTTGTGATAGAAATAAAGTGCCCAGTGCAACTTCCATGACCGTTTCCTCACCAATCCGGTATCTCTGTGTTTAGAAGAAGACCTTTCAACCTTCTCCCTAATAATGCAAGTGATTACCTAGGTCCTTTGGGAAAATCCATCAAGTTGCCCTTTGGAACTCCCCCCAAAGAGTCGCCATACTTTCTAAGATGACCTTTCTGGCTTGAATTCATCTTTGAAAACTTCCCAAACGTTCTTAAAATGCTTGATTCACTTACAAAGTATTGTTTAATGGGGCACAGCATTCCTGAAAACGTGTTACAAAGTCTTAGTGATTAGCGGAAGTGTCTACTTGAGCTCTGCTTAAATCTTGCTATTGGCACTCACTACAAAATTATGTTATTCGTGGCACAAAAAGTATTTTTGGAAGGCACTCTAATGAGAGCAAGGCAAGTGTATTATTGAGAGATCATGTCGTTCACACACTCGCTGATTGCAGACACTGATTTAAAACACTTCTTTTAGAATAAACTCATGCATATATTAACTGGAAGCCCAGTAGTAATACTTTTTTGACTTACCCTCATTGAAGCATTGTTGTAACTTGCATAGGGTTAAAGGAAAATGTTGTATTTTAAGATTTTGTGGGGGGAAAGTTAAAAATTTGTGGCTTTGAAGGAGTCAGTGGTATTTAAACTAATTTAGTGGTTAAAATGATCATTTTTAGAATTTTGAGAAAAGAAATGTTTTTCTAATCCCCCCCCAGGGGGTCAGGGTTTTGTCTTTATTTTAGCTGTTTTGTTTTTATTTTTGTTACAATTCACATTGCTTGGTATATTTCTCAAGAGTGTTGCTATTCTCCATGATCAATCAGAGCCACGCAGAACAAAGAGTTGCTGGGAGGTGGCTTGCTAGCTATGACAGTGCAAGCAGTACATTTTGTAAATTCATTTATACAATGGAGTTAAATAGAACGGCGTATTGTCCAACTCTAATATTTCAGCATGGCTGTCCAAATGAGATCGCATATGTCATCATTTTCATCAAATGGCTCTAATTTATGTGCCTTTTCCAGTAAGTAGAGCAACGTTTCATAGCGACACTGTTGTAATACTTTGATTCAATCAAATCTGCTGATGCTTAAAACACAGTCCTATTTTTTTAAACATGATCCTACTTTTGGTATTAGTACATGTACAAGCATGATTTTATTTATTTGTTTATATCACCATGTTCCAAAGAGATTGAGCAGTTACTTATTGAAGTAAAGTATGTAGATATCAGAACAGGGCATATTAAAATGATTAGTCATTAAGCCAATTCTTACATAAAATGTTAATAAAATAAAAATAATGTTAAAATAGATATTATAAAATATAAGGCTGAGGTCAGGCATGTCTCCATCCCCCTATCTTTACAATCCTGACACCCTCCTGTCCCTCCTACCTCGCTCTTCTCAGCTCACTTTGACAATTCATTGCAATAGTCACACAGAGTTCACAGACCACACAATAACACAGCTTGTGGAGGAGGTGACAGGCTATATAATTCTGTACGAGAAATGTTCAAGGAGCAGTTCTTCCAGTCAAGACAGCTTTTTCTAAATGTTGCCTGCAGTCTACAAGCCTCCAGTTCCTGGCCTTTCAGCCACACAACCCTTTGTCCTCTGCCCTTCTTGGGCAATGTTACAAAGCTCTTTCAATGCTGTCAATGCATGCTCAAAAGGACCCCACTATGCCCTAAGCCAGTGGTTCTCAACCTTCCTCATGCCGCAACCCTTTAATACAGGTCCTCATGTTGTGGTGACCCCCAACCATCAAATTATTTTCGTTGCTATTTCATCACTGTCATTTTGCTACTGTTATGAATTGTCATGTTATGCAGAATTGTTACAAATGGAATATAATTGAAACATAGTGGTCAATCCCGCAAGCAATAAGTAATTACACATCGTGAAATATTTATCTCTAATGACAAATAAATGAAATGTTGTCTCGAAGCATGGTGTAGCATGGGTAACAGTCTTCACACCTGGTACTCGTATGTGCGCGTCTCTGCATGTGGGCGGACCCCCTTGGAGATGGGTAGAGGAGCGGTGCCCAGGTTCCTAAGACCACCGTGTTTTCAGATGGTCTTAGGCGACCCCTATGAATGAGTCATTCGACCCCCAAAAAGGGCCACGAGCCACAGTTTGAGAATCGCTGCCCTAAACCTTAGTTCAAAGGCACTCTTGTTCTAGCTAAAAAACCAACTAGCTCTTCCCAACTATTACCTGGAGAGAGTACTGGGCAAGCGAGCCACTGCACAAAGTCACGGCTCTTTTCCTGCGTGTGGGCAAGGTGTCCCGCAGGGGTCCCATTGTTCTGTCTTGCGTGCTCCAGGTCTAGGTTCTGCTCCTGTGGCTCCTTTGCCGGTTTCCCGTAGCTGAAGAAGGTCTCATGTACATGGATCGTGGAGTCCAAAGAAGAGCTCCATTGTGGCCTCTTCATTCTTGAGGCATGGAGATTCTCCCTTCCTCTTTCTGAGAAAACTCATTTAAACCAACAGGAAGGCAAAGCTGACCAATCAATGCTTTTATCAGATTCTCAAATTTTCACAATCACAATTAACCCTATTAACAGTCACTTAGAGGTAAGTCATATAATTCTGTCAGCATCTCTTCCCCAAATCTCTTACCTTTACCCATCAGGCAAATAAAGGAAACCTGTTGGTGGGGCTTGCCAAGCCTATGACTTGAAGGGCTGTATCAAATCTACATTTATGTCCAGAATTGTGGAGTCTGATTTTTTACCCTTCTTGAACAATAACAAGTTAGTTGGGAAAAGCCAGTCCTGGTTGTATAGATTGTGGCAGATGACAGGAGACTCCTGAGGCAGAGTCCAGGGACTTCATTATACACGCAGGCCAGGCAGCGTCAGCTTCATGATCTGCTTGAGAATGTTGGTTCTCCTTATCCCCACAACCATGGTGGAGGAGTCCAGGTGCAAGATAGATACATGGGGGGCTCTATCGCAGCCAAGGGACCCTGAGCTTAGGACGTAGCCAATCCCCAAAGGATGCTAGAAAACCTCTCCAAACTTTGAACTGGAGAAAGACGTTATATTTATTATACTAGTCAGGAAACAAATATGCTGTACGTCAACGTCAGAATCTCTCTTTTACGTGTGTGTGTGCTATAGAAACGTTGTTGGAAAAACAGCCTGAACCAAAACCGATGCAAGATGCACAGACACGAGTTGGAGTGTTGTTGTCCAGCACTTTACAGTTTAAATATGTATTCCCATAGGAATCAAGTTATTTCTCATAAGTTGAAATTAAAGTGATTATCAAGATGAAACATGCATGGCACATCTTGCTAGTCTCACAATAGCCAATGACAACACATCTATCAATCTTTTTGTTTACAAGTAGTTTACTATGAATATACTCTGTAAATAGTTTTACATTGATAACATTTTATATATTTTGAACTTATTCTTGAAAAAACAATTTAAGAATGTTAATTATGATGGGAAACCATTGGCCAGTGGCCTCAAGAAAATTCAAAGCATATATATATGCTTTACATTTTATTGTATATATAGATCTATATATACACACAATATATATATATATATTAAACCCAGTATTTAAATCTTTTAAGAACACAGTTATTTAAAAAAGCAAATCTAATAGTGTATCTTTGAACCATATTATATATTGAAGAAAATTGCTTATAGCATCTAAATAAAACAATAATACAATATGAAATAAGAAATTTCAACTATTCCTCTTTTATTGCATTTTTGGAGGAATCCATTTTCTCATCAGTGGAAAAAAACAGATAATAATAATTAAAGAGTCAAAGAATGTAGACAAAAGAAAATTTCTACTGTCCTCCTCTCACTGATGTTACTTTGAGTCACTATCAAACTGTCTTCAAACGGAACATAACTCAACATGAAGTGATTGTCATAGAAAGCAATAGTGTTATGACTACTGCTAATTCCACAAGTAAATGGTACAGTAGTAGATTCTCCCAGAGATTCCAAAAGCATTTTTTCTTCTGAATAGTTCAAGGATATGTCTGCCCTCAGTGTGTACCCTTTTGGTGTTTTGTAGAATAATAAATATATGTGATATAGTATATTTTAGGTATTAGAACAAAAACATTAAGGATCAGAAAAGTCAAAGGCATAGAATTTGTCCACTCACCTCTTTTGGTAAAAGATTACCAGTCACTGTGAAGGCTTAGCTTTTGGAAATACAGGAGTTCTTTTCTTATTTTTTAAAATTTTATTGAGTACTTTTATTGGGGGCTCTTACATCTCTTATCACAACCCACTTTTATTGGGGGCTCTCACATCTCTTATCACAATCCACATACACCCATACACCCATTTTCTCAAGCACATTTGTACATATGCTGCCATCATCATTTTCAAACCATTTTCTTTTTACTTGAGCCCTTTGATATCAATTCCTTTTTCCCCCTACCTCATGAACAATTGATAAGTTATAGATTATTATTTTCATATCTTACATCATCCTTTGTCACCCTTCACCCACTTTTGTGTTGTTCATGCCCCTGGGAGGGGGTTATATGTTGATCCTTGTGATCAATTCCCCCTTTTTCACCCCACCTTCCTTTTATCCTCCTGGTATCTCTATTCTCATTGTTGGCCCTGAGTTGTAGGCTCTTATCTGTAGTAATGTGCCTGTTCTGGTCTAATTCGATTTGTAAGGCAGAAATGACATCATGATAGTGGGGGGAAGGAAGCATTAATGAAATTAGAGGACCGTTGTGTGTTTAATTGGTACTATACTGCACCCTGACTGGCTCATCTCTTCCTTGTGACCCTTTGGTGAGGGGATGTCCAATTGTCTACAGATGGGCTTTGTGTCTTCACTCCACACCCACCCAGCCCCCCCACCCATCCCATTCACATTAGGTACGATTTTGTTCTGGGTCTTAGATGCTTGACACCTGATCCCATTGACACCTCATGATCACACAGGCTGTTTGTACTTCTTCCATGTGGGCTTTGTTGTTTCTCAGTTAGAGGCCACTTGTTTATCTTCAAGCCTTTAAGAGCCCAGATGCTATATCTTTTGATAGCTGGGCACCACCAGTTTTCTTCACCACCTTTGCTAATGCACCCATTTTTGTCTTCAGTGATCATGTTAGGAAGGAGAGCATCACAGAGTGCTGGATTATTAGAACAAAGTATTCTTGTGTTGAGCGAGTACTTGAGTGGAGGCCCAATGTCCATCTGCAACCTTAATTCTTAAAAATAGCTATAAGTACATAGATCTATTACCCTCTCATTATATATAAATATATTTACACATGTACATGCCTGTGTTTAGACCTGCATAAATGTCCTTTGCCTTCTGGTTCTTTCCTCTATTTCCTTTACTTTCTTCTTTGCCCACCATCATGTTCGGCCTTCATTCGGGTTTAGTATTTCCTTGCTGCTACAATGACTTTGGCAGCCTACATCCTTCTCTCCATTTATTTTAGTTTACTTGGTGTTTCCTTGTCCCTGAGTTGGTCCTCCTCTCTTCCTTTCTCCCACCTCTCCTTCTCCCATATCCCCCTGGAACCGTTGGTTCCTTTCTTTTCATCTCCAAATTGTTTACCCCGCCTATCTTATCTAGATAGACCTGCAGAGGCATTAATAGGTGCAAAAACCAGGCAAATCCAAACAAAACAATGAAATAAGTCAAAACTAACAAAATATTAACAAAAACAAAAGCAAAATAACAGCAACAAAAAGAAAGCCTCTCACAAAAATGGAGAAGCCTATACACAGTTCAAGGTCTGTTTGTTGGCCTTTATGCAGCTCCTCTTGCTTAGTGTTTCACCCTAATGTGATGGGGTCGGATTGTGCACAATTCCTGCACTGTGTCTCCAGTACTGTCCCCATAGTGCTATGGGTCAGTGAAGGACTTCGTGTCTCATGGTGGGGCAGGCCCTATGGCCCTCTCTGTGCATGTCTGCTCTGAGCAGGAATATCACCCTCAGGGCTTGGTGGGCCAGGATATGTTCCCCTCTCTCTCCATCCCTCTTCCGTTCTCCTGTGGTCTCTAATCAGCCGTGCCCCTCTCCCCAAGCTTTAGCTTCAGAGCTGGTCTCACAAATGCTAATGACAACACGGCCCTCTGAAGTGCTTTCTTCATGGTCATAGTGTCTACGTAGTTGAGATTGGAGCCGTCCCACAGGTCTCTCTATTGGCTCCCTGGTTCATGCCTGTATGTGTATTCACATCTTTGCATATCGGGTTGAAGCCTGATCTCTCTCTCCCTCTCCTGTGGAGATATAAACAATCCTCTCTCTTTGGGTGGGGTAGTGCCCTGCTCCCCACCTACCCATGTCTTAATTTTTTTTTTAACTTCCGCTTTCTTTCCACCTCCTATTTAGTTGACTGCCGTATGTATCCCTGGATTGGGTTTGGCCCCTGTCACAGTACCTGTACCTCACCCCAGGAATGGAAATACAGGAGTTCTGATCTATATGATCTGTTTGAAATTCTCCCAGTAACTCTCTGGGAGTCCCTTTTTAAAAGAATAAAAGCTTAAACCAAATGAGGATCCCACAAAAATCCATGAGGCTGTAAGCCAAAGACTATGTGTGTACATGATTTTTTTCTGAACCTTAAATGTAACCAGATGAATTTCCTTTGAAAACAATTCTAGTCAAGTGATTTAAATGAATGATTTGTTTTCTAATGGGAATCTGCATTTCATCATCAAGATGGACTACTAGTCTTAAACTTATTCTCTAGAGAAGAATGTCTCTTATATACTATATTCTCTGAATGTGCTTAACATTTAGATTATGTAATACATTGATTCCAGGCATGAGATTTTTAGAGTGTTGTCGATGAGTGAATTGAGCAACAGGAAATAATATGATCACCATGATCTTATGAATGACTGAAGTGTAATATAAATCCTCACAAGCAATTTTACTAACCTTGTGTTTTGCCTTTGGTTGTGAAGTTGGAAGAAAAGAGAAGGAAAATCCTTATGACTTTAAAAGGACTCAATTGTTCATGATCAGACAATAAAAAAACAAATATAAGCTAAGCAAATATTATGTATGTAATGTGGTTTCTTTTTTTTGTTGTTGTTTTAAAATTATTTTTTGGAATAACTCTATTTCAAGAAGAGTTTTGATTTTGTAATAGAGCCAAACACCCCAGAAACAGTGATAGTAAAACAACAAAGCTTCTGAAACAGAGAGGGCCATTCAATAAATTCAAGTTCTTAATATTTGAAACACACAACCCTGTGGCGTGTGTATTTACTTTATTGGTTTCTTTTTTAGACAAAAGAACTTGAAGTTAAGTTCTGATTCCTACTATGAAATTAAAGTTTTATAAACTTCAAATACAGTTTCATTTATTAAACCAAACAATAACCAAACTTACTGCCATGGAGCAGATAGATCCTTAATCGGAGCATAGTGACCCTATAGAACAGAACTACTGCTTAGCGCTTCCAAGACTATCAGTCCACCGTGGTTAGTGAATTTGAACTGTTAACCTTGCACTTAGCAGCCAAAAGTTAAACCTATAGCACCACCAACGGTCTTTACAGTTCCATTTCTTAAGGCCTTCTATTTAATTACCTGTCCCCGAGGTCAGTTTTTGTGACTAAATTCATGGTTTTCATTGCCCAGAGATATCTGGCCATGTTGTGTTACAATTGGAGAGTGTGCTATGAAGTAGATAGGGAATACTATAATCTTCCAATGTACAGGCAGGTCTCACAACAAAACTTACCTGGCCCTACATTTCACTAGGGAGATGATTAGGGAGGTACTCTGGTGATACCCTTAGGAGACAACAAAAAGGGTAGTGGTTCAATCCCACCAGATGCTCCAAGCAAGATAAATGCAGCAGTCTGTTTCTGTAAATATTTTTGCCTTGGAAACTCATGGGGAAATTCTACTCTGTCCTATGGGGTTTCTCAGAAAATCAATCAACCTCAATCTGTCTCCAGCAATGGAAAGATTGAAAAACCCTGGACTAACTACACCAACTCCCAAACCAAACTCACTGCCTACGAGTCCATTCTGACTCATAATGAACATGTGTTACAGAGCAGAATTGGCCTTTTGAATTTCTGAGCCTGCACATCTTTCCAGGAGCAGACACCACCATTTTCTCTTGCAGAGCAGGTCTGTTGACTTTATGGTTAGCAGTCCAGGTTGTAACCCATCACATCACCAGATCTCCATATGGAATACACAGCGGTGCATTAGCGAAATAAAGCCCAACTACAGAATCCCTGGCAGTGCAGTGGTTATGTGTTGGGCTGCAATCACCACGGTTGGCAGTTCGAAACCACCAGCAGCTCGGCAGGAGAAAGACTGGGATTTCTATGCCAGCAAACAGTTACAGTCTTGGAAATGCACATGACATTGACTCGATGGCAATGAGTGAGAGATAGAAAAACAATGAGACAGATTTCTACTTCAAGAATTGTGCAGTGGAAAATAGAGGCCATATGACCTCAGAGAGACTTTGCTAAAACTTCTGGCAATGGCTTTGTGTGGTCAAATTCCTTTAAATCTCTGCTCCTCACTTTGGTGTTGTAAAATGGAGCTAGTGGTACAGTTTCTATTTCACATGCTCTCAGTGTATGTAAAGACTCAACTGACTGCCTGGCCTATGTTATTGCTGTTAGGTACTGTAGAGTTAGCTGTGGCTCATGGCACAATCATCATACAATTGCGGTTCACAGGATTCTCATTGCTTGGTTTTTGGAAGTGCCTCTTCAAGCCTTTCGTCCTAGCTCATCTTGGTCTGGAAATTCTGCTGAAACTTGTTCAACATTATAGCAACATGCAAGCTTTCACTAACAGATTCTAATTGCACATAATGAGATGCATTGGCTAGGGGGCAAACCATAAGGTAGATGAGCCTTTTCACCAGTACACCATTACTGCCTTGATTATATGGGCTCTCAATAAAACGGAGAAATCGGGAGTAATTGTAATAGTAAGCAACCCATAGGATGTTATCGGGAGAACTTGGAATCAAAACTCCACGCTCCCCGGGGGTTCTGACTTATCGCGGCCATTGTACAACAGAAGGAAGCCTTGCTTTGTTCTCGGCCAGCTCACACTTCTTATGTTTGAACTCAGTGTGGCGGCCAGGGTGCCAATCCTTCTCCCTAAGGGTCTTCCTCTATTGCTGACCCTCTACTTTACCAAGCACAGTGTTTTTTCTTGGGGCTGGTCCCAATGAACAGAGTCAAAGAATGCAAGATGAAGTCTAGCCATCTTTGGTTCTGCACATGCTGGTTGTTTTGAAGTCCAATTTTTTTGGCAGTCCATGTTGGTGATATATATATATATATATATAACCAACAGTCTCTTTTGTTCCTGTTCAGCTTTCACAGGCATAGGAGATGATTGAAAATAACACGGCGTGGGTCAGATGTCCCTTGGTCCTGAAAGTGACATCCTTGCCCTTGCACACTTTAAAGTGGTCTTGAGCAGCAGATTCACCCCATGTACAAAGTTGTTTGAGTTCTAGACGGCTGATTCCATGAATATTGATTATGGATCTAAGCAAAGTGAAATTCTTGACCACACCAGTCTTTTCTACATTTACCATGATGTTTATCGCTTGAGCTCTGAAGATTTTGGCTTTCTTTGCGTTATTGCACTCCTGGCAGAAGACTGCAATCTTCAATCTTCATTAGAAACTACTTCAAGTGAAAAAACAGGGCTTCTGTCGTTAAGTGGCACACGTAGGGCATCTCTGTTGCTCTACGTGCGGAATCGACATCAAGAGATTTCGTAAGCATAATTTTTGTTACCTGGGCTGCTAGTGATTGTTGTTCCTGGTGCCCTAAAAAAAAATAAAAAGAAAGAAGCTGCTTCAAGTTTTCTTTGCTTTCAGAAAGCAAGGTTGTGTCTTCTTCATATTGCAAGTTGATAAGCGTTCCTCAAATCCTGATGCCACATTCTTCTTCATGTACTTCAGCTTATTTGATTGTTTGCTCTGCAGTACTGTCTACAAGCAGATAGCCTGTTTCAGAAGTAGCAGATTCTTGTTTGTGATATGTTCAAGTGGAATGGGAATGCCATCCTATGGTCCTTCCCACTACATTATGGATATTTAAATGATGTTCCATTCTTTTTAGTTATGCAAAACCGTTTCTGATTAAACACAAAGATGATTGGTTTCCCTAAAGTCCACAGTGATTGAGAAAACTGAGGTAAGGTAGGCGTCATTTAAGCACACATGCACTGATATCATTCATTAATATTAAGCTTATTTTGCTTACCCAGTGTGCTGGATACTATGCATTGTGTCATTCATGTCTCCCATCACTTGGTAGGCAGTCCATAAATATTTATTGAATAAATAAATGAACAAATCATAACGAAAGAGCAATATTTATTGAGCTTCTACATAATTATGATTTAGAATGCATAAGTATATAAAATAGTCTTCAAAACACCCCCTAACAGCCCTTAGTTTGTTGGAGAGAGAGATGTATTTTTAAGAAACCAGCGAGACTAAGTGCCACATGAGTGGGTAACTACAGCGCCGCTTTAGTTAAGTGTCTTGATTAAGAGAGCAGTGCCGGCTGCAGTTCCTAACACCTCGGCTTAGCAAGCAGTAGGTATTCAGTAAGTATTTGCTGAAGAAATTTGAAGAATTTTGCTGAGTAAATGCCATTCAATGAGTGAACTGGCAAAATTTTTTATTGCAACAAAAGTCCATTGCTTGATAAAATGCTGTTTTAATTGTGTAAAGAAATAGAATGTATCCTGATGATATCACAGGGATTTGTACGTCTTGATTTATATAATAGATCCCTTTTTGCCATTTTTGCTAATTACACATTTGTAAACCAAATCATGTTTATATTAAACAATTTTAATCTATAACAGCTTTCAGCACTGTGGGCCTTGTATTATTTAGTCTATGAGTTGGTTTTACAATACACAATTATAATTATAAAAGCTTGTTTTCCTCACACATTATTTCTTCAAGCATAAAGTACAATATTTACTCACTTCTATCAAACAGATTCTGACTCACAGTGATCTTGTAGGGCTGGGCAGAGCTGAAAAGCCTCTGTTGCTTTCTAGAGTGTCATTGTTTCCGGCAGTGGAAAGCCTTATCTTTTACCCAAAGAGTGGCTGGTTTCAAACTGCTGAACTTTTGGTGAGCAGCCCAATGTATAACCATTACATCAGCTCCAGGGCTCCCTGATTTTGTTATATAGCTTTGGAAAATTAATGAAAATTTTATCTGAATTATATTGATAAATATACTAAAAACAAAACAATGATAAAATATCTACATAATTATTAACTTTTTCTTATTTTTTTCTGTTTTACAGATCTATTTACTTTTATGTCTGGAAATAATTTAAGGAACTAGTTATACAGACAAGAGTATTTAATAGACAACATTTTACTTTCTTCACACATTGAAAGCAAGATACCTCAGAAAAACTTGGGTACCCTACTAATATTATATAGCACGTTATTATTGTTCAGTGCTGTCTAGTGTATCCTGACTCACACTGACATAATGTACAAAGTTAATGTCCTACAAATATTTATAATGTATTCTTCTTAAAAAAGATACTCAATTCTGTTCACATGGTTTCATAGCGACTACACAGATAAAGACATGAGGATCTTCTCCTTTGAGGAGATAATAATCTCCTTTTATAATTGTGTACACGATGTCTGTCAGGAGCTCTAGAGGCATGGAAGCTACCAGATAGGCTTCTAACCCCAAGGTCAGCAGTTCAAGTGGCTGGTAATCACCAGCCACTCCGAGGAAGAAAGCTGGGGCTTTCTACTAACCTAAAGAATTGCTGTCTTGGAAAATCACAGGGTCAGTCCTACCCTGTCCTGGAGGCTCCTCATGAGTAGGAATTGGCTCCATGACAGTGAATGAGTACAGGATTTCAGTGTGTGAAATCCTTGAGAATTCGTTCTATCACATGCCGGGGCTCTAGCCACATTTGAATCTCTGTCCCAGCTTGGTGATTGAGTTCTCTCTCTGAAGTAAAGCCTTGGTTTAGCGATCATTTTGTTTGGGAAACCCCAGCAGTTGGGACCCACCAACCGAACTCCTCCTCAGTGAGTGGTCTCATTGTGCAGGCAGAGGAAACCATTGGAGAAATTCACATGGACTTCATTTATATGAATTGTTTTAATTGAAACACTAGCAAAATACCTCCATTATGTTGAGAGTGTTACCTGCCGACTGTTGTTGTTGCTAGGTGCTCTTAAATAAGTCCCAGCTCATAGCAACCTTAGATACAACACAATGAAACAGGGCCTGTCCTAGTGCCTCCTCCCAAAAGGTGCTATGTTTGAGCCCATCCTGCAGTGTGTCCATTCTTTTTTTTTTTTAACGAGTCTTTCTTTTTCTTGTGAACCTTCCTTTACCATGCATGATATTCTTCTCAAGGGACTGGTCTCTCCTGACAACAAGTCCAAAATAGGTGAGCCAAAGCCTCATCACCCTCCTTTCCTCTGAGAAGCTCTGTGACCGCTCTTCTCAGACAGATTTGTTTGTGTTCTGGAAATCCACAGGTATTTAATAATCTCCTCCAGTACTGTATTTCCTAGGCATCAATTCTTCTTTGGTCTTCCTTATTCATTGTTAAGGCTGCACTTGGTTGGTTGGTAGGTAATTGAAAATACCATGACTTGAGTCAGGCACACGTCTTCAAGGTCACACCTTAGTCTTCAAGGTGACCTCCTTGCTTTCTAACATGTTTTCAGCAGGTCTTCTATAGAACTTTCACACAATGCATGTGTCATTTGATACTGCCCCATGCATGTTGCCTGTGAGCCTTGTAAAGGGAAATCCTTGACAGCCGCAATATTTTCTCAATTTATCACATTATTACTTATTGGTCCATTTGTGAAGATTTGCTTTTTTTTTTTTAACTTTAAGGTGTAATCCAACCGGAAGGCTATAATCTTTGGTCTTCATCAGCAAGTACTTCAAATCCTCTTCACTTTCAGCAAGCAAGGCTGTTTTTCCATTTTCATGGGATGTTAGTGAGTCTTCCGAATGCTCTGTTCTTCTCATTATAGTTCAGCTTCTCACATTGTTTACTCAGCTGCCTTCCATCTTTATTTACTGTTCTTTCTGGAATTTAATATATATGTGTGAGAATATGCACCTAAACTTTATGTCTTAAAATGTTTCTGAAAAGGAGTGATTAGAATGAACTCATTTGAATAATATGCATACTATTAAATATGATACGTTTGCTTCATACATACAGGAAATTCTTTTAAATTACTTTGGAAGATGTAACTAAGATTCACGTTCTAAATATATGCTTATTTTTCCTTGTACTTAATTTTAAGAAAGAATCTCTCTAATTATCTTATTTTAAGAATTTAAAAGATCTTGAGGCAAGCAGTCATAAAATTGTTATGGTTTGGTTAAAAAATGCAAGCAAGTATGGGAAAATTCAGCTTAGTTTGCATGTATGTAAGAAGTTTTGGCCTGGATAAGGAGACACGTGTCAAGAAAATATAGCTCTGAGACTACAGGTGTGTAGGAAAGGGAATTGAATTGGAGTCAGAGGCTGTGAATAATGTTGACCTACAGCTGGCTGCTTACAACTCATGAGCCTCCCATCTGTTGATCTTAATCAAGAGTCTCTGTTGATGATACCAATGGGAATTATTTGGATAACAAAACAGGGTAGGAGGAAAGAAAATGGGATTCTTAACATCTCTTTGAGTCAGCCTAGTGAGAATTGAGCTTTAAAAGATGTCTTTAGCCAAAAAGAGAGTGAAAGTTTTGTGTTTGAATGGGGGGATGGATCTCTTTTTGCTGTTTTAATGTTTGGTTGTCTCACCTCTGGATCTACTTGGCTCATAATGTCAAAGCTGAAATGTGAATTTTCTAAAAATAAACTCTTTTCCAAAAATAATAACGTTGGGTTTCTATGTGGCTGGTTTGGTTTGCTTGGTTGGTTGGTTGGAGGATGGCCACTACGTGGTGCTAAGTTGAATGTCCCTGTTGACTCTGCAGCTTTCCATAACCACACTGGACACTCTGTCCTCGCCAATCAGTTCACTGATGTGCGGTTCCAAGAGAGGTCATGGCCAAATTAGCATACATCTATCACCACTGTGAGAAATGAAATATCTTGTGAGTGGGGGGGTGAGTCGCCAACAATAGTTAACTGAATGTGAACATGAGGAGTGACTTACAGATCATAATGATTTTAAGCCCTGCTCTCAATTAATTCACCATTTAGTCCAGCAACAGAAAAATATGTATATTTAGCTTGAAAGATGCGATGCCTGCTGGAAATGCACAGATAATACACTATTAATATACGGGAAAAGGAATGCCTTTTAATTATAGTGATCAGTGTTTTTCTATTAATTTCGACATATCCTGTTACTAAAAATTAAAAGGGAAGAGAGTATTATTATTGAAGTTTTACAAAAGGTCAGCTATTCTGCAAGGCATTTTTATATCTTTTCATTTAGTATTCAAAGCAACCTTTCAAGGTAAATATGTTTATCCCCTTCTTTAGAGAAGAGATAAGAAAGAGTTTAAAAGTTTGATAGGTTGAGAATGTATGCCAGCATTCTTTCAACTCTATCATGGGTTATAGTAGAATGTGCAGGAAAATGAAAATGTGCCTACTTTAAGCAATTCTTCAACATTTGTTTTCACTTTGATCCCGAGGTAGTTTGATCACCAGAAGAGAATGGCAGACACTCTGTGATTGAGGGAGTTGATCTAGAGCGTGGGAATACTGTCTAAGGAGTTTTAGGCCTGGTTTCAATAAGGTAGGAATTTGGGATAAATGAGAGTACGAGTGCAGGGGAGTGACAGAGGCCACGCAAACTCTCAGAGTACCCTGGAGTTAGCCAGAAAGTGGTGAAGAATACCTTTCTACGAAGGTCTGCAATTATTTGAGAAAAAATGTGCCATCCATCCACCTGCCATTTATTGATTTTCTAGTACACAAAAGCACTCTGAAACACACTGACTGCGAAAGGAAAATTAGATAATATCACTGTCTTCAAGATATTCAACATTTTGGCAAAGAAAGATGGGTATCAATGCAACCGTGATTACATTAGAGTGGGGTTGGCTATTGTTGTCTTCTGAGACACGGATGACACCTGGGTGGCAGGGCTCATGTCACGATGGGGCTAGTGTGAGAAGGAGGCATTCATGTGTGACCCTATAGGATGGGGTAAACATGCCCCTGTGGGTTTCAGGGACTGTCCGTTTTTCTGGGAGTAGAAAGCCTACTCTTTACCCAGCAGAAGGAGCCCTGGTGGGGTTGTGGTTCCGTGTTGCGCTGCTAACTGCAAGCGTAGCAGTTTGAAACCAACAGCCACTCCACTGGAGAAACACAAGGCTATTTCAGTAAAGAGTTTCAGTCTTGGAAACCCATAGGGCAAGCGCTATCCTGTCCTATAGGGTCGCTATGATTGTAATGGACTTGATGGCAGAAATGTACACCATGGAACAGCTGGTGGTTTCAAACCGCTGACCCTTTGATTAGCAGCTCCACACGTAACCACTGCTCCACCAGCTTTAGTCAGTCTCTTACTGATGGATATGTTGTTCTCATTTCCCTTCCGTAACACCTAATGCTGCAATGGCATCTTCATATATGTATGGTTTTGTACACTGGCATATTCACAGAGAATTCATGGTTACAATCATGACATTGTAGGATATACCCTTCTTCAACTTTACTCTGCATTGCCCATTGCATTTCACAATGGTGTCACTGGCTTAGTCTCCATTAGAAACAGATGTCCCTGTTGGCTTGCATCCTCGTGAACTTTAGTTGCTAACGTGCGTGCCTGTGGTATTATTTTGCTTTAATTTGTGTGTCCCAATTTAGTAGTGAGATGGTACAGCTTTCATGTGTGTATAGGACATCTAGATTTTCCTGTTCATAGTAGTTAACTCATGCATTTGTATATTTTTTGTCATTGAATGTGGACTTTCTTTGTACACCTAAAACACAATCTTTTGTCATAAGTGTGCATGGCAAATATTTTATCCAAGTATAGGGTAGTCTTTTAATGTTACTTCTGATGGCTTTTTATAAGAAAAATGCAAATTTCTTCTTCAATACCAAAACAAACAAACAAACAGCTTTATATTTCTCCTGCAGATTTATGCCTTTAACTCATGGGTACTTGATTTTGATAATGGTGTGAAGAAGAACAATTTTCGGTTTAACTCCCATCACCCACATACTTACACTCTTTCTCATTGAGTTAATTCTGATTCATGCCAACCCAACAGGATATAGAATTGCTCCTTTGAGTTTCTGAGGATGTGAATCATTGGAGGAATACCAACCATTTATTAACTCGTTCATCTCTTATTTCATCTCTGTTATAATTCTCCTTTTCTCTTATGTTTCCATACACAGGTGTGTTTGTTTGTGAGATCTTTCTTCAGATCCACTTATCTAGACTAACCATCAAGAACACGAAGTTTTTATTATTACTTTAGTTTTGTAAGGATGTCTTAATGTCTGCTACTATAAGTCTATCCCTCCTTATTTTCCTCCTTAAAATTGTCTTGGGTATTTTGGCCTGTTATTCTTCTGTTGAATTTCATGACCTGTTTATCAATGTCAACCCATATACAACTCAAACACACACTCTGTGTTTGAATGAGAATTATATTGAAGGTTTAGACTAATTTGGACAGAATCTACATGAACATATTTATCTCCTTCTAGGATGCTTTTGTTCTTGATTTTAAAAGTATAATATTTAATGTGAATTTCTAGAAAAGTCCTTCTTTGTATTGCCATTGTAAACAATATCTTAATTTAAAAGTTCTTCTTGCTGAAATAAGTATTATTTGCTTTTCTAAAAGATTGATCTTTTATATCACAGCTTTACTGAAATTCATGATTACTTTTAGCAGTGTTATCCTTAATTTCTTTACCTAGATAATTTGCCCTAGTAATGGTGATACTTTTATTTATGTCTTTCTAAACTTCAGACTTTTTGTTTGTCTTGGCCGGAGTGTCACTGACTCACTCACTGGCTCATTGCCACAAGTCCATTCTGATTAAGTGACCCTATTGGACAGGGTAGAACTGGTCCTGTGGGTTTTGGAGATGAAGATCTTTACAGAAGTAGAAAGCCTCATCTTTTGCCTTCAAAGTCCCTAGTGATTTCGAACTGCTGACTTGCAGTTAGCAGCCAATGTGTAACTGTTCTGCCTGCCATCAGGGTTTCTCAACTTGATGGCAGTGAGAGGGAGTGCTCATTCCAGTCATTCTTATATTGTTCCTGACTTTAAAAAAATTCTTTTAACATTTTACCGTCAATTTATAATATTTATAGAATCTTTTGGTTGTATTATGTTAAAGAGATTTCTTTTTATTTCTGTTTAGTATTTTGAGAATTGAGTTAAAGAACAGTTATGGGATTTACCAACTGTTTCCTTTACCATTATTTCAGTAATATGGGTGAGCTTGAACTAAAGGGTTAGTCTTTGACTGTGGCAGTGGGGGTAGAGCAAGTCAGTAGAATATTAGGGGTTTTATTGTTTGCTGTTAAAGA
Organism: Tenrec ecaudatus; assembly: GCF_050624435.1. Taxonomy (NCBI): domain Eukaryota; kingdom Metazoa; phylum Chordata; class Mammalia; order Afrosoricida; family Tenrecidae; genus Tenrec; species Tenrec ecaudatus. Next base: position 114,897,769 of record NC_134536.1, read on the forward strand.
GAATGGATGGAAAGGAGATCTTAGAAGACTCTCATGGTTCTTCGTTAGGGTAGCTGGGTAAACATCAGAATCCTTACATGAATAAGGAATAGAATGGGAACAACAAATTGTGGTTAAGTTCTAAGTGCAGTTATGTTATTTATTTGCTATTTGTTAGCTGTTTAAAAGTTGGCACTCAACACACTTTGGATGTAATTATTTTAAAATGGGTGCTTGAGTTTAAGAGCAAAGTATGGTTTGGAGGTAAAATTTATTCATGGTTTCTTTAAAACAAAAAATAACCAAACTCATTGTCATCGAGTCTACTTTGCCATCCATCTACTGACTCACTATGCCTCTATGGACAGAGTAGAACTTTCCTGTGAGTTTGAGTTTTTAAATCTTTTGGGGAGAAGACAACTTCACTTTTCTCCTGTTGAGCAACTGGTGAGTTTGATCCCCTGACCTGGCAGGTAGCAGCTCCATTTATAGCCCACAAAGTGCTCACAGCTCTTTTAGTGTCATAACAGTGGTAGTTAAGATTGTAGATGAACTTTAAATAATATAGTAAGAATCTGAAGTATAAGAAAGGTAGAGGCTGTGGTGGGACCTCAGGACCCTAAATGACTAACAAGCTGTAGAAGGAGATGTTAGAAGTCTCTGAAACTGTCATGCTCAGTGACAGTGATGTCAAGGAAGCCTGAAGAAGAAAGTTTCAATAAAAAAGAAGCAAACAATAATAAAACATACAACTTTTCTCTAGTTCTAAAATGGTTCCTCCCTCCCACTATCGTGAACCCAATTCTACCGTACAAATCTGGCTCGAGCAGAGGATGTATACTGGTACAGATAGGGACTGGAAACACAGGGAATCCAGGACAGATGATCCCTTCAGAACCAGTGGTGAGAGTGGCGATACTGAAAAGGTGGAGTAGTGATACTGAGAAGGTGGGTTGGAAAGGGGGAACCAATTACAAGGATCAATATATCACTTCCTCCCTGGGGGATTGACAACAGAAAAGTGGGTGAAGGGAGATGTTGGACAGTGTAAGATATAACAAAATAATAATAATTTATGAATTAGGAAGGGTTTGTGAGGGAGGGGAAAATGAGGAGCTGATATTAAGGGCTCAAGTAGAAAGTAAATGTTTTGATAATGATGATGGCAACAAATGTACAAATGTGCTTGACACAATAGATGTATGTATGGATTGTGACAAGAATTGTACGAGCCCCCAATAAAATGATTTGAAAAACCTTGTTAATTATATGAAATATATATATATACACATATATAATCAGCTTGTTCACACTCTTGGCCCAATAATAAACTTAAAAAATTAAAGAAGCAAACTATCTGAGCCAAATGGAAAAGTTAAGAAAGATGGCCAGAGAAGAAGCACACCAGCCTGTGGGATCACGAGGTGTCAAAGGGATCAGGTATCAGGCATCATAAGAACAAAAAATCTTAACATAGTGAATGAGGGGGGAGTGCGGACTGGAGATCCAAAGCCCATTTGTAGGTTACTGGACATCACCTTACAGAAGGGTCTTGGGGAGGAGACGAGACAGTCAGGGTGCGATGTAGCAACCATTAAAAATACAACTTTCCTCTAGTTTCTAAATGCTTCCTCCTTCTCCTAATCATGATACGAATTCTACCTTGTAAGTCTAGCTAGACCAGAGTATGTACACTGGTACAGATAGGAACTGGAAACACAGGAAATCCAGGGAGGATGATTCCTTCAGGATCAGGGGTGTGAGTGGCGATACTGGGAGGGGATAAGGAGGGTGGGTTGGAAAGGAGGAACTGATTACAAGGATCTACATGTGACCTCCTCCCTGGGGGAGGTGGACAATAGAAGAGCAGGTGAGGGAGACGTCGGACAGGGCAAGATATGACAAGATAGTAATTTATAAATTATCAAGCATTCATGAGGGAGTGGGGAGCGGGGAGAGAGGGGGGAAATGAGGAGCCAGGGGCTTAGGTGGAGAGCGAATGTTTTGAGAATGATGAGGGCAATGAATGTACAAATGTGCTCTACACAGTTATATGTATGGACTGTGATAAGAGTTGTATGAGCCCCTAATAAAATGATTTTTTTTAAAAAGAGAAAGATGGTCAGACAACTTGACTTAATTTGGCCCCTAGAACCCCACTGTCTCCAGAAATTCAGCCACAGAGGATCAGAGAAAAAGGGATGCTAAAGTAAAAGACTGACTGGAATAACAGTTTTCCTTAAGAATATATTACAACAGTCTCAGTTTTGATCGTGTTTGGTATATGTGTCCAGTAGGAGATTGGACAGTTGTGATCACGGTGGTAACACAGTTTCAGGATGTGGCCAAGTGCCAATCAAGTTGTATGACCAGACAATTTAAAATCCAGGTTTTTCCAGCTTGCCTGACCTTTTTATCTTGCCTGTCCCTTGGCTCATCTAAGCATGGGACCTTGCAAAGGAGGGAGCCAATCCTTCCTGGCGGCAAAATGTAACAATGAGGTATTCAAATATGGTGTGGGTTTTTTTTGTAATTTAAAATATGAAAGAAATAATTTTTAAAAATCATTAATGGAAACCAAACATTTTTATGTCTCATTTCTGCTTTTCCCAATGACCACAAGGCATGATAAAATTGATCTCTAATTTAGAAAGTAAAAATATTCTAAATTTGAAAAAACAAGAGACACACCACCTGTTTGGGATAGGATGTTAAGTCTATTTTCATTCTATGATTCAGTAAAAGCTATGAAACCCCCAGACCGTATGTCTGGACCAAAGGAAGTCCTCGTCCCTGTTCTTGCAGCAGTGGTGGAGTTGGAGGACGGCCACACGCCAGATTTGGTTTATTCTGGCGCAGCGACATTCATTGGCTTTGTTTCCGATTTAAGAGGCAGATTTGCCAGGTGAAGTTGGTGATGATTAAAGAAATTACAAATTGTCTTTAACATAGTGAGATCCTTTCCACGGTGCTTCGCTGTCATTTGAAAATTACATTTATGATCATAAGAGCATGGGTAAGCATGTTTTTAAGTTGTCAAAGTATTTTTACCATTGAAAATTAGTCCAGATTGCCAATTTAAGACCTGGACCAACAAAGCAGTTGAGGGTTTCCATAGAGACATGAGTTCAACCCATCTATGAAAAACCTCTTTGTTTTTCATTTCTTTATCATGGAACTTCAAATGCTGCAATGTTTTCTCGGAGATTCTTGTGCCAGGAAAATGAAACCAGGTTTCTAATCAGATAAATATTCACATTTAACTAAGTAAAGTCTAACTCCAAGTGATATTATTATTTAAGGAGATAACAATGATTAGCCTGAAATCTTTCATATCTAGGCACTCTTGTGCTTTTGTCATTTTTTCGTTTGTATATTAAATATTTTGATTACTTTCTGATCACCATTACTTCAAGCAATGTTAAAATTACATCATACTTAGAATATCCTTATTCCGTATCATCTGTGTGATTTGGAGAAGAGAGAGGTGGCTTGCTACTCTCGTGAAGAGGTACAGCCTCAGAAACCTAGAGGGGCAGTTCCACTCTGCCCTTGCTTGTTGCTGGGATTCAGAATTGACTCATCGCAGTGAGTTTGTTTTTGTTGTTTTTTAAAATGTGATTTAGACAAGAGCCTTGGCCGAGTAATGGTTTAAGCATTGGGCTGGTAACTGCACGGTCAGCAGTTTGAAACCACCAGCTGCTTTGAGCAAGAAAGATAAGGCTTTCTACCCTTTCAAAACCCACAGAGAAGTTCTCCTCTGCCCCGTTGTGCTGCTCTGCGTGGAACCCACTTGATGGCAGTGCGTTTGAGTAAGTGTAGCTGATTTGGAAATTTACAGCATCTAGTAAGTCTTTTTCATTTTTTGTTTTTCCTCTGTTTAACCCACAGCTTGTCATAAGGAGCTTCTAGTTGAATGCTTGCAGAATAAGTGATGCAATACATATTTGAATGCCTTCCCTGAGTTTATGAAGTCCCAGAATGGTGCACATTTTTAGTGGTCTTGGCTGCTAGCCAAACAACTGGTTGCACAAGGTCAATCAGAAGTACCTGGGAGAAGGGTCCTGAGGTCAGCTTCCGAAAAATCAGCATTGAAACCCCGTGGCCCACAATCTACTTGAGCACACTGAGCGGCTGTGCTTTCATCCAGGTTTTTCAGCTGGAGGAACTCGGACAAATGCAAGTTCAATAACCGCTCCATGCCAATAACGGGTGGCATGGCGGGTTTGAATATTAGGGCTACCCTGAATATTAAGGCTACACTTAGTAGTTGGAGAGACATGTCTCAAACTCATGAAGAAGTTAGTGAACTAGAGGATGCTGTTGGCTGTGAGGAATTTAGGCAGAGGGAGACTACATTGATGAAGCTAATTGCCCTGTCTGGGTGGTGCCAAAGGTTAATTTTCTACTCTGACACACATGAGTTGTCTGTGAGTTAGATATGATTTGATGAGAAGTGATTTTTTTAATCATAGACAACATCTGGGATAAAATCTCTTGACTCATACACTTGTTTCCGAAATGTCGTTCTCTCTCTACGCATATAAAACATTTGTTTTAAAGTAGACTCTGAAATGCTAGAAAATATACTTTTTGAAACAAAGAAAAAATATTGACTTTACTGTTTGTTATAGACTCAGAGAAGGCTAGACTAGTCAACTCTGTGCTTTTTATAGAAAAGTAGAATAAACCCTAGAGAATGTTTTTCTTTCTTAAATATACCCAGTAAGAGAATTAAGTTAAACTCAGTCCTCTGTCACCATCATATGTACGTATATATACATTTAAACATTTTTATTGGGGGCTCATAAAACTCTTATCACAATCCATACATCCATACATCCATTGTGTCAAGCACATTTGTACATTTATTGCCTTCATTATTCTCAAAACATTTGCTTTCTGCTTTCTCATTTTCCCCATCCCTCCCCGCTCCCTCATAAACCCTTAATAATTTACAAATTATTTTTATTTTGTCATATCTTATATCCCCCTTCAACCACTTTTCTGTTGTTCATCCCCCAGGATGTAGATCCTTATAATCGGTTCCCTCTTTCGACCCCACCTTCCTTCCACCCTCCCAGTATCTCCACTCTCAGTACTGGTCCTAAAGGGATCATCTGTCCTGAATTCCCTGTGTTTCCAGTTCCTATCTGTACCAGTGTATATCCTCTGGTCTAGCCAGATTTGTAAGGTAGAACTGGGATCATGATAGTGGGGGGGGGGAGGAATCATTTAAGAACTAGAGGAAAGTTGCATGTTTCATTGTTGCTACACTGCACCCTGACTGGCTTATCTCCTCCCTGCGACCCTTCTGTAAGGGGATGTCCTGTTGCCTACAGATGGGTCTTGAGTCCTCACTCTGCACTCCCCCTCATCCACAATGATTTGATTTTTTGTGTTTTGATGCCTGATACCTGATCCCTTCAACACCTCGTGATCACACAGGCTGGTGTGCTTCTTCCATGTGGGCTTTGTTGCTTCTGAGCTAGATGGCCGCTTGTTTACCTTCATGCCTTTAAGACCCCATACGCTATGTTCTTCACCATACTTGCTTATGCACTTGCTTTGTCTTCAGTGATTGTGTTGGCAAGGTGAGCATCATGGAATGCCAGTTTAATAGAACAAAAAGTATTCTTGCATTGAGAGAGTACTTGAGTGGAGGCTCAATGTCCATCTGCTACCTTAATACTAAAATAAACCTATAAATATATGCACACAGATCTATTTCCCTATCCTCATATATAAATATATTTACATATGTACATTCCTTTAGACTTACTAAATGCCCTTTGCCTCCTAGTTCTTTCCTTTATTACCTTTTACTTTCCTCTTGTCCTACTATCATTCTCAGCTTTCATTTGGGTTTCAGTAATTCCTCTCGGTAACATTGCCCTTAATCATTCCCTACCAGGCCTCTCACACCCTCCTCACCACCAACTTGGGTCACCTGTTGTTCCCTTGTCCCTGGGTTTGTTAACACCACTTCCTTACCCCCGCCTCCCCTCCTCCCGTGTCTCCCTGCAGTCATCGATCCTACTGTTTTCTCCTCCAGATTATTCATCCAGCCTATTTTATTAGACAGACCTGCGGAGATAATAACATGCGCAAGAATAAGACAGAGCAAAACAAAGCAACAAAAGAAAGCAAAACAACACCAAAAAGCCAATTACAAACAAAATAAAACACAACAACAACAACAACAAAAGAAAAGCCTGTAGTTTGCTCAAGGGCTTTTTGTTGACCTTTAGGAGTGTTTTCCAGTCGAGTCTGATGGGGTGCCAGGCCTTGGCCCCAAAGTCTATTTTTGGTATTCCCTGGGGACTTTGTTGCTCTGTTCCCCTTGCTGTTCTGTTGCACCTCCTTAGTGTTTTGCCTCAGTGTGGTGGGATCAGATTGAGCAGAATTCCCACACTGTGTCTCTAGTGTTGTACCTTGTAGGGCTATGGGTCAGTGAGGGATGACACGTCTCATAGTGGGGCCGGCCATATGGTCTTCTCGGTGGATTGACTGTTCTGAGTGGGAATATCATCCTCAAGGCTGAGTTGGCCAGGATGTGCTCCACTCTCTCTTCCTCCTCCTTCATTTGCTCCCGTGTGCTCTGATCAGACACGCTCCTCTCCCTGAGCTGCAGCTTCAGTGCTGTTCTCTGAAATAAATTCTTATGGATGGAGGGGCAGGTGTCCACATAGTTGGGATTGGGGCCGGCCCCTCAGACCTCTCCACTGGTTCTCTGCTCCATGCTTTCATGTTGCAGTCACATCTTGGAGCACCGGGTTGAAATCTGGTCCCTCTTTCTCTGTGGAGATATAAACAATACCCTCCCCTTGGGTGGGTTAGTGCCCTGTTCTCCGGCTACCCATTTCTTCTTCTTCTTCTTTTTTCCTTTACCCCCCTCTTTTTTAGTTGGCTACTCTATGTATCCCTGGATTTGGCCTGGCCCCTGCCATACTGCCTGGTCCTCACCCCAGGAATGTTTATACGCAGTAACTTTTCTCCTTTGCCCCATTAGCATATTTTCAGCTTACCTCAGGGGCCGCATGTTGTACTTGTCCTTTTGTGCTTGGCTTACTTCACTTAGCATAATTTCCTCCAGTTCTTCCCATGTAGCGATATGCTTCAGGCATTCATCACTGCTTTTTAGCAATGCATAGTACTCCATTGTATGTATGTACCACAGTTTTTAAATCCACTCATCAGTTGATGGAAATTTGGGTTGTTTCCAACTCCTTGCAAGTGTGAACTGTGCCGCAATGAACATTGGAACGCAGATGTCTGGCCGTGGTTTGTTTCTTGCTTCTTCTGGGTATGTGCCCAGTAGGGGGATTGCTGGGTTGTATGGTAGCTCAATTTTCATCTGTTTGAGAAATCGCCAAATCAGTTTTCAAAATGGCTGTACATACCTACAGGTCCACCAGCAGTGGATGAGAGTTCCTGTCTCCCCACAGCTCCTCCAACACTTGTTGCCTTGTGGGTTTTTGAACTGGGCTACCTTTGAGGGCGTTAGCTGGCAGTCATAATTTCTAAACCACTTAATGCTTTCTGCTTATAGCTCATTGATACATAGGACATAGGTGCAGTTTCCTAATGGATATGAATAATTTCAATATTTGGATCTATATTATTTAATTTTTTTCACCTTTCAATAAGCTATTATAGAAGTCTCTTAATGTGGACATCACACATTTCACATCCTTGGGTAAAATAGTCTTAGCGATCCATTAGCATATGTAAGTATTAAATTAGATATTGATAAGGCTATATATTGCTCATTGTCTATTTCTTCCATGTCTTTTCCTTGGTGATGGCTTGTTTCTTTGTTTCTGACTTCAATTTTCCGTTTTCCTCTTGATCTTCTCTTGTGTTGCATGTAAGTGTCATGCCATTTTTTTTCTATTGTTACTTGTTTTCCTTGAAAGGAAAGTTTGTTAAATTTAAAGGGATAATTATCATTGCTATACTTAAAAAATGTTTTCTCTACATCAACCATCTCATAATACAAAATTTCTCCTCTATACCCAGAATTCCTTAGCATATTAGCAGTTGTTATATTTTCAGTGAAAGTATTTTATAATATACTTTATTACATGGCTCACATTCACTATAGAAATATTATGTTGTGAAGTTCTATTCCTGCCTATAAACTAACATAAATAATACATAATACCAGTAGTACCTAAAAACAGCAGTTATGAAGCTATGATAATTCAAAATAGAAAAATAACAAATCAAAATTTTTAACACTGACCCTAACTACACAGGAAATGCCAGTTACAGGAAGCTCCAAAGCACTCGAAAGCATTGCCCTAAAGCTATCTGATCATGCATCTCCTCTGCAGGTTGGCGATAAGTAATAGTAAAAAGAGCTTTGCCCTTAATTTATTTGCCAGCTTACAATTACAAATGGTTTTGGAATGGCTATTGCAAGTTAACAAAAATCTCTCAGACTATCTGGGGAATTTGAGTTGATTTGATCATTTTCTTTGGTGTCACTTGACAATTTTATAAACTTTAAAACTCATCAAATTTGGTTAGAAAAATGATTACCCGTGTGATAGCCTACATCAGCTTAGAATTGTTGTCATAGGAGTACAATAGTCACTGGATTTGGGTGAAAGTGGTACAGATTGAGGTACAGTATTAATTATGGGGGAAAGAACCCCACTGCCATCAAGTCCATTCAAAATCATAAAAACATTCTGGGACAGAGTAGACCTGCTCCCTAAGATTTCCAATACTGAACATCTTTACAGGAGAAGACAATCTCACCTTCCTCCCACACGGATAGGCTGGGGTTTAAACTGCCAACGCTGCAGTTGGCTACCCAGTGCTTAGCTCATGATGCCACCAGAGCTCCACATTATTAATCAGGCACTCCTGTCTTGGTCGAGCTTGAAATTAGAAGCGGGGAGAAAAGGACTGTTTAAAAAGTAAAATTGGGAGGTAGAATGTTCAGAGAATGATGTATATTTTAAATGACAATAATACTAATTTAGCTATTTATATCACATACATTTAAACAACACATTTTTTTCTAATTTGGATTATTACTTTCAAAATAATAAACACCAGATGTGATCATTTGCTTGTTTTTGTTAGCAGATAATAATACAGTATTACCCACTTGTTTATTGAAATGGGAAGGTTCCAAAGATCAGTGAAACGTGATAAACAAGATAACGTGATGTGTTAGTCTGGGTAGACTGGAGAAACAAATCCAGAGAGACCCTCATGTGTGTATAGGAAAGAGCTTTATATACAAGAGCAATTGAATATTGAGAAAACATCCAGCCCAGTCATGATCAAGTCCAAACATCCAATTAGACCATATGTCTGATACTAATCTATAAAATCCTCTTCAGAGTCATGAAACACATGCACTAACGCAGAATCCAGGAAGATCACAGGCCAGTGGGTGGAAAGTCTTGTGGATCCAGTGGCGTTATAAGCACCTCAGTGCTGGCAGGGGTCTCCACGTGGCTTCTCCAGCTCAGGGTACTAGTGTAGCTCTATGTGTATTGTCAGCTGCAATGTCTCCCAGGGAGTGAGCAATTATCTCGCCTCCAGCGAGCTATTTATTTCCTTAGCGCCTCCAAATGAGGTCATCAAGCTGTGACCTGATTGACAGGTAAACTCTACCCCCTCACTCGTAAGTCTCAAACTGACAACAGATTATGCAACTACCACATGTGAAAATCCACATTACGCAAAAATGTAGCATTATGAGATCAGATCACCAAATGGGAGATGACTGTCCCATTACTGACTGCTGAATTACATCATCACATAATAGCTAAACCACTGAAAAACATGGGCCAGCCAACTGGATACAGAACCTTAACCATCACAGCCCATGTTGTTTGGCTTGAATCTTGATAGTCATTATTAACAGACATATGTCATTAATGTGCAAAATAGTTGGATAGTAGATTTCTTTTACCATTGTCATAACGTGTCATGTTGGATAATGATATAGTCCATAAATGAAGAGCAGGAATATAATATAATGTGTTTTTTCCTCTGATGAATGTTTTAATGAAGCAGCCAATAGGTGAGTGAATAAACAAGCTGTGGTATAGCAACACAAGAGATTATTACTCAGTAATAAAAATAAACAAGCAATCAAGCTACAAAACGACATAGAAAAATGTAAAATATTGCTATAAACATGCATGTGAAAGTTTTTATGTAGGCGTGTGCTATACCTTCTGTACATATTTTTCTGTAAACCTAGAATTTCTCTAAACTATACATATATGTTTTTCTTAGAATTCATAATAACTTACAGGAAAACTTGCCCATCATGTGATTATCACATAATTTTTTTAAATGGTACATGTCTTTGGGTATGTAATATGTGTTCAATTTTTATTCTTTGTTTAATTAGATTGTTGTTTGAATTAGAATCCCCACCAACTCGAGTAGTGTATTAGATACGAGGGATACCCCCAAAAAACCCAGATTTTTTCACCTCTTCTAATTCAACAAACTCTGCCCTTTCATGTCCCTCTTCATTCACAGAAACAAAAAGAAGTTGCGTGCGTGCAGCAATGTTAGGTGAGCAAGGTGCGTGGGGCAAGAGAGGCATGCTGTTTTTTGCCAAAATCTGGTTCACTGAGATGTCTGTGTGAGCAGGTACATTATCATGGTGGCAAACCTGTCCCCTGTCTGCCACAAATCAGGTCTTTTTTGTCACACACTGTTATGCAATCTTTTCAGAACCTGTAAATAGAAATCTTGATTAACAGTCTGATCTGGTGCTGGGAGTTGACATTTTTGTCTGTTCGGAAAGTTGACGGATGTCCAGGATAAGAGTTTTGTCATCAATCGATATTTCACCTTTTTTGTAATGAGAAAACCATTCATACATTGAGTTTGTCCCATAGCACTTTAAAGACATGTTCAACTTTACAACAATTTCTGCAGCCTTTTTCCCAAGCAGAAAACTAAATTTTATAACCACATGCTATTCTCTTACATTGGCCATCTCAAAAAATGAAGTATGAGTGAAACTGTGACCAGAGAGAATCTTCCCAGGTGACACCACTGGGTGCACTAACTCAGAGCAAGTTACTCAATGTGTACTATGGTGGAGAGAGGGTGGGGTAGAAAGGGGGACCTGATTACAAGGATCTACATATAACTTCCTCTCTGGAGGATGGACAACAGAAAAGGGGGTGAAGGGAGACGTTGGACAGTGTAAGATATGACAACATAATAATTTATAAATTTTCAAGGGCTCATGAGGGAACAGGGAGGGAGTTGGAAAAATGAGCTAATGCCAGGGGCTTAAGTGGAGAGCAAATGTTTTGAGAATGATGAGGGCAATGAATGTACAAATGTGCTTTACACAATTGATGTACGTATGGATTGTGATAAGAGTTCTATGAGCCCCTAATAAAATGATTTTTTAAAATATTTTTTTTCTGGAGCGGGGGTGGTACCTGTGGCAGTTCCATAATCTCCTGTCAACTTGTGAAGGGATGGCGGCTAGCCTGTCAATTAGATTGCAGTTTCATGACCACATTTGGAGGTGCCACAGAGGTAAATACCTCACTGGAGGCCAGATACACACTCCACACTCTGTCTTCCTGCTGACAAGCCACATGGAGTCCCCTGATGGAGCCAGAGCTTTGGAGCTGCAGTAGCCACATGGAGACCCCTGCCAGCACTGAGATGCTTCCAATCGCCAAAATCCACAAGATTTCCCTCCCACTGACCTGGGAACTTCCTGCATTCAGCATCATTTCATGTGTTGTATGAGTCTGATGAGGAAATTATAGACTGGTATTGGACATATAGGCTAATATCGGACTTATGAACTTGATCTGGATTGGGCTAGGCTGTTTTCTTAATGAACAATTGCTTGTTAAGACAAAGTTCTATCTTACACATATATGAGTATCTATGAATTTGTTTCTCTAGTCAACCCAGACTAACACAGTACTCCCTCATATGTTTATGTACATCGCCCTTTTTTATGCCATTTATGTATTTAATTATGATTCTTGATTTACTGCTTCCCTTTTCTTGGCTTCATTTAACATATTCTTGAATTTCTTTTAAGTGGCTAGTTCAAAATTTAAACTCACTGCCATAGAATTAATGCAGACTTAATTAACAGCCTTACAGGACAGAGTAGAACTGCCAACTATGGGTTACTGACACTGCAACTCTTGATGGGAGTAGAAAGCCTCATCTTTCTCTGGTGGGGCGGTTGATGGTTTTGAACTGCTGATTTTGTGGTTAGCCACCCAATGGTGTTTGTTTGCTGATATTGGATGTTTAGGTAAAGACATTTTAATATATTCAACTTTTAATTTGTATTAGGAAAAATAATTCCATATCTGCTTTTTGTGGTCCTGAGTTACACGAATAGGTTCAGGTGTAGGCCAACATCAAGTATCTATCATAAATTTCTTTTCTTGTTTTATTTTACCTCATAGTATTAACTATTATTAGTTATTGATGATAATTGTCTAGGTCTATTCTTTTATTATGGGTTGCAGAATTTTTTTCTTTATTATTTATTTTCTTCAACTTATTTATAATGTTGAAATATTGGCCTTATGGGAAATGCTTGTTTTTCTTTATGTGTGTCTTTGCAGACTCCAATTGTGACTAGCAAGGTATTTTTTAATCAATATCATAATGATTTAATGGATTGTTATATTTCAGTTCATTGCATCCATCATTATTTTTAATGATCATATTGTTTCTTCTTTAGTTCTTCAAGTTAGCTACAGTTTCTTTTGATTTAATCTAGTAGCCATGGAAACAATCCTTTTGTTCATAATAGCATAATTTTTCTGTCATCTATATTTTTTATTCCAAACTTGAATTCTGCTATTTTAACAAATAATCCAGATTCCTTTGAATAGTAATGGGTATCGAGTAATCATAATTGAGGCACTAGGGGTGCTTACTGGGGATTTTGTCCATTTCATTCCCATTCATTTTCCTTCACCCCAGTTTCACTTTTGTTTATACCATATTTTTGGATTTATCATACAAAAAACATAAAACAAGATTAAGTATGTATAGCTTGCATTTTATTTTTAAGTTGGCATACTGATTGCACCTAGAGTAAAAGCTCACACCTCTTGACTTGCTACCAAGCATACTTTTTGGTGTATCAAGGATGCATGAATTGGAACGTTATGTAGCTGAACAGTTTGACATGAGTTGGATGTTTAGTATTTTATTAGATTTCCTTTTACAGACTGATACCTTTTACCTTTCTGATCCATTGTCATCTAAGTTAGAACTGAAATAGTAAAAAGCTTTAAATTAGGCTAATAGATACTAATGTCAGGGGCATTTAGGGACAGGAAATAAAACGAGTCTATTTAAAAGCACAGCTTAAAATTACCACAGAAGCCCCTGGCCTGATTCCAGCGGGTTCTCTGGCAGACACATACACTATCCTCCATGTTCCTAGGCTATCTTATACTAAGATAATTTTGAGTGATTATACAGAAACGTATATTCTCTTGTTGCCTGGATATTTAGATGTTATTTTAGCCAGCTTGGACTTTAAGCTACATCCCTGCAAACTCCAGAGAACCAAATTACTGCAATTCTACCATGTGGCTTCAATCGGCACTAAATCATGACCTCTACAAACAAACTAAAAAGTATTTGCACACTCAGTAGTGTGAAAACGACTCTGGGGCCAGCGGCTTAGGTTAGACAAAGGTTGCATTGGCAGTAAAGAAGGCTCTTGTGTAGATATGATTGTAGACTAGGTGTGAGATGAGGAATGTGTTATCAGTGGAGATAGAAGTTAAGGGACAAATACAAGAATTATCCCTAAGGTAGAAAGAATAAGATTTAATTAAGCCAACATCGTTTGAACATTAACAATGTGCTAGAAGCTATTTAAGGCACTAAATGTGCAGTGATGCCTAAGAATGGCAAAATCTCACTTATCTTCTTGGCAGGAGATGTGGAGAAGGCAAGGAAGATGTGGGCTTCTGGCTTAAAATATGAATAGATTAAAAAAAATGAATAGACCCTAATACTATCAATGCATGTGTGGAAAATTATAGGGCTCACTCCCCTTTGAAAAATAGCATAGTGTTTTATTAATTAATTGGCGGCATCTCTATAATGTGCTTTTATGATTGCAGTTTTCCATGAATTTATAATTCAATCTTTCCTCAATTTTACTCTTGGTCATAATAGGTCAAAATTAGATTTTTTTTAAAAAAAGTTTCTATTTTACCTTTAACATTTTCCATTGGAAATTGACTTATTTTGCTATTTAATCTTATATATAATATTCAAATAGTATGAAAAGCTTCAAAAATTCATGGAATATTGGAAATGAAAAGTAATGATTTTTCCCCAGAAACATTTTGAAGCCTCCTTATTTAAGATTATTCGGTAAAAATTTTAGAAAGCGAGTTAAGTGTTCCTGCATTAAGAGAGTACTTGAATAGAAGCCATCTGCTACATTAATACTAAACCTCTAAATATATGCACATAGATCTATGTCCCCCTCCCCCGAAACATTGGTCCCATTCTTTTCAGCTCTGAATTCTTTTTCCTGGCTATCTTATCTTCATGGACATGCAGATACATTAATAAGCACAAAACCCTGGCAAAGCTAAATAAAACAACAAAGGAAGTCAAGACCAACAAACAATAACAACAACCAAAAGAAAGCCACTGACAAAAATGGAAAGGCCTATAAATAGTTCAAGTCCTGTTTATTGACCTTTTTGAGTGTTTTCCAGTGCAGTCTGATGGGGTGTCACACTCTGTCTCCAAAGTCTATTTTTGGTATACCCCAGGGATTTCATCACTTTGCTCCCCTTGCTGCTCTGGTGCATGCCTTCAATGTTTCACCCAGTGTGATGGGGTCAGATTGTGCACAGTTCCCACCCTGTGTCTCCAGTATTTTCCCCTGCAGTGCTATGGTTCAGTGAGGGATGTTGTGTCTCATGGTGGGGCTGGCCCTATGGTCCTCTCTGTGAGTTGAGCAGGAATATCGTCCAAGGGGCTGGTGGGCCAGGATGTCCTCTCCTCCCTCTCCATCCCTTTTCATTCCTCCTGGTGTGCTTTAATCCGACACACCCCTTTCCCCAAGCTGTAGCCCCAGTACCACAGCTCTGAAGTGCATTCTTTGGGGGCAGGGGAAGCAGGGGTTTCCACATAGTTGGGGTTGGGGTCAGCCTGCAGATCTCTCTATTGGTTCTCTGGTGCATGCTGGTATGTTGTATTCATGTCTTAGCACATCCAGTTGAAGCCTGGTCTCTCTTTCCCTCTTCTGTGGAGATATAAACAATACCCTCCCCTTGGGTAGATTAGTGCCCTGCTCGCCCCCTACCCATGTCTTTTTTCTCTCTCTTTCTTTCCCCCTCTATTTAGTTGGCTGCCATATGTATCTCTGCACTGGGTTTGGCCCTTGCCATAGTTGCTGGACCTCACCCCAGGGATGTATGTGTATAGTAGCTTTTCCCGTATTCCCCATTTTTTTTCTTTTTTAAAACTTACCTCAGGGAATTCATGTTATACTTTCCCTTTTGTGCTTGACTTACTGCACTTAGCATGATTTCCTCCAGTTCTTCCCCTGTGGAAATGTGATTCATGTGTTAATCGCAGCTTTTTAGGGATGTGTAGTACTCCATTGTATGTATATACCACCGGTTTTTGAAACTTCAAGGTCTGATGATGGAAATTTGGGTTGTTTCCAGCTCCTTGCGATTGTGAACTGTGCCGCAATGAACATTGGAGCACAGACGTCTGGCCATGATTTGCATCTTGCTTCTTCTGGATATGTGCCCACTAGGGGGGTTGCTGGGTTGTATGGCAGCTTGATTTCAACCCGTTTTAGATATCACCAGACCAATTTCCATAGTGGCTGAACATACCTACAGGTCCACCAGCAGTGGATGAGAGTGCCTATCTCCCCACAACCCTTCCAACACCTGTTGCTTTCTGATTTTTTTTGAATTGGGCTATCTTTGAGGGTGTTAGGTGGTATCTCATAGTTGTTTTATTTTGCATTTTTCTTATGGCTAATGATTTTTCTCATATGTTTATTGGTCATTTGGATTTCTGCCCCTGGGAAACTTATGTTTAGGTCCTTTGCTCACCTCCTCAGTGGCCAGTTCATTTTTTTTCCCTTATTGCAATCTTGAAAAGTATTGTAGATTTTAGTACTAAGGCCTTTCTCTGATGTGTCATTGCTAAAGATGTTTGCCCAGTCTGTGGGCTCTTTTATTACTCTCTTGGCGAATTTTTCTATATACACAGGTGTTTTATTTTCAGTATATCCCACTTGACAATTTGTGATTCCTTTGTATTTGTATACTTCCCTATTTCTGATAGCCTATGTATTTCCTGTGCCAAGGTTCTCAGGTTTGTCCCAATTCCTACGTTAATGGCCCTAATAGTTTTGGGTTTTTTTTTAAAAAACGTTTTATTAGGGGCTCATACAACTCTTATCACAATCCATACATATATCTATTGTGTAAAGCACATCTGTACATTCATGGACTTCATCATTTTCAAAGCATTTGCTCTCCACTCAAGCCCTGGGCATCAAATCCTCTTTGTTTTCCTCTCCCTGCCCACTTCCCCCTCCCTCATGAGCCTTTGATAACTTATAAATTGTTATTTTGTCATATCTTGCCCTGTCCGACATTACCCTTCATCCCCTTTTGTGTTGTCCGTCCCCCAGGGAGGAGGTCATATGTAGATCCTTGTAATCTGTCCCCTCTTTTCAATCCATTCTCCCTCTACCCGCCCAGTATCGCCACTTGTACCCCTGGTCCTGAAGGTATCATCCGCCCTGGATTCCCTGTGCCTTCAGCTCCTATCTGCACCAGTGTACATTCTCTGGTCTAGCCAGACTTGCAAGGTAGAATTCGGATCGTGATACTGGTGGTGGGGAGGCGGGGATGGGGTGAAGAAGCATTTAAGAACTGGAGGAAAGCTGTATTCTTCATCGGTGCTGCATCGCACCCTGACTGACTCATCTCCTACCCTAGACCCCTCTGCAAGGGGATCTCCAGTGGCCAACAAATGGGCTTTGGGTTTCCACTGTGCACTTCCCCCTTCATTCACTATGGTAAGATTTTTTTTGTTCTGATGATGGCTTATACCTGATCCCTTCGACACCTCGTGATCGCACAGGCTGGTGTGCTTCTTCCATGTGGGCTATATTACTTCTGAGCTAGATGGCCGCTTTGAAGACCCCAGACGCTATCTCTTTTGATAGCCAGGTACCATCAGCTTTCTTCACCACATTTGCTTATTCACCCACTTTGTCTTCAGCATAGAA
Organism: Tenrec ecaudatus; assembly: GCF_050624435.1. Taxonomy (NCBI): domain Eukaryota; kingdom Metazoa; phylum Chordata; class Mammalia; order Afrosoricida; family Tenrecidae; genus Tenrec; species Tenrec ecaudatus. Next base: position 114,915,041 of record NC_134536.1, read on the forward strand.
TGCCAATTTAATAGAAGAAAGTATTCTTGCAGTGAGGGAGTACTTGAGTGGAGGCACAATGCCCATCTGCCACCTTAATACTAAACCTATAAATATAGGCACATAGATCTATTTCCCCATCCTCATATATAAATATAGTGTGTATGTACATGTCTTTGTCTAGACCTCTATAAATGCCCTTTGCCTCCCAGCTCTTTCCTCTATTTTCCTTGACTTTCCTCCTGTTCCACTATCATGCTCTGTCCCCACCTGGGTTTCAGCAATACCTCTTCATTACATTATCCTTGATCATGCCCTACCAGGCCTCGCTCACCCACCTCACCACCAATTTGGATCACTTGTTGTTCCCTTGTCCCTGGGTTTGTTAACACTACTTCCTTTCCCACCCACCTCACTACCAATTTGGATCACTTGTTCCCACCCACCCAAGGGGAGGGTATTGTTTATATCTCCACAGGGTAAGAGGGACCAGACTTCAACCCAGTGCCCCAAGGTTTGAATGCAACATTCCAGAATGGAATAGGGAACCAGTGGAGAGGTCTGGGGGGTTGAGGGGGGGGCTGCCTGGCCCCAGTACCAAATACTAAGTTGACACTTGCCCCTTCCCCCAGAAGAATGTATTTCAAAGGACGGCATTGAATCTGCAGCTCTGGGAGAGGAACATATGTGATTGAAGCACACAGGAGCAGATTAAGGGGGAGTAAGAGAGAGTGGAGCACATCCTGACCCACCAGGCCTTGAGGACAATGACCTCAATTAGAGCAGCCAGTCCACAGAGAGGACCACATGGCAAGCCCCACTATGAGACATGACATCCCTCAATGACCCATGGCCCTGCAGGGGACAGCACCGGAGACACAGTGTGGGATTTGCGCCCGACCTGATCCCACCACACTGAGGCAGCGAGGGAATGGAGGGGCGAGGTCCCCATGGAATGGCCTTAATAGTTTGGGGTTTTACTTCAAGGTCTGTGATCCACCTTGAGTTTATTCTTGCGCATGGAGTGAGGTAAGGGTCTTGCTTCATTTTTCTGCAGGTAGATATCCATTTTTTCCAACACTACTTACTGAAGAGGGCATCTGCTTCCCATTGGGTATTTTTGGGGTCCTTATCAAAGATCAGTTGTCTGGATGATGATGTTTTTATTTCTGGGTTTTCAGCTATTTTATGTTGGTCTGAATATCTGTTGTTATACCGGTACCACACAGTTTTGACCCCTGTGGCTGTATAGTAGGTGCTAAAGTCAGGTAGAGCAAGCCCTCCCACTTTGTCCTTCCTCTTGAGGGCTTTTCTGCTAATTCTCGGCTTTTACCCTCTATATATAAAGTTGGTAGTCAGTTTTTCCAATTCTTTAAAGAAGAATGATGGTATTCGTATCAGGATAGCATTAAAGTTATATAGTGCCTGGGCAGAACTAACATCTTTATGATATTGAGTCTTCCAATCCATGAGCATGGCATCTTCTTCCATTTGTTGAGGTCACGCTTGGTTTCTTGTAATATTGTTTAGTGTTCTGTAGTTTTCCTCATACAAATATTTTGTTTTTTTAGTCAGGTATATCTCTAGATATTTCAGTTTGTGCTTCGCTATTGTAAAGGGTACTACCTTTTTATTGCCTCTTCTGTGATCTTGTCTGATGTATACAGCAGTCCAATAGACTTCTGTTTGTTGTATCCTGCTTCCCTGCCATAGTCCTCTATCGCTTCCAACACTCCACTTGTGGAGTTTTGGAGATTTTCTGTATATAAAACCATATCATCTGCGAATAATGGTAGTTTCACCTCTTCCTTTCCCCGACGATGTTTTTTCTTTGTCTTATATTATTATCTAGGACCTCCAGTATGATATTAAATATGAGTAAGGACAAGGGGCATCCTTGTCTGGTCCCCCTTTTCAGCGGAATGGCTTTCATCTTTTCTACATTGATTACCACATTGCTGTTGGTTTCATACATGGCTTGCACTGTCTTTTCAGAAGCAGTCTGCCACACCTTTCTCCCATCTAGTGGCTGGCAGGTTGAAAATGCCAACCTTTCAGTTATCAGGTGAGCACTTTAACCACCGTGCCATGGGACCCCTGCAGTTCAAACACAGAACCCTGACAGCAAAGCACATCAACTAAATTTTGAAATGGCATTTTTCCCCCTGACAGTAACTATTTAGAAAGTTTTTTTAAAATTACATTTCTATAGGCTTTTCATGCTAACTCACATCCTTTCCTTTTTATCCACTGACAGACACATTATTACAAAGGACAGGAATTTGTTTTTATTTTTGTGTCCCCTACTTGAAGAAACTTATAAGTAGCTATTTTTAACACTAATGCAATATTACTGACACTATTGGAATAGGATACAAAAATGAAAGAAATGGAAATCGTATGACAAGCAAAATAGCATCAATTCATCAGTTCATCTCTTTTTGCCACTTTTCAAAAATAACATAAACCCTTCAAATTTATAGAGCTCTTTGGTTTTCAATGTGTGTATTGGTAGGCGCAATTGTACAGCAATAGTAAATAAAGATGACAGTAAAGTCATAGAGAGCATGAGAGATAGAAGAGAAATATTGAAATAAACAGAGTCAGACACAATTCATGGTTGCATACTCACTTCAGCCCCGATTGGTGGTCCACATGGAGGGAGAGAGTCTTTAATGCTCACCAAAGCTTTTATATTCTCTGTGGACATGCAAGCCCCCTAATTACAGGCAAGGACCCATGTCACAGAAAGGGGTTGTGCTATAGGTAATACAGTAATGGACGAGGGTGATCTAGGGGTATCCACGCAATAGGACAAGGAGGGATTTGGAGTATACATGTGGCAAGATGGGCAGATCCTAGATCCAGGATGGCAGCCTAACTTTGGATATCACAGAGCCAGTTTGGCCTGTTCCCTGGCTCAACTGAGAGAGACCATTATCAGTAGGGTGTGAACTCCACCTACAGGAACCAAGCTGATGGTCGCAGGCCCCCACCCCTGTGGTGTGGGGAGACAGCAGTCTGACAGCACCTGCCTCCAGGGAAGATGTCTGTAAGCATCTGACCTCCCCCACATGTATCGATTTGATATGAAATGGTGCTTCTCTGCTTTAAACCCTTCAATGGATTCACTTGGCCTCTAGGGAAAAATTAAAAACTTAACATGACTGGTAGCATTCTACATGGGAATGTGATGCCTTCGTGTTTCCTTCCCGCCATCTTTACCTCTCGCGCCCAGGCTCAGGGTTCACCGATTGTGTGTCTGATGTTTGACAAACCTCATTTGCTCCATCTTCAGAAAGAAAAGTTATTCAACAGAGACAAGGTGGCTCCTTGAAGTTGCTCAAATCTCATTCAAATGCCACCGTTCACAGAGGTCTTCTTTGACAGGCAAATATATAAGGAGCCATCGTCCTTTTCTGCCTCTCTTTTTCCTCTTATCCCAATTAGCTGTACTTATGAACATCTGAAATTGTCTCCTTCGATTGATTATTACATTCTCAGCATATAAACTACTTGGTATTAGGTTCCTTATCAGTCTGGGTCAGTCCTAAAATCCAAGAACAGAGAAGACTGTCTGCCACAGAGTAAGCGCTCAGTGTATGCTTGTTGTTGAGTAAGTATAGTAAGGAAAATTCTAGACCCAGAGAAACTGGATTTAAAGTTTATTTCCATCACTTAATTGAGTGGATACAACAGGAAGGTCACATTACTTGTGTCATAGGTTGGGCTTACTAGAGAACAAAATCGGTGATGCTTATATATGTATAGACATTTATATCAATAATTTGACCCATACAGAATTTGATTCAAATGTAGTGCTCAGGTTGATGAACCCAAGATCAGCAGGCCAGGCATGTGACCGGAAAAGTGAATGAATCCAAAGCTGGAAGACCACGTGACAGGCTACAAACATCTCCTAAGTTGGCAGGCCATATATCAGGCAGTTGTCTCTAGTCCACCGAACCTGAAGTTATGAGTCAGATGCAGGCTCCAGACACAGTAAGCCTTCCTAAAGCATCCACTTATACTAGAAACAGTCCAACCGAAATCGTGACTTCAGTCAGGGTGTGGCATTCCTCCTGATTCTTTTCCCATTATGGAGGTGTGCAACTGATTCAATGCTAGCTCAAGTCATAGTGTTGCTAGGTGTTAATAGCCAAACCACTGAGAATCCTGGCCCATAATTATTCACTATCATACTATTTCATTAATAATTTGGAAATATAAGTCTTATTTTCTTAAACTTTTTCAAATAATTAATGAAATAATACCGATGAAAGAACTTTGTAAATGAAAAATTATCATCACAGTAATCTTGTGAAGTCATTATTTTTTATAACTGACGAGTTTAGAGATTATTACCAGGTACATTTCCCTTTATTTAAGCATTAAAAATCAATGAGAGTACTGTTCTATGATTAAATTAGTGGTATTATTTGGTGTATAATCTGGGTTGTGTGGTGCACATTTTTTTCTAGCGTGTATTTTGTATTCCACAGTAATGGGTGAGCTCAATTTAAATTCGTGTGTTCCTAAAATTCTGGTAAAAGTAATTTCTCTTCTATTATTCATTAAGAGATATTTTTATTAATAGATGAAATTTTTCTATATTTAAGAAGGTGGCGTATATTCCTATATGCTTTAGAGGCTCATTCGCTGGAGGTGAGGCAGGTGATATAGACTTTATACTGCTCACAGATTTTTGTTTTCATATCTTGGAATTTATTTCAATTGTCAAGTCAGCTTTCTAATTGTTTGGATTAGTAGGGAGTCCTATTTCTATCTCCAGGTTTCCCCCGGTATTGAGAAATATATCTTTCTACTCCAGTGACGGGTTGGTAGCCTTGGGAATAGTATTTTCAGCGATCCCGTTTTTCTGACCCTTGAACAAGCCACTTTGGGTATGAGGAAGGCCCTGAGTACCTGGCATGAAACAACTCCCTGCTACAGGGTCAACTCTGACTGACGGTGACCCTGTAGTACAGGGTCGAACTGCCCCTGTGGGTTTCCAAAATGATGATTCCTTATGAGAGTAGAGCGTCTCATCTTTATCTTGGAGAGCAGCTAGTGGTTTTGAACTGCTGACCTTGTGGTTAGCAGCCCAATGCACACCCAACATGAGAAGAAAAATAGGGCAACTAGGCTTTTCTTCCTTGTTCCATCATTTTGTCTCTTGTCACCTTGTCTACTTCCTATAATCACCTATGGCGTGTTGTGAACGAGTGGCCGAGTGGAGCAATGCTTGCTGTGTGCTGGGCTCCTCAGCATTTTCATCTCTCACACAGCCTCCCCGGGTTCTCTTTGCTCCAGGCTATGGCAAATGCCTCTTGCTGCTGGGGAGGATTTGCCTTCTGCCCAGGCATGAAAGCAACTGTGAAGTTCTCTCCTACAAAGGGCTCATAACTTTTGGAATTTAGTTCATTTAGGTTTCTTTAAATTCTCTGCTTTCAGCTGGGTTTAAAAAGCCCATGATTTGTAGTTTATCTGGCACGTTTTCATTGTTGGGAGTGACGATCTTTTGTAACTTTCCACATTCTCTGATTTTAAAAAGACACATTGGAGTTATGTAACGGAGGGTTTGTGGGTTGCAAAGCTTTGGAATCACACCTCGTCTTAAAAATGAAGCCAACCCTTCAGCAGTCCCATGCACATCTCTTCCCAGATAACCAGTGAGTGTTACTTAAATGCAAATCTCTGTTTAAAGGAACACTGTTTGCTGCCACTGAGATAACTGAAGGAATGCACCAGGGCATGCCAAATGGAGTGCACGGGTTAAAGAAAACGTTTGCTTTTTCAAGGAAATTATGAATTAAAAGAGAGCTCAGGCTCTTCTTCAGACCCTTTCCTTAATGTCTTGTGTAATAAACTCAGTATCTGGCTCTTTTGGACACATTTAAAATAATCTTAAGCATAATCATGTGGCTATCGTGTAGATTAAAAAGTCTAGCAGTTTGTCTTTCTTTGGTTAATATACTTAACTGTCTTGATTAACAAGTTTTTGTTTTTTTCATTCTAGGAATCCTGAAACCCAAATATTGCAACAGGAACAGAACCATGACTCATCAGATAACATTTGTTTGGACAGTTTTGGTCTTGCTTCTTCAGAATTCTGCATTCGCTGAAGATGAAGAAATTAGATCAAGTAAGAGCTATTAGCGTTGTCCTTCTACATTAGAATTCTGGAAATCGAATGGGTGGAATTCGAGTGGTTTAAGGATCTCTTCCTCATTATCTTTGATGCCACCATTCCCTAAAATAATGCATTGCCATGTTTGCATTACCTGCCATGAAAGGCTTCCAGAGGTAATTTTGATATACTGTATGTGCTTGAGGATAAGCCGACCCGAATATCAGCCAAGGCACCTAATTTTACCACAAAACGGCATTAAAATATGCTGAAAAACTCGGCTCATACACAAGCATATGCAGAAACTCTCTAATAGGAATCTATTCATTAAACCTTAAATTTTGGAATAAATATGCTGGGATTAAGTGCCTCCCTGTTTACTGGAATTACCTGGAGTTTATTACTTTTGTTTCTTCGAGTCTCATATTTTGCCTTTATTAGATGCAAGTGAAAAAAAGCACCTGCCTCATGGGGTGGTTAGCAGGCTATTAACATGAAATAATATAAATGAGTGGTTTAGCACAATGATATCTCAGTGTATGAAGAATATTTATCAAAAAAAAAGAATATTTATCTATTGCCTGTAGGGAAGACTGCATCAGAAATGAGAACTTGTATGAATTGTAGTTTTGTTACCTAGAGATTAATTTACAGCTACCATACTTTGAGAAAAAGTTTCCTTGTATTCAGATTTCACAAGTCATAAGTCTATACTGGGGGGGAGGTTTCAAAACGGGGTGGGAAATTCTGTTATCTTTTAATTCCCTTTTCCATGTACTTTGCGGAGCCTCCTCGTCTGTTGTTAACTGCTGCGAGGTGCTGTCCAGTCGTAATGACTCATCACAAACTGACGGACACCACTCTCCTCCCCACTGTTCTGATGGCCAAGCTCATTGCGGCAGCCAGTGACCATGCACTTCACTGAGAGCCTTTCTCTGGTTCACTGCCCCTCCACTGGACCGAGCATGATGCCCTTCCGTAGGGACTGGCCGCTGCTGAGAACATGTTCAAAGTATGTGAGACCAAGGTTCTCCATCCTTGCCTCTAAGGAGCATTCCGGCTGCCTATCCTCCAAGACAGATCTGTTTGTTTTCTTGACAGTTCGTGAGACTTTCAATAGTCTTTGCCAGCGTTAGCATTCAAGTGCACTTAGTTTTCCTTGTTTTGTGTCTAACTTTCACAGGCAGCTGGGGTGCTTGAAAATACCGTGGCGTGGGTTAGGCATACTCTAGCCCTTAAAGTAATGCCCTTGCTTTTCCACGCCTTAAAGAACCTGCAGGCTTAGTGGTTCCATGTGGGGCTGCTGAAGGGACGACCACAGTTTGGAGCCCCCCTGCCACTCCTCAGGAGACTCTCCCTTCCCCACTCCAGTCTCACAAGCTTGCAAGGACAGCTTTACATTCTCATAGGTCATTATGACTCTGAATTGACTTGATGGCAGTGAGTCCTTATTATATAACTATTGTAAATTAACTATGGTTTTTTTATTTAAAAATAAACCAGATGGTTTGATAACGTGATTCAGCTTGGCTTAAGCTATATTAGAAAAGATAAATATTTAATGTTGCTTTAAATATAAACTATAACAGTTCAATCCACCCAAGCACTCTCCAAGGCAGAGTTTCAATTCAGCAGATAGTATTTTCTGATTTTTCAAAGGGAAAAGACAGTCACAAATTTTAAGGGGCTTGCCTAGGGCCATTCAGCTGATTAGAGCTGATTAGTAGTCAAACCATGCTTTTGCTCTTTAATTCCATTCTTTTGCTATGATACCATTCCTCTCTCTAAGGAGGAGTTCTCCTGGAGAAGATTTTTTTATTGTTTTAGTCTGGGTTTTATAAATGGCAAACTTTGCTTTTGTGCCCATGCTCTTGGATAACCTTCATTCTCACCGTGGCTCACTTTCAGTTATGAAATATGCGCTGTGTGGCTCTGAGACAGGAAGAGGGGCACGTTGGCCAAGAATAACCCTGTAAGAGTTTATAACCATGGATTCTGGTCACAAGCAAATACGAGCAGGTCTAGACAACAATAAGTCTTATAGTATTTGGGAAGAGCCAACATTGACAAGCTCTACAAATATTTATTTTTCTATCCTGTTTTTCTCCCTCCTACAAGTGCCAATAAAAAATGTAACCCTGTAATCCCACTCCAGCTTCCAGAAACAACAGAAGGATCAAACCCAATTGGACTGGAAAATTTGTCTCTGGGCAGAATTCCACATTTGTTGTCCTGCCCCGAGGGCTGGCGGTGGGGATGATGGCAGGCTCTGGACTCACACCTTTCAAGTCCCCCATCTCTCACCTCAGGACCAACGTCAGCATCACAGTTGCAGTTCTGTGAAAAATCGATAGTTTTGCCAGTTATTGTTTTTGATTGGGATATATATAAATATATATATATCACTTAACATTTTTTTCTCATTTTCATTGGGGGTATGACGGGTGAATTGTGATAACCGCAAAATTGGGACCTTTCAAAATGAGCTTCATCATCCCATATATTTAAGTAGCATAGATGAAATGAAGGAAGAAGGGGGTGGTTGAATTGGCTCCCATTTTAAGAAGATATAGAAATTCTTAATTACCACTAAAGGGAGTTGTGGCTATTTCTTCTCATGTATTCTGTCGCATATCCAGACTATTGGAACTACCTAAATAGACCAGGTGAGGTTTCACGCCAACTCTGTCTTCGAATATGTCTGTCTGGTGCTTTTCTTAACTCCTCCCTCTAAATGGAGTGTCCCTTCTCTTCAGGTCACCTGTCGATTTTTCCACCCAACGTTTCCCAAATTTACTTTGCTAGATCGAATGTGCACTCCTAAGTAGCCTCGTATTTTGTTCTTTTTCTTAACCAGCCAGTGGTCTGGCTTATTAGCCAGAAATCTTTTAAATATTTTATGAGTCTTAGAACCCACTGCCTACTATGATGTTAGATACAGAATCGGTACTCAATTTGTAGACCAAAAGCATGGATAAAATAATAAACTCAGGATCCATGCTTGCTGTGAGTACTGTAAAAAAAAGAGGATTAAATTCTGATTTTCTTTTTATTTACACAACTTCTCTGACCTGGACTAGGAATGACTCACGCTGAAGATAGTCTCTTTTCCAACAGAACTCTAGGATGCGCTTACTCAGTTTTTCCTATATTGTGAAAGTATCTCTTATCTATCTATATACAACCTCCCAAAACAAACAAACAAACAGGTTTACTGAGCACAAGTCAATGTTTTAACTTTTGTATTAACCCTAAGGATGTGATATAAGGTCTTGTAGAACCTCTATTTATTTATTGGGGGGGCTTTCCATGAGTTAAAATATTATTAATTAGGAATATATATATAATATCATTCCATAGTTTAATCATGTCAAATAGAACTGTACAATTTCCACCACAATCAGTTTCCAAACATTCTTTTTGGATGTAGTTCCTTAGTAGTTTTGGTTCATTTAATTTCTGTCAGTTATATCAGAGAGTAAGTAGTGTTCTTGGCTAGTTGAGTCCTGAAATTTACAGCTATATGTTTTGAATTTCCTACCTATTGATTGCTTTACATTTTTTGGTAACTATGTCAGATTGGCATTAAACTAAACATATTCCGCTGAGCACCATGCTGTTCGTGGGTAGCTAGAAGCCATTCATTTCAGATCTCCCACATTTTGCTCTTCATATAACCAACGTGCTCCGCTGGCTTTCTTCTTGTCCTAGGTTGTCGCACTGCTCCGACGGATCTAGTCTTCATCTTAGACGGCTCTTATAGTGTTGGCCCAGAAAACTTTGAAATAGTGAAAAAGTGGCTTGTCAATATCACAAAAAACTTTGACATTGGACCAAAGTTTATTCAAGTTGGCGTTGTTCAGTACAGTGACTACCCTGTTCTTGAGATCCCGCTGGGAAGTCACGACACAGGAGAGCGTTTGGTAGCTGCAATGGAGGCCATACGTTACTTGGGAGGAAACACCAGGACCGGAAAGGCCATCCAATTTGCCCTTGATTACCTTTTTGCTAAGTCCTCAAGATTCCTGACTAAGATAGCGGTGGTGCTGACTGACGGAAAGTCTCAGGATGAAGTCAAGGATGCAGCCGAAGCGGCGCGAGACAGTATGATAACATTATTTGCCATCGGTGTTGGGTCAGAAACAGAAGATGCAGAACTGAGAGCGATCGCCAACAAGCCTTCATCTACTTACGTGTTTTATGTGGAAGACTACATTGCAATATCCAAAATCAGGGAGGTGATGAAGCAGAAGCTCTGTGAAGGTCAGTCCGCATAATTTTAAAGCACTTTTGATAGCTTGATACGTTCATTTACATTGGTGTGCCTGGTTATAGCAAATGTGAAATTATATCAATATTAGAATTGGAGTGAGCATAAATTTGTCATATTTAAACGAGATAAGTTAGATTTTAAAAGGAGGTAAAACCAAAAGTTGGAAAGTTTATTGTTTTGTTACATTTGTCATTTCTTTTTTAAAGTGCATATTTATTGTGGAGATGGTAGAAAATGAAGAGATGCATAAAGAATTAAAATTTACCAACTTATAGATCTTATAGAATGGTATCAATTCTGTTAACAGATTAGTGATTTTAATTTATTTTTTATTTAGTGTGTCTGATGTATCTTCTGACATCGAATATAAAATATTTGTATCCTATTAACATGATAACAGACCATCTCCTATATCATCAAATATTCTTTGAAAATATAACTTGTAAAATATATTGTTTATCAATAGACCATGCCATAATTCATTTAACAATATCTTGGCTAATTCTTGTAGTTAACTTATTTGTAAGTTCTGTTAATATAAATAACATTGCATATCCTTTGTACACAATTCTGAATGAGAATCACTCATTATTTTTTAAGAAAACAAACAAACAAACCAGTATCCAGAAGAAAGGGTTTATATTACTAATATGTTTAAGGCTTGGAAACAGGTTAAACATTTCACTCACCAGTAGTGGAAAAAAAATACCAGAGGTTAGCAGCCTATTATGTTTATATTTTTCTATGAAATATAACTTCATGTTCATAATAACATTGTTTGGGAAAGTCCCATTGTTTCCCAAACAGTGTTCTTTAGGGAACAGACATGCTTATGACTTCTTTGTTTTTGCAAAGAGTAATTGGAAACAGTGATGGGGCAGTGGTTAAGCACTTAGCTCTGGACCAAGAGGTCAGTGGTTTGAACCCCCTGGATGAAGATGTGGCAGTCGGCAACTGCAAAGCCTGGTAAACTATACAGAGCAGTACTATTCTGTCCTACCGTAGGAGTCAGAAATGGCTTCAAGGTACCTAACAAAAACAATAATAAATTATATCTTTTATTTTTAATATGATATTCAGTATTCTATTCATTGGAATATCTTTACTTATAAAAAACGAGGCATAGTTTTCCTCCAGTTTACTTACCCCAAACTCCTAAAATATAGATTAGTTTACACTTGGTGGAAATATTCTTAGGTGTTTATAAAACAAACTCCACTATCTACTTCATATTTGTTTGGGAGAAAATGGTAGAGAGAAACATTTTAAAGCTTATTTTCTTTTAGAAATTTTATTTAAGAGAGTATGCTAAATTGAGCATTTTCTTTAATCAAATGTTTATAAAGTACTATATAACAAGTTTTTATAACAGCTACTCTTCCTGGGACTGTCTGGAAATGAAATTGGATAGACTTTTAAAACCCTGAGCATGTCAAAGGGATTTATATATTTGATATGTTGTCAAGTTAGGTAGAAGTTTTTATTTTGATCCAATTATACATTGTGATTAAAAAGATTTTTTGTGGTTAAGTTTCACTTAAGAATACTTTTTATCATAAAAATACACATTTTATTTATTAACTGTCTGCTCAAGTAATTCCTTCAAAGACTTTTTATGTAGATGTGTATTTTGGCAAATGGATTCTCTTTTTTTAGAAACTTGTAATTACACATTCAGAGCTACCTGTATTTAAAAGGGATATTTATTCATGTAAATTGTGAAATCTTTAAAAAAATTCAAACTTGAAATTTAAAAAAATATTTATTGATCTTTACTAACAGAAAGAATACAAGGGAGGTCTCTTTAATTTATTGGTATGATGTACAATCACCATAATCTCACTCTTGAAATTATGTTTATGTAATATATGAATTTATTTGCATTTGATGTTTTGTATTATATTAGATTATGGTTAATTCACTGACACACAACAATTGCCGAAAATTCTGTAATTTCTATTTGAATCATTTGTTAGATTGGTGTTTTCCTGTGGCAAATAATTAACCTCTGTTTTGAGAAGTTAATATATATGTTTACTATATCCTAAGAGGCCCCTATGAATTGGAATTGACACAATGGTATTGGTATTTTGAGTGAATACCATTCACTATTATTATCTTTTGTGTTTGATCCAAACAGATAAAATATTATTAACCTGTTTGTTGGTACACAGTTCAGTTTATCATCAGGGACCTATTGATTTATCTCAGAACCCCCATTTTTGTGATGAGTAGCTTCTCTGTTCATGAGCCTGCCTGCCAGTTTTCTTCCTTATTCTTTACAGTAAACCTGGAAAGGGCTTGGTGGAAAGAGGTGAAGAGGAAAAAGCAATTTTCTCTTAGTCCCTTGTTCCCTGGAGTATACCTTCGTTAGGCGTCTTCAGAGAGTTCCAGCAAACTGTGACCCGGGTTCTGGGTGTTAGGAGTAGCATTCTAATTAAAAATGTGTTGCTTTCATCTGCACAAAGGTGCAGACAGCTAGAGCACTAACTCTAGAAAACTCCCCGAGTATTCTTAATGACGCCTTTCCCACCACCTTGGCTTTGGACTGTGCATTTCTTAAAAGAGTGTATGGTGTAGCCTTGCTGAAGTAGGTCCAGGGCTACACCTGGTTCCAATTAACTGCACAACCTTAGATTTAGCTTTTTTAGCTTACGTTTTTCTTTTTGTGAAGCAAGAAGGTTGGACCACACTGTATAATAACTTTTCTGGATGTTTTCAAAAATACAGGTTTGAGTAATTTTCTGTTATGTGTGTGAAATGCTTATGCAAATTATTTTCATTTGCCCTATTCCCACCCTGCCCCTTCTTTCTCCCAACTCCCTCTTCCAAATTATTTTCCATCAGCGTACCTGATGAAGTTTGCACTTGATGGTTTGCACTGTATTACGTTATCTCTTAAAATCTCCGGAGAGATAAAAATAATTATATGCTATTTTATTGTAACTTTTTAAAGTTTTCAAGTGAGTGTGTTTTGTGGTGGGAGTTTGGAGTCTAGGTGGTGTAGTGGTTACGAGTTGGGTTGCTAATGCCAAGGCCCACAGTTTGAAACCACCAGCCTCTTCTTGAGAAAGACTGGGCTTTCTATTCCCCTAAATAGCTCCACCAGGGTTGTACTCCCCTGTCCTAGAAGATCACTCGGAGTGGGCCTCGACTCCAGGGCAGTGAGTTGGTTTTTGGTATGGTGTTTTGTGGAAACATACCTGCTTTTAATAGTCATAAAGTGCATCTGCTCTCACTCAGAACACATGAGAAAGCTTGATAGACAGACAGCCAGTGTGCGTGGATCATGGGAGTTAATCTGTCTTTCTGGGATCTCTACCAGTATACATTTTATCTGGGAATGATGCCCAAGACGTCTTCTGAGTGCCTTCACCATCAGCATCCCTCGGACCTCCCCAGTCCATCAAAGTGACCTTCCTTTCCTACTTGTCTAAGCATGGAGCTTCATGACTTGCCTATCAGTTGGTTGTACTGTGGGGGCTTGTGTGTGTGTGATGTTGGAAGCTACATCCCTGATATTTCACATACCGCAGAGTCACCAAAGTGAGCAGTTTTTAGTATAAAGACAGACAATAAAGAAGGAATCAGCTGTCCACTTTGGAGGAATTAGCTACCCAAAACCCGATGGACCGCACCCAAACATCGTCCGATACTGAAGGACCAATGAGTAGAAACAGAACTTTGTCAGAGATGGTGACAGAAGATGAGCCCCTCAGGTCAGAGGGCACTCCAAATGTGATGCAGAAAGAATTGACTTCTCAAAGAGAGTCAGCCATAACGATATGACTGGAATCAAGCCTGTGGGAGGAAGCCCTCAGGACCTTCACTTGTTGATGGGGAATGGCTCAAAATGGAGAAGAAACAGCTGCAAACATCAACTAATAATTAGATTGTGGCGTGTTTGAAGGATGAATCTAGGAAATGGAACACATAAAGGTGCCCAGCTTAGGCATTAGTGAGTTGCAGTGGACTGGTGTGACCATTTTCAATGGGAATGGCACCATCAAGAGGCATGGTGTTGCCTTCATCCTCCAACGGGCAGATATTTCAAGATCTCGCTTAAAGTACAGTGCTGTGGATTATATTTATTCCCCATTCAAGGAAACCCAGCACTGAAACTATTTATTACTCCAACGTATGTGCCAACCACGAAAGCTAGTGAAGAAACTGAAAATGTCTAGCAATGCCTTCAATCTAAAATTGATCAAACGTGGAATCAAAATAAATTGATAATGATTGCCAATTCAAGTGCAAAAGTTGGAAACAAAGAAGAAGGAAACATAGTTGGAAAATATGGTCTTGGTTATAGAAAAGAAGTTGAAGATCACGTGAGGTAATTTTGCAAGACCAGTGACTTGTTGATAGCAAATAACTTTGCAACCACACAAAGACTATACACAAGATATTTCCAGATGGACTCCACAGATATCAAACAGGTGACATCTTCGGGAAGAGATGATGGAGAAGCATCATATCAACAGCCAGTACAAGACCAGGAGCTGACTGTGGAACAATTACTCGTATGTAAGTTCATGGAGAGCATAAAAGGATAATTAAAATGTCTGTGAGATCCAAAATACAACCCCGAATCTACCCCACCTGAATTTTATGAACAGATTTGCTGCATCGAACACTAATGAAAGAAGACCTGATGAGCTGTGGGAGGTCATCCAGAACATAATTTATGAAGAACGCAAAGGGTCATGAAAAAGACAGAAGAGGTTGTGGGATGAGGGATTTCATTGCTGAGGTCAGGTGGGCCTTTGCTAAAAGCAGAGAATACCAGAAAGATGTTCACTTGTGCTTTATTGATTATTATACAAAGGCATTTGGCTGTGTAGATCATCAAAATCTATATATAGTCTTGAGAAGAATATGAATTCCAAAATACTCTGGTGTGCTTATGCAGAACGTCTATATGGATCTAGGGGCAGTTGTGTGAACAGAACAAGGGGCCACTGCAGGGTTAAAAATCATAAAAGGTGTGCGTCAGGGTTGTATCCTCTCACCAAACTTATTCAATCTGTATGCAGAGCGACTAATTAAAGAAGTTGGCTTAAATGAAGAATTCGGTATCAGGATGGAAAGAAATCTTATTAACAACCCATGATATGCAGATGACCCAGCTTTGCTTGCTGAAAGTGAAGAAGGCTTGGAGCACTTGCGGATGAAGATCAAGGATTACAGCCTTCAGTGTGGATTACAAGTGAATGTAAAGAAGACCAAAGTCCTCTTAGTGGGCCAACAAGTGACACATGGCAAATGGAGAAACAAAATTGAAGTTATCAAGCATTTTATCTTGCTTGGATCCCCATGCAATGCTCATGGAACGAACAGCCGAGATCAAAAGATGCATTGCTTTGGGTAAATGTGCTGCACAAGACCTCTCTTAAGTGTCAAAAAGCACGGATGTTACTTTGAGGAATAAGGTGCGCTGGACCCAAGCCATGGTATGTTCAATGTCCTCATATGAATGTGAAAGTTGGGCATTGAATAACGAAGACCGAAGAAAAAATGATGAATTTTGAATTTGGTGCTGGTGAGGAATATTGAAGTACCATAGACTGGCAAGATATCAAAAGAAAGCTCTAAAGTTAGAATACTCCTTAAAGGCATGCCTGGTGAGCCTTTGCTTCAAGTCCTTTGGACATGTTAAGAGAGACTAGCCCCGGGGGGAGAAGGACATCGTATTTGGTAAAGTTAGAGGGGCAGTGGAAAAGAGTAAGGCCCTTGACAAATGTATTGACACAATGCTTTCAACAATGGGCTCAAAAAATAGCAATTGTGTGATGGCTCCAGTCTGGACAGTGGTTTGTGTGTTTTTTGTACACAGCACTGCTGTGAGTTGGAAGCCACTCAATGGCACATAACAACAACCAACAATGGGCTACTAATCTCAAAGTCAGTGGTGCAAACCCATCAGCAGCCCTGCAGGGGGAAGATTGAGCAATCTGCTTTTATAAAGATTTACTACCTTGGAAATCTAAAGGAGCATTTCTACTTGGTGGGCTCTTTGGACATGTTTTCAGAATAGGTCAGTCCCTGGAGAAGGACAGTATGCTTGTTAAAATAGCTGGACAGTTAAAAGAGGCAGTCCTGCAACTAGATGGTTTGATACAGTGGCTGCTTCCATGGGCCCAGGCAGGAGAACAATTGGGAGAATGTCACAGGACTGGGCAGTGTTTCGTTCTGTTGTACACAGTGTTGCTAAGAGTCAGAACTAACTCAATAGCACCCAACAACAGCAGCAGCAGCAGCAGCAGCAGCAGCAGCAGCAGCAGCAGCAGCAGCAGCAGCATCTCATTACTATTTATAGTTGACTCTTCATGTTTTCTGAGGAGGATGGTTATCTTACGGTACAGTTTGTGGAGAATTTGTTATTTACATTTATTACTTGCTCTATAAAATATAAACAGTCATGCTCAATGTCTAAATTATATGAGCTCCTTGGAAAAATCTGAAATCATTGTAACATTTTTACTATATAACAGGTTAATAGAAATTGTGTACAAAATTTCCACATAATTTGAGGCATTAGTGACCCAGAGAAGTATAAAATGTGATATGTTATAATTTACATAGATGACTGCATAATGGGATCCTTAATATCTCTCGTTAAGGAAAAGAATCTTGCCTTATTTCTAAATTACTTAATGTAATATCATGTTATATAATTAAGTTAAAAATATAATAAGCTCCTTTGCTCAACTTTTATGTAGATAAGACACAAGGTTATGTTTTTTTCAGAATGATAGAAGGGATTATACTTGAGCTGTAGAATTATTAATTGAAAGAATACTAAGGATAACAAGCATGTTTTCACCTCTCATGTTATAAATCAAGAAAAGAACTGTAGAACACTTCCATGTTATACTCCAAAATTATGTATATCTATATGTATGTATGTATCTATCTATCTATGATAAAAATTCTTATACTCTCCAGTATTTACCCCTTGATTTTTCTCTTTTTTTGTTGGAATAATTCATAATTAATCAATTCTCACTGTTTTTGCTTTTCCTGCTAGAATCTGTTTGTCCAACACGAATTCCAGTGGCAGCTCGAGATGAGAAGGGATTTGATATACTCCTAGGCTTGGGTATAAAGAAAAAGGTTAAGAAAAGAATCCAGCTCTCACTGACAAAGATAAAAGGCTATGAAGTAACATCAAAGGTGGATTTATCAGAATTCACAAGGTAAATGTGATAGGTTGGAATAACTTTGGGGGTTTGACTATATTTATTTTAAAGTTTACAGGCATGCTTTCTCTGTTTGTTCCTTACAGCAATGTTTTCCCAGAAGGTCTCCCGCCATCATATGTATTTGTGTCAACTCAGAGATTTAAGGTTAAGAAAATATGGGATTTATGGAGAATTTTAACCATTGATGGAAGGCCACAAATGGCAGTCACCTTGAATGGTGTGGATAAAACCTTATTGTTTACAACAACCAGCATAATTAACAATACCCAAGTGGTCACCTTTACTGACCCTAGAGTGAAGGTAAAGATGCTTGAGTATGGTAGTAGTATTTATGTGGAAAATACTTTGGGGTTCATATTTCTTGTGGGAAGAGAGCTACAATATATGAATGAAAAGATGAATTCACATTTTAATGTTGATTTACTGAAAAATAGCAGCAAAGTGTTTCCAAATACAAAAGGGGATGAAGGGTGAGAGGAACTAGCATAAATTTAATAATTTTGAGTGAATTATATTGACAAAGAACACACAATTAAAGATATGTCAATTTCTTCAAAATAGCAAAGGAGTGATAATATTTGGACTTCAAATCTAGTCTATTTGATTTAAAATTTAAGTAGGTCTTATTTTACATTGCCACATCCTAACAGATATTGAATAAAGACATATTTTTAGCATATTAGATAAAGCTTTGTTTATGGATACAGAATTTATGTTAATTAGGAGGACATTTTTAGATGAAATAAAAATGAAAGCATATTTCCCGGGTTATATATTCATAATACAGAGTTAGTGACAAAGTCAGTTAAACAATGCTCATTATCATAATTATGACAGAAATTTATGTTCTACAGTTTAAGAATTGCTCATGGTTGTATATATAAATTAAGCATTGATGCTATTTATTCATTTGGTAATCACATTAAATTAAATAAACACTGTTGCCCATCATTGTCATTAAAGACAGAGTGTTAGATCCTCAATGAAATGACAGATGATTAAGGCTGATTCTTAAAGGAACTAATTTATAATGAGCGGCATAAGGCGAGTAGTAACGAATAGAAGCATGGAGTGGGAGGAGACCTCGCGCTCAGACATAAATCACAAGGCCCCCTCAGTGAGGTGGCATTGGCGTTAGGCTGTGAAGGATTTGGGCGCAGCAGGATAAGGTCATTTTAAACTTCAGGATTGAGCAATCATTAGTGTGTTGAAACGCAGGGTGGTTTTGTTGTTAGCATGTCAAGTGGTGTTTCCTACTTTGGGGACATGGAAGCACACAAGCAAGGGCTCGCAAGGCGTGAGTTCCGTTTGACAGGCCTGGCAAGCCGCAGCATGTGGAGCTTGTTGAGTGGCCGAGAGAAGGCTTCGTCACAGAGCTTGTCATCGGGGTGTCCAAATGAAAGCAGTTCTCTCTTCCTGGGAACGCCACCGTCACCCAGCTCCGGGTTTGGGATCAGTTCTGGTGATAGAAAAATGAGTACTACTCTGAAAGTTACTAAGACTAATCTTCATAAACACCCTGCTAATAGAGTTTAATCTTAATGGAGGTATGAAAGATAACTTGGAGAAGTAAGGGCCAGAGAGGAACAAAAAATCGAAATTAGTCAAAATAAAGGCAAACATTTATGACACTAAATGATAAAAATGAGATTGTGAATGGGTATGTGAGCTTGAGTCAAGTTTAAGAAAGACATTTGGTAAAACGTTGAATCTGTCCCTGGAACTGAAGAAAGAAAAGGAGATAAAGAAACTTGATATTATTTTAGAAACTGAAGATGTTATTCGGAAAAGGAAGAATATTTGGGGAATACTTCAGGTTCGTTGATACAAGTCAGGCTGATTATGAGACATCCTGCCAAAAATATTCTAGCCAGTGTTAGACTTTCAGGTATCACACATACGTGACAAATTCAGGAGACAAATAAATTGTTCTATGGAAGTAAGAATTACATTGTAAGAATAGATGAGATTGTCTCAGGGGGGTTTGGGAAGAAGATCAAGGGCAGATGCTGAGTAAAGCCCTCATGAAAGGGCATATTGAGAAAAAGATCCCTCACAGAGACAAGAAGGGACAACTGGAAAAGAGAATGCGACGCCTGTGGTTTGAATCATGAACCTTGAGTGAGCTTATCAAGGATGAACTAGCTACAGGGGCCAAAGGTGCAATGAAGAAAGTAGAATGGAAAATGAGAAAAGTTATTGAGAGGTAAGCAAATTTACAGATATTGCAGTCTCCTCAAAATAGCATCGGACTTGAAATCTAGTCCATTTAACTTCAAATTTAGGTAGGTCTTTATATATACACTGCCACATCCTACAGGATATCCAATAAAGACATATTTGGTGGACTAGTAAATTCAGCTTGGTAATGGATACAGAATTTGGAGCTTAGGACCTCAACCGTGAGGCACTTGCTTTCCTGAGCTGTGGGACGCTGCTTGGTGATGCGTGGGAAGGCGTCAACGAAGAATTGATGAAGGAATGGCTGGGGAAGTCCTGTTCGTGTCAAGGTGATTTAGTACACAAGATTATAGCCAATCTGAATTGGGGTGTTTTGGGCTAATGATAAGGAAACAAAGAAAAGCAAAGAGCTTTTAAAAGAAATTTGTTTATGAATTGCCCCTATTTTCTTCCATTAGATATTATTTGATGAAGGCTGGCATCAAATCCGTCTCTTAGTAACAGAACAAGATATAACTCTGTACATTGATGACCAACAAATTGAGCACAAGCCCTTACATCCAGTTTTAGGGATCTTCATCAATGGACAAACCCAAATTGGAAAATACTCAGGGAGAGAAGAAGCTGTGCAGGTGAACAAATGCTGATTTTTTTGTGTTGTGTTGTATAAAACGAAAATGTCACTCTCTTTCACACCTGGTTGTAGTGAACCCTTAAGAATGAAAAATGAGGTCAGTTTCTGAGTGTTATTGTATATCTATACGTATATATGAAAATATAAAATCAGAACTTGATATTTAATATCATAGCTGCTATTTCAATATATAATAATACTTAGAAAATGCTTGCCTAGGCTTGCAGTATAATTCTAAATTCCTATGAAACAAAAATTTCTTAGAAAGTTAGATCCGATAATGGATTTAGAAATGAGCACATGGTTTCACTGTCAGTGATGGGAGTTGGGGCGGGATTGCATGAACTTCTTATGCAACTTGGAGCATAAAATTAGATTAATGCTTGACAAGGATCTTCACAAACAAAATAAAATGATGGTGTACATTCAACCCATACCTGAAAACATTTTGTTTGATATTTTGGGGTGTGGTATCTATTAAATTCTTACAAATTCAACAATGTGCAGTCAGTCCCTATATGACTTGAGCAGTTTTGCATTAAAAAGTGCCATTTCTCTAGAAATCCTTTATTTCCCAAAGTGTGTCCCTCTTGCTTTATTATCATTAAGGGAAGAATTTGATCACTTACATGTATATGCACAGTAAGAGTATGCCACACGTATCATCCGTCCATCCATCCATCCATCCATCCATCCAGCCAGCCAGCCAGCCAACTAGCCAGCAACCAAGTAACCAAGCAACCAAACAACCCACTACCATCAAGTCAATATTAACTAATTGCATTATCAAACCCAAACCAAACTCACTGCTGACCCATAGCAACTCTGTAAGACGGGCTAGAGCTGCCCCTGTGAGTTTCCAAGACTGTACCTTGTTATACCAGAAAGCCCCTTCTTTCTCCTGTACAGAAGCTGGTGGTTTAGAACTTCTGAATGTGCAGTTAGCAGCCCCATGCAGAACCACTGTGTCTCTAGTAACACCATGAGGCTAAAATCTTTTGGGGAGCAGATAGCCTCATAGTTCTCCTTCAGAGCAACTAGTGGGTCTGAATTGTCAACCTTGTGGTTACCAGATCAATGCTTGCTGGACTTCACCGCCAGAGCCCTCTACACACACATTTCCTATACATGAATGTTGAACGCCAAATTGTACTAAATATTCCACAACCCGCCAGGCCAACTACTGAACCTCTGAAAACAGAGAGACCTCTGAACTTGCCCTAGGCTGTCATTTTGTAGACATTTTGGGTAAACAACATCTGAATGATTCTATGTACCCTATGAAGTGCGAGCTAGAGTAGTTCTTAAGAAAGGGATACTGAAAGAGCTTCATTGTTTTCTGGAAGGAAATCAGAAATTTACTGTAGGTATTAGGAAGTTTTCCTTCAGCATTATATTGTATAATATATTTACATTCGATTTGGGTATTTGGATTTTGAAGTTTATTGCTATAGCTAAAGGCTGAGATTTAAATCTGAAAGCAGTAATGTATATTTATCAATTTTCTACACACTTGTGGTAGAAATTAATTATCTCACACTGGGTTTTTTAATTCCAGTTTGACGTCCAAAAGTTGCGAATCTACTGTGACCCAGAGCAGAACAATCGGGAAACAGCATGTGAGATTCCTGGATTTGTAAGTGAAATGGAAATTTTACATGTTTCCTCAATCTTGCATTGAAAGTGTTACTTTCAAAGTGAAAACAACAAAAAGAAAATGTGTCTTTATACACAGTTACTTTTGTTCTTCATTGTTAATAGACATAGACTCACCTTGGGTAGAATACATTTCAAGATTCTAACTAATGTAAATGGAATTGCTAATTGTAATAAAAGTATGTGTTATGGTGAAAGGGCTCAAGGAAATGATGTCGCACATCATTTCTGACACCTCTGATCATAATTGTTCCTGCTTAGGTGAAGCAGGATTGAACTAGCTACAGAACAACATAGGATGCTTTATCTAAATAGCTGGTGTGGAAAATGCATTTATTTTAAATTAAATGTGTGGACTGGACATCTTAAACATTACAATTCGGAAGAGTAGGAAATGATTACTTTTCCTATACCCTAGCACTTTTTCTTAAACAATGATGATTACCTAGTTGTTACTGTTTTGTTTTTATTGGTTTGTTTTCTTGGTGTTGTTATTAAGTAAGGTTTCCCTATGATTCTAGGATAAAAGCAACATTTTTATTTGTTAAGCCATAGCTTGCTTTTCTAAATTAAATTTATTTATATTGTGATTGAGTGTGGTGGTGTTGGTGGTGGTGGTGGTTGAGGGTTTCTCTGTATTTTTTTCAATCCCTTTTGTCTGCTCAAAAAATAACATTCCTGATAATGCAATTAATGAAAAAAATATTCCCTAGTGGTATTTGAACCCTGTACAGTGTTTTCAGTTTGTCCACAGGCTGTCATTATTTCAATTTTTCTATTATATTGAATAAGCTGTGTCCACATGTTATCCAAATTGTTGCAGACACCTCTTGCTGCCACTGAGTTGATTCGACTCCCTGCAACCGTATCAGACAGTAAAACTGTCCTGGTGGGTGTCTGAAGCTCTAAGCCTTTAGAGGAGCACAAAGCCGCGTTTTGCTGCGGACCAACTGGTGCATTTTGAGCTACTGGCTTTTTGGAGAATAGTGCAGTTATACCGCCAGAGCTCCTGGGGAAAAGGCACTTAAAGGGTTTATAATAATGTCAATCTTAAAAAAATCATAATGTCAGTCTGGAACATTCTAGAATGATTTATGCTGGGCTATCTTGGAATATAAATTCCTCCTAAAAGTGTTCATGAATCACCGAATTCTCAGACTCCATCGTACCTGCTTTAAGTGTGTGCCTCAATGTCTCCGCCTGGATGGTGTGTTACTTATCACGACTCCTCACATAATGAAAGCACACGTTGGCGTGCAGGCTTTGAAGTCTCACATGCACATTTTATGACGTATGGTGTGTCTGCTTGTATAACCTGTGCTATGATTTCATGTGCCTTTTTGTTTTCTTCCAATTTTCCTTCCCATGTTTCCCTTTTCTGGTCTAATTTGTGTCTGTTTGGAAGAGCTATTCACTTACATGAGATTGGCCTAAGGTGCAGCAATGAGTCTTTAGTGAGCAGCTCGCTTATAGGTGCATGGCAATGCCATGCATGTGGCTTGTGACTTACTCAGAGGTACGGGGGCTTTAGGGCGGCTTTTACAGTGTATCTAGAAAATTGACGAGCACATATACCGTAAACCCGAGGTTGCATTGGATGTCTTATCAAACAGTTTTCACATTTACATTTTCTGTTTCTTTTAACCGTAATGCCCTTCCTCAGTACCACTACACATACTCTAATGGCATGTGTAATTAAGTATTTTTGAGGATAATTACAAATGAATTCTGTAGTTTCTGCTAGTTTTGATATTTCATCTATCTTTAATTTGGACTATAATATCTATAAATTAGAAAGATAATTTGAAATTTTAATTTACAACACCCTTATCTCCACCCCCTACCCCACCCCCTTTTTTTTTCAGAATGGAGAGGTAGGCTTGGATATTATTATTCTCCTTAAGGTACTATTTACATTGTGGGATTGTTGGAGAAACTCCATCCACTGTGAGTATATTAGACAAATAAATATACTGCCATTGAGTCAATTCTTACTCCTAGTGACCCTATACAGAGCTTCAGAGGCTGTACATATCTAAGAGAGTACATACCTTATCTTTCACTCAGGGAGTAGCTGATGGGTTTGAACCACTGACCTTGTAGCTAGAAGTCCTGACATTTCTATCAGGGCTCTTTATCACACAAATAAATCCCGTATATATTGCTTGAATGCATGTAGTGTTCATGCTTTAAAATTTTTAATTTAGAATACCCTAGTGGATTTAATGAATCAAAATTGAAAACTAGTCGTGAGAACTCTTCCTCATTCTACACACGCTCGTATTTATATAAACGCGTTGTTGTCAAGTCAATTCTGACTCATAGCGACCACGTGTAAATAGTGGAACAGCTCCTGAAGACTGTGAAGTGATGGGCGGTTGTCAGACTTGTTTTCGTGGCACTAGTGGGTGAGCTCACAGAGCTAAATTTCCGTCAGTCATTGAGCCCTAGTAGCCCCATTCAGGGACTCCATACCTATATACGTATAGACCTTTTTCTGCTTCGTTTTTCCCATGCTTCTCTTGGTAGTGCCTCAATGGTCCCAGTGATGTAGGTTCAACTCCAGCTCCGTGTACATGTCCGCCAGGAAAACCAGGGCTGCAAGGCCCCAAGGTGAGTAAAACCTCAACTGCTTCTGTGAAAGCGCTCCCACAAGAGGGGCAAGCAGAATTCCCCATCTGCCACTGGCTTGGTTGTGAAGCTTCTGCCAAATGCCTGATAAGTGTTTTAAACCTGAGTTTCGGCAGTTTGTGTATTCTAAGTTGCATTGGTCTTTGGAACCTAAAATTGTTGGCCCTAGCCTACTTTCAACTGAGGGGACATTACTAGTTATTTTTATTCTTCTCCCAAAGAATGTTGCTAGAAATCAAATATGATACCTCCCTACAACTTGGTGAGAATGATTAAAGATGGTTAAAAGCCATTTTGAAATAAATATCTTAATTCTTAAGTGTACAAAAGTTGCTTAGAGATACAATAATTTTTGTTAAGTATAAGTCATAGTGATCACTTAGATGGAATTTTCTGTTTAACATTGAGTCACCATCTGAAGTTTGTTCTGTTGGTATATGGTACTCTAAGTCGTCTTCTTCTTTTGTGTGTCTGCGCTTTCCCACTTTCTTGTGATGATAGTGCTTGTCTTGCTGCAAGTCTAGGTGTTCATTTCAAGAGAAAAAACGCAATGGGAAAGAATGAAAGTGTACATTCAATATCTCAGTCCAAGCAAATCTCTAGCTGGTTTTTAATTTCACAAAGTGCACTAGAATCAATTTATTATCCTTACTATTTTTAGATTAGACTTAGAGAAGTTAATTCATGTATGTTCTCATGTTAAATAACTGCATATTATCTAGGATGCTTTGCCATAAGGAAGAAGTAGCCATAAGATTCTCAGAGTGGAATACACTCTAAGAAAGATTAATATGCTCTATCAATCTCACTTGTATTTAAAACATACTTATAGAGTTATTATACTTATAATGGTAGACCTAAGACAGGTGAATGACAAACATATCAAATGTAAATCTGGACACAATGCAGAAATCCGAGGACCATGATGTCTAATCTTTCAGAACCCCACAGTAATTCCCTGATTCTCTGTGGGACTCAGGAGCTTTCCAGGGCCTCCCAGAAGCGCTCTGTGTTTTAGGAGTCACCTGAAGTCTTTGCTCTTTTCTGAGTATTCATTAGTGGGCTAACCGGCTTCTCATATTGACATATATTTCCTTCTCATCATTTTCTGCAGTAATCGCTAAGCACACACTTTGCTATCTGGTAAGCCTCGGATCACCAACATTCCCCAGCTTCATGTGTTCCTCACTTCAATTCTCGTTACTTAGTCATCATCTAGCCCCCTTGCCACCTACTACTTTAAGTGAAATTGCAGTTTTCCACCAATCGTGAAGTTGGCGTACCTTCACAATCTGCTTTCCATTTTCTCCAGAAACGCTGGCAGGAGGACAGGAACACACACATGCTCCTCCGTCCTTTTCGGACTCTTTCCGCTGGAGGTGGTTCCCTGCCCCAGTCAGAAACCAGTGTGTGAAAAACAAAAGCCCTAGCAACACTCTGTGGTGCACTACCTCCGGAGACATTCTGCCTTGGAAAACTGATAGGGCCTTCATTAACTCATCGGAACCAGAACGGCAGCAGGAAGACCATTTTGCTTTAGATCCAACTAAGACTTAGGGACTCTCTTTGTGACCTGCGCTCTGGAATGCTTCGGATGCCACCAGGCCAGAGTCACTTGTGAAGAGTAGCTCGAGTTCTTTCTGCTGGGCGAAAACCAAGCTTGGGCATCGGAGTGTTGAATAGCGGGACTGCTTGTAATGTTCTTGTGTGGGTAGGTAGGTGTTTTCTATCCCAAAACAAAAGACATGCTTTGTTTAAAATACTCTGAAAACTCTGATAACCTTGTCACCAAGCCAGATGGGATAAATATGGCACCCAAAGTGTAAATCCATCATAGTAGTATAAATATCAAAAATATATTTGTCACTACCCTGGGTTCATGGAGGAATAGTTTATTCATTTTGTGTCCTTAATGCAAAATACAGGAGGTGATTAAATGATAAATTCTACATTTAAAAAACATTGAGAATACTTCATTTGTCCACCAAACCAAAATATCAAATTCTCTGCCATCGAGTTGATGCTGGCTCCAAGTGAGCCTGTGGCACAGGGTAAAACTAGCCCCGAGAGTTTCTGAGATCACCACTGTTTCCAGGAATAGAACAGAACTTCCCGCCTTCCTCCTGTCGAACAGCTTTTGGTTTCTAATTGTGGACCTTGTGGGTCACAGCCCTATGCAAAACCACTGCATTGCCAGGGTCCCCGCTGAAGTTTCATAGGAACAACATTCTCCGAAATTCCAAAGTCTAATGGAGTATTTCACTTGAATTATTTTTTATCGAACAATTTATGAAATCAACTAAAATATACAAAGATGTTCCTTCTCTCCCCACTTAGCCTATATGGAATGTCGCTGTTCCATGTGAAATATCTAGGTAATCCTTAATTTACCAATGAGTCCTTTCAGCAAACAATCCATACGAAAACATCAGCTTATTCTCCTACATCAATAGTCACAAGAATATTTGTGTGGACAAATTCTCCCAGCCCACATTTTATCTAGATAATTATTAGATATATCAGTTCAGAAGTTGAAATTTTTTTAAAGGTGGAACCCATTTCTAATAAGCCGTTGCTTTGAAATGTCTTCCCTTTAGCCTTCTGATTGCTGTTGTCTTGTGCCTCCTCCTAATAATTCTACCAGCTAGAGAGTCATTCAAAATGCCAAGCATGCTCTTTCTGAAATACAAGAACATTTGGAAATTCCTAGGAACTATTTGGGTTTCATGTTTTGATGCTACTTTTCCAAATGCATGGAGTACATTCCTTCTGGGCCGAAAGATTAGGCATTTGGTTTTTGAGGAAAGAAACCGGTTGGCTTGGGGCAATGGAAAAGCCCCCAGGGCAGATAGTGCTGTGAAAGGTAGAGGTATAGCATGAAGACATAAGGATTTTGTGAAGAGTATTTGGAAACTGTGAAATTTGGGTATAGGAGGGTACCAAAGACAGCCTTAGATGGGTAACAGACCTTACAAACTCCACCCTTAAAATATAATTATTCATATTTATACTAATTGAAGGCCCATATTCAGACATGTTTTTGCTTATTCCATGAAGTTTCCACTCCTGTCAACAGCTTAAAGCTACCATACATGGCACAAATTCAGTGTAATATAAATCAGTGTTTTTCTGTGGTTCATATTTTTTTAATTCAAAATGTGCAAATATTGCAACTAAATGAAAATAACACGTATTGGGAAGTAAATCAAAGTTGAAACATAATATGTCACATGTCTAATTTCATGTATCTGGACATTGTATTTTCCTCGTGAAATTTGCTAGCAGTGACCGATTCTGGCTCTGATCACTGTGCGTATTTAACCTGGGCCAGGATCAAAGTGCTTCAGAGCTGTACTGGCCAAGATCAAATCTCACCACCACTTTTACTGTGTGATCTTGAGTGAGTTACCTAGTCTGTCTGGAACTCACTTTTCTGATATATAAAACAGGAATAAGGAAAGTACTGGCTTCATAGGATTATAATGACAATATATGTAAATTATGTGACATTATGATGACAATATATGGAAATACCTTAGAGCAAGGGTTAGCATATGACCAACAATAAAAATTGGATGTCAGAATTGAAGGGTGTTTCTCTCCAGCCAGTTTAGTTAAATTTTAGTGTATGCATACAATTTTATTGTAGTGACACCAAATCTGCCTGAGTGATGTGCAAACAATTCAGTCAGGCCGAAGCCCTAAACAAAAAAAACAGAAAAATTTATAATCATAAAATCTACAAAGGAACGGATTTGACTTCGTGGACCATTGAGCAGTATTATAGTACTTATGAAGTCACATTGGGTTTATATTTATTTGTGGATGATTTTCTCTTGGGAATATGATTTGATTAATTTAACACGCAAATTTTCAGTATGTTTTGTACTTTCAAGCAGCAAAAAAAAAAAAAACTCCCCACACGCATGAGTCCCTTTTCTTCTTGTGCCAAAAACTTTATTTCAGCTTCATTATTAAAAAACCAAAAATCAAGCCTGCTGCTGACAAGTCAGTTCAGACTCATAGTAGAGGCAAAGCCTCTCCAGATCCTCTACTGTCCTCGAGCTTTATGATAGTTAATATACTTTAAGAAAATTGATTATTAATGAGAGCTTTCATTTGAAATAAATCGATCGGCCGGCAGTTACTAACTCTCAGCTTGGTGCCCAGGTTGTATTAAAGAGGTGGGAAATGGAGACTCTGTTTTCAAGAAGCCTTCATTCAAATTATGGATAAAGATGCACCAATGGAAGCTATTAGGAAATGCGAGTTACCAAATGCTGATCCGTGATACACATGCGGCTCTCTCATTTCAATGGAGAAAGAGACCAAGAAAACAAAACAAAAAAACAGAGGAAGAAGGTAGATGTGAAGACTTTATTAACTCCTGAGTGAAAAGGACGGAGCATGTCCTCCTAGTGAAAAAGCAAAAATGGAATCTGTTTTGAACATGGATGAAGAAAGATGGAGGGGAGTCTAGAGTTTAGGGTGGGCCCTTTACAAACAAAGAAAGGAATGTTTTATGCCCCCAAATGATGCCCCTTCCTGTCCAGATGACACAGGTGGACTTGGACTTGACTGAGCAATCAGATCTCTTCTGAAATGCGGTATATATTTCCAGCATAGTCGCCCTTGTCCGACAGCTGTTCTCTCTACTTGTTTTGAAAACGGTTCTTCCCTTCGCTCAACCTTTCCTCATGCTCAGCCTTTGCGGGGCAGGTTCTGGGTGAAAAGCCCAGCCCTCCTTTCTTGGCTCTTTAGTAGGTTCACACCGTCCTTTCCATTTTTCCTGTGATGCGTCAGGAACTCCTCTCTCCAGCCAGTACCCTGAAGTAGCATTTCAGATCAGCACATTTGGCTGTCCTCGGACCATTGGCATTGCGTTGCACCTAATCACTGGGGTCCCGTGGGAGTGAATTCCTACTGAAACTAAGAATTACTTACTTGAAACCAGTTGCCTCTGGCCAGAAGGTTGCTGATAGTGGTGGCAGACATTGTATTTTTTTTTCAATGGCATGTGTCCGAGGATACATCTCATGGATTTAGGGATAGGTGAATGTGGGATTGATTTTGAAGTATGGATTAGAATTAATGTATAAAACACCCCCACTTTTCAAACATGTTTCACTGTTTTTGTCTCCATGGGTGACCATGTGGTAACATAGTAGAACTTCATGGGATGTGCCTGGGTTCATAGCCAGCTCCACACAACAGGGTTTTTTGAAGAGCAGCTTTGTGAGGGTAAAGGTCAGTTTTTAATTTCTGAAATATTACATGTGCATGAGGACTGGAGGGTTTAAAGAAGAGTTGTTTAAATTGTGCTCCCTTCTCTCAGAAATAGCCACATTTTAGAATTTTAACATTATTTACAACTGAGATGGTAACTCTAACCTCAGGAACTCAAAAGCATTGAAAGAAAACATCGGTCATATAGCTTTAACCTTGAGTCCTCTTGAGAGGTTACATGATTTGTAGATGATATTACTATCTATAATTATCTTTTGAGTTGAAAGACTACATGTGGACAAATCTGTGGTATGAGTCCAAAAATTAGAATTTAGAATCAGACCGGGAATTTTCATGCATGAATTATTGCTGCCAATGAAATCAAATATGTATGTCTCTTCCCATGCTGATCAAATTCTAAAGATATTTCCTTGCTTAAATATTGAAATGTTTACATCATTGGAACATGCTTCAGTTTATATACTTTTGGGGCTCACAGAAATAAATCATGAAACATTTTGTATACTACAAAACCTCACTTTTTAACATAAAGATGAGGCATTATTAGGCAGACACTGGGTCCTACTCAAGTCCTCCCTCAACACAAGAACACTTTGTTCTAATAACCTGACATTCTGTGATGCTCCCCTTCCCAGCACAATTGCTGGAGAAAATGGGGCCATCAGCAAAGTGGTGAAGAAAGTTATGGTGCCCGGCTATCAAAAGATGTAGTGGCTGGGGTCTTAAAGGCTTGAAGATAAACGAGTGGCCATCCAGCTGTAAAGCAACTAAGTCCACATGGAGGAAGCACACCAGCCTGTGTGATCACGAAGTGTCTATAGGATCAGGCACCAGAAGACTCAGAACAAACAATCTTATCCATGTGAATGGGGTGCAGGGGGTGGGTGGGGGGAGGACGTGGAGTGGAAACCCAAAGACCATCTGTAGACAATTGGACATCCCCTCTCAGAATGGTGATAAGGAAGGGACGAGCCAGTCAGGGTGCAGTATAGTGCTGATGAAACATATAACTTTCCTCTAGTTCTTTAATGCTTCCTCCCCCTCACTATCATGACTCCAATTCTACCTTACAAAGCTGGTTAGACCAGAGCATGTACACAGCTACAGATAAGAACGCTCTGCACATGGAACCCAGGAGAGATAAACCCCTCAGGAACAATCATTGGAATAGTGATGCCATGAGGGTAAAGGGAAGGTGGGGGAAGAAGGGGGAAACCGAACACAATGATGGATGTATAACACTCCCCACCCTCACCCCTGCTGCAGGGGGACAAACAACAGAAATGTCGGGGAAGGTAGATAGTGGTTGGTATAACATGCGAAAATAATAATTTATATATTATCAAAGGTTTGGGAGGGAGGGAGGGGAGGGGAGGGAAAGGAGGAGAAAAATGAGTCGAGAGCAAGGTCTCAAGTTAAAAAAATATTTTGAAAAGGATCATGGGAACATATGTACAAATGTGTTTGACACAATGGATGGATGGATTATGATAAGAGCTGTTAGAGCCCCCCCAAATGATTATTTTTAAATGCATCTTTTTAAAACTTTATTTTAGGATTTATTATGTTTATTTTTTTAAAAACCCTGAACATATTGGAATTGGCTTTGGTTCCTGGCGTTACCAGTGTAGCTTGTTGTTTTGTATTGAGAAGTGTTTTCCTCTCCAGGGTGAGCGTGGACTGCCTGGGACCGCTGGCTACCCCGGACAACCTGGTCAAGATGGTAAGCCTGTGAGTACTGAAAGCTTAGTCATCTCCAGTACTGGGATTATAGAATCTGTGTTCTAGTCACCTGTTAAATATCTTACTTCAAAATCGTGGGCATTTTGGTACATTAAAAGATTTGCCGAGTGAGTTCTCTATATCAATGAACGATTGACTTCAGAAACCCTTTATCTTTCTTCTTCAGGTATTTGAAAGTTTCAAAATTAAATACTTTTTAAAGGATAGTGTTATTTCCTAAGAATATGAGTATATGCCCTAGAGTATCAAACTGAAAACATATTACCCTTTGGAACTCATGAGAACTTTAGGGACAGTTATAATTAACGGGAATAAAACAGGACTATTTTAAAGCGTCATTGTCATAGATTTGCAGGTAAGTCATTTGTAAGTTATTTATAATGGCACATAGATGTTGTTATTGCTGTGTGCTGCTGAGTCAGGTCTGACTCACAGCGACCCTGTGTAAAACGGAATGAAACCCGGACCAACCCCGCGTCGTCCTAATCAACATTGCTCTGCTTGAGCCCATTGTTGCCTCTGCTGTGTCGATCCAGCTGCTTGAGGGTCTTCTCCTCCGGCCCACGCACGACAGGCCCTCTGCCTCGCATGATGCCTTCCCTTAGGGCTGCTCCCTTAGGCTATGTCCAAAGTATAGGAGATGAAGTCTTGCATTCCTCACTTCTAAGGAGCTTTCTGACTGAACTTCTTCCCAGACAGATTGGTTCATTCTTCTGGAAGTCTGTGGTATATTCGATATTGTTCCCCGAACCGTAATTGAAATACATCAGTTCTTCTTCATTCTTGGTAATTTAGCTTTCACCTGCAGTTGATCCATTTGAAGCTACCGTGGTTTGCATGACTTGCGGGGGGCGCCTTTGTCTTCAAGCGGCCCCCGTTGCCCTTTTACACTGTAAAGAAGTCTTTTGAAGCAATTTGCCCAATGCAATATGTCATTTGATGTCTTACCTCTTGCTTCCATGGGTGTTCATTGTGAACCCAAGTAAAATTAAATAAATCCTTCAAAATGCCAACATTATCTCCACTTATGGTTTTGTTGACGGCTCTACTTGTGGGAATTCTTGTTTCTCTTTGTTTCTCAGTGTAGTCCTTACTGAAGAATGTCGTTTTGGATGTTCATCTGTAAGTTCTTCTTACTTTCAGCAAGACAGGTCATGCCATCTGCACATCACAAGTTGTTAATCAGGAAAGCAAGGTTCCATCATCTGCACCTGATGCCATGTTCTTCTTCATAGGCTCCAGCTTCTCGGACTATTTCCTCAGGGTACAGGCTGAATAAATGTGTTGAAAGAAACAACCCTGATGCATGCCTTTCCTGATTTAAACCACATGTGATCCCCTTGCTCTGTTTTAATGACTGGTTCTTAATCTATGTACCGGTGGTGCCGGAGTGCAACGAAGTGTTCTGGACTTCCCATTCCTCATATATCATCCATAGATTGCTATCCACACAATTGAACCCCTGCGCATGGTCAATAGAATGCCTGGAAACGTGTTTCTGGTAGTCTCTTATTGCAGCCCAGATCCAGCCTGCGTCAGGAATGATAACCCTTATTTCACGTTCCCTTCTGAATGTGGCTTACTTTTCTAACAGCTCCCTGTGGGGCTATTGCTACCACTGTTTAAAACTTATCCTCCAACACTACTCGCATGTGCTATCAATGTTACTGTGTGAAAATTCCACATTCTCTTAAGGCACCTTTCTTTGGAATGGGCAAAGTATGGATCATGTCCAGTCAGTTGGCCAAGTGGGTCACTGTCTCCAAATTTCTCGGCACAGGCAAGTGAGTGTCTCCAAGTCTGCATCAGTTATTTATTGAATCTTTTTTTCCCCACAACCACTCCATGGTTCTATCACATCAAGCAGTATTATACAATTGCTACCACACTCAGGTTCAAATCTTTCTCTTCCTTTTTGAACTTGATAACAACACCCATTTCTCCTCTTCCCCCCACTGTACCCCCCAGGAACCTTATTCTACTTGGTATCTGTATAGGTTCTTCAATCCTGGGTTTCAGATGCAGAAAACAAAAGAATAAAGCAAACATTCAAGAGGGCCACTTCCAATGACAAAATACATCAGATATAAACTCCAATATGAGGAAAAAATGAAAAGCAGATCAGGTATTCTGTGAATTCTTGGAGTCTTGCTTCTCATCAATACCAAGAAATCACAGTTTGACTTCTTCCTTCAATACAATCCACACTTCGTCATATGCTACCTCTGAGATGCTTGGATTTGGACTTTAACATTTTTGGTATAGTGACCGTCTGTATTCATTTCTATCTTCTTGGGATGCTTCCTACACAATTCAGTATTCAACCCACAGAATCCTTCAGTATTGGAACCCAAGACTTGAATTTTTATTCCGTTTTTTTTTAAAGTGAGGAGTAGCAAATATTTTCTTTCTTTTTGGACATCTTCCTCTCTATATTCCAGAGCAAGTTCCAGAATCGCTGTGACATCCGTTTTGGCAGTTTGTTTGTTTGTTTGTTTGTGTCTGTCTTTCTCTGTGCTGCTGTCTTTTGTATGATGTGCTTGATGCAATCCCACAATTACACTGATCTTGGAAATTGATGTTTAATAAAATCAAATCTATTCTTGAAATGGTCTCTAAATTCAGGCAGGGTAGCCTTAAGGTTGTATTTTGACTTCATAGACTTGTGTTAATTTTCTTCAGCTTCACCTTTAACTTGCATCTGAGCAATTAATGGTCTGCTGCGCAGTCAGTCATTGGCCTTGTTCAGACTGCTGTCACTGAGAGTCGTCAGCTTCTCTTTCCAGAGATTTTAAATGGTCCATAACATTTTTATATATCAATAACCACGTACATGTGTAAAACTAGTTATTGACTTAAAATTTACACAACTATTTTCACTAGGAATAAAAGATATATACTAAAATTTTTTCTTTATCTTCTAACTCTGCCTTTTACTGTGGAAAAACGTAATGTGATTTATATTGTGAGTTAATAATGTTCAAATAACAAAAGAATCGCAGGACTGCTGTTAAACCTTTAGTGCCTCAGTCCTCAGCTTGAGGGGTTGTTTTTAAGTCTACGGGAATAGTTTGCAGATAAATTTCATTTTTTAATTAGATAAATTCAGTTCAACCAGTTTTAAGAAGCCCACTTTTGAGCAAATAATGTATCATCTCTGGTAGTGTACATGGTTAATGTGCTCAGCTACTAGTCCCACACTGAGAAATCGGAGTCCGCTTAAAGGCCTGTTGAGAGGGAGGTTATATAAGGAAGGGGGACGGAGGGACACCAAAGTGGTGGCCAGTCGGAGCTGTGGGAAGCCAAGGAGCTGCTTGGTGGTGGGGTTATGTTGTTCGCACTGGGATCCGCTCTAGGAATGAAAATTTGTGAACTACAAAGATGAATGTGAGTGTCACGTGGAGAGGGGAGTATAGGAGGATGAGAGTGGCGGTAATAGGCAGTAGGAGTGTTACCGGGTAGGAAGTTGGTTCAAGGTTCTAACTGAAATGTAAGAATGAATTGGACCAGGATGGCATGGCGGACTAGGAAAGAAGTGGATCTAGATTTATTTTGAATATAGCCTAAACACATATAGAGGTGGGACATGTAAGGGAGGTGAATTAATTGTGTGATTTGTGGCAAGAGTAATTGGGTGACTTGTGGAGCTCTAAACTGGGGGAGCAACACTGGGGAAGATGTAGGTTTGTGGGGTAAATCAAGAATGCATGTTTGGGCATGTTACGAGGTATCTTCTGGGACTTTGAAAGTAGGGATCTTGAATTTAGGGGAATGTTTGAGAATGGAAATGTACAGTTGAGAATTCCTCTCATGTGGTCTCCTAAGCTATGAAGGTGGATGGGATAATTTATGAGGAAGTACCAAGAAATCGACAAGAGAGTGAGGCACTCGACTTAGCCTCTCGTGATTTTATCGACAGAGAAGAGGGGGAGGTTCCAGCCAAGGAACCTGGGAAGCACTGCTCAGTATGGTGGGAGGAAAATCAAGTGTGGCATTCCGGAATTCAAAAGCAGAACGCATTTCAATAAGGATGTGGTCAATCACATCACTGTTGCCATGAGGCTAAGAAAAAGGGGGACTATGATTAGCTAGCTCCTGGAATTTGCTATAAGATGATTGAGGACTTCCTTAAATAGGCTTTCCGGGAGGGGGGGGCGGCCCAAACTGGATTCTAATATATATAAGAGTGAGCCGGGGATAAGAAAATGGTGGCAGCGAAGACAGATGCCTTCTCTTAGGGCTGGAAAAAGGGAACAGAGAAATGCAAGTCACATGACGGGGTGGTGGCAGAGAGGAGATAAAATAGAAAGCAGTGCTAGACATTGCAGCATGCTCTTATGTTTATGGGAATTATGCAGGAGAGAAAGAAAAACATTGACGACTTGGCATCAAGGATATTGGTATCAGCGTTCAAAGGACTACTTGGCTTTGATGAGAGTGTAGGTAAGTGAGCCTTTGTACGGGGAGCAATAGGGGATGAACCCAAAGTTAGAGATGCACCTGTATGCCATATTTAGAAGAAAGAGGATAAGAACATTAGGAAGAAAAATAACTGTGCATTAGATCAACATTTACCAAGCAGATCATCTCTTTTACAGTCAACACACCATACACCTTGCAATCCCCGAAAGGCACCATTGGTGAGACTGCCCCCCCCCTCACCCACCCATGTTTCTTCTTTTTATTCCTCCTTTTTTCTGAAACCTCTGAACTTTATCTTTGGGTAAATGCTGCCCTTTTGATCTTAAGTGGTAAATTATTTTAGCACAGGAGTGAGGTCATTTCCTGACCTGAAGCGGGACTAAGAGCCATAATATTGGGGTGGGGGGGTCTCCACCCATCTGATCTGACCGGTAAGCCTGGTTTCTTTTATGGTAGTGCGCTCTGTAAGAGGGAAGACCATTGGTATCAGACTGCTTGTGTGTGAACTGAATTGAATGAATAGATCTCAAATCTCATTTCTCCCCTTTTCTCTTAATGTTCAAAGTGCCAACATTTGTCTTAGTCTCTTTTATAATCTATCCATCTCTCACATTACGTTTGAGATGTCCTCGCTACCATTCCATATTACGACTCTGTGGTCCTCTGTAGGCTCTGCGTTAATCACAGGAAGTATGGTGCATACCAGCCCTCTCTGCCTGGGGACCCTTTCCAGCACAGGCAGTTGTCAACACTGCGCCAGCTCAAAGAGGATACATTTCAGTGTCACCTACTAGCACTTTATCATCTCCCCTGACAGCACCGCCTGTGTACTCAGACACGTGTTTTCTTTCCAGTGATGAATTGTGTTGGAGGTGAGTGCTGAGCAGCCCTTTCCCTGGCTATCAGCCCGCGATTTGCTCTTTGTGCTCTAGGTCTTGCTATGAATTGCATGTTAGGGGTTAGTGATTGTTATCTTGACTAATTATAATAGATATTATGCTAGTGGTTCATATTGAAGAGTAGTCATATAGAGATTGATTTATTACATGTGTTTAAGTATTTTATCTCTGTATATGTACATGATTTTGTGTCAATAGATGTAGCTAGATGTGTCTAATTGTATCCAAGAAGGAAGAAAGAAACTTTGATGGGCAAAACAGTGCACTCCAACAAAGCAAACAAAATGATAGCGACGAATCCTCAAACCTGTGAATGTTCTTTTTAGTTGAAAGAGGGGATTTTGCAGATGTGATCTTGCGGTGGGAGATTATCTTGGGTTATGTAGATTGGAACAATGTAATCAGAAACTCCTGTGGTACAGTGGTTACACATTGGGCTGCTAATTGCTAGGTCTGCAGATCAAAACTACTAGACCCTGTACGGGAGAAAGATGAGGCTTTCTACTCCCGTGAAGACATACAGTCTCAGAAACCCACAGGGGCAGTTGTATACTGTCCTGTGGCGGTCACCATAAGTCGGCATCGACTCGATGGCAGGGACGAGGGGGGCAGAAGGGTTTCTATATGACAGTGGAAGTAGAGGTGGGAGTGATGAGGCTGGGCTCTCTCAGAGCTGTAAAAGACAAAGAATCACTCTTCTAGATGCTCCAGAGGGAAGGTAGCCCATTGACACCTTGATTTGAATCCCTTAGAGCTGTTTCAGACGTCAGGCTTGCTGCCCTTTTAGCTAATATAATGATAGAGTTTTCAGCTAGGAAAACCAAAAACCCCACTGCCATCAATTGATTCTTATTCTTAGAGACTCGGTTTAAGTTAAGCTATGAGTATTGTGATGACTTGCTACAGCGCCCATAGGAAACAAACACAAATCTTGTTTACCCAAAGGTGGAACTTTTTCTTAAAAATGCCTCTCTCTGCTTCATTTCTTCCTCCCCGAAAGAGATGTGAGGTTGGGTGGCCAGGCAGGAAGAGAAAGCAGGTTTGGGAGCCAGAACAGCTGAGGGTCATTAGTGTGCATCCAGGGCCAGCACACAGCGGGGGTGGGAAGGTGTGGGTGGAGCCTCTGGCTGGCTATTGAAGCCATCTGGTCCAAGGAAAGTTGGATGGAATAATTCAAAGGGAATTCTGCTTTGTTTGGATTTGGTTTTGTGCAATCCCCCTCAATAAGCAATTTGAATCTCTTTTACATGATAGCCAGGCCAAGTGAACTGAAGCTTTAAATAGGATATTATTCCACTCTGGAGAAATATTAATTTTAATAAGGAAAAAGCCTTCAACCAAAATTAAAGCACTGTTTCAAGTCCTTTCACTTTTTCATTTCTCTATCATTAAATGATTTGTCAGCACACAGAGTCTGAGCCTTATGTGATTTGTTTTAGCCTTAGAAGATTTATAAAATGAGCGTTATCCTGCTAGATAATCTAGAATAATATAACAATAAAAGGCATTGTATCTACTCGTCATTTATTGGCTATCTCATTAACTGATATACACATTTATGAGACCAATGTAAAATGGATTGTCTGGTTATTTTGTGTATTAACAAAGTATGTGGTAGTAACAGACAGTGAGCTTAAGGTTATTTGCATACATGATTAGTGTAGGTTACACTAATTACATGATTCTTAGTAGGTTGGCATTTATGAAATGATCTGATCTGGTGGTTATGTAACAGCAGTAGGTAACATTATGATACATGTAGCAAAGATTCAAGTTGCCCAGGATTTTATCTCTCTTGGATCTACAGTCAATGGTCAGGGAAAGCAGCAGGCACATTGCACTGAGCAAATCTGCTGCTCAAGGCCTCTCTAAAGTGTTGAAAGCCAACATGTTACTTTCAAGACTAAGGTGTGCTTGACCAAGCCATGGCCTTTTCAATCACCTCATGTGCATGTGAAAGTTGGGTAGTAAGTAAGGAAGACTGAAGGAGAATCGATGCATTTGCATTAGGATGCGGGCTATGTTAGTCTGGGTAGACTAGAGAAACACATTCATGGACACGCAGCTGTGTATACGGAAGAGCATTATATAAGAGAGGGATTGTATATTAAGAAAACATCCCAGCCAATCCAGATCAAGTCCCCAAGTCTAATATTAGCCCATATGTCTGCTACCAGTCTGTAAGTTCCTGTTAGACTCACACAACACATACAGGATGCGGAGTGCAGGCAGATCACAGGCCAGCGAATAGAAAGTCTTGTGGATCCAGTGGAAGTGGTAACATCTTTACTCCGGCAGGGGTCTCTACGTGGCTCCTCCAGCTCCAGGGCTTTAGCGTAGCTCAATGTGTCCTGTCAGGAGGAATGTCTCACAGGGAGTGAGCATATGTCCTGCCTCCAGTGAGCTATTTATCTCCTTAGCACCTCCACATGAGGTCATCAAGCTGTGACTTGATTGACAGGCTAAACTCCACTTCTTCACTCTTAAATCTCAAGTTGACAACAGATTATGCAACTACCACACTAGCTAAAAATGTAGAAAGTCCCATGGACTGCCAGAAGAAGAAATAAACCTGTCTTGGCAGAAGCAGAGCAACAATACTGCCTGGAAGCAAGGAGGGCACAAGTTCTTCTCACATACTTTGGGCATGCTATCTGGAGAGACCAGTCCCTAGAAGAGCACATCATGTTTCAGTCAAAGCATATGAGGTAGGCATACAAGTAATAGAAATATTCTGAACTAAACATACAAATATTAGTTGTATACTTTATTTAGTTTTCAAGCATTTATTTGGTAGCACATCTAGTGTCTATGCTTTTAAATAAGTTCTTATTTGTTTTGAGCATGCAGTCTTGTGATTATATGAATTCTAGCTTTTTATACAGTATTTTAGAACCTGAATAGTGATGACTACTTAAACTCAGTTAATGTGCGCTCTGACTTCATTATTCACTCTTCCACCCATTCATTCCTATACCAAGTATTTGATGACTCTTTCTAGGTTCCTGTCTTATTGAAGTTCATGTTACATTGTTGAGATTCAGGCAATAGATAAACTATGCACCACATCCAGTTAAGATCAGCTGGTGGCGAGATCAATGGTGTAAAATTTGCAGAAGGCTACTGATGATAGTGGAGGTCCAAAATCCCTTTGCAGGGTCCCTTCGTGGACTAAGTCCCCAGTGAATCTCCACTGAGCATAGACTAGGCCCGCGAACAACCCAGGATCAGACAAAGAACATGGGAAAGTGGATTTTAGCAGTGCACTTAGGCTAGAATGTAACGCCTTGTCATCCATCTCCCATTGGACCCATTTTTAATTTATTCTAAAATTTTAATGTCTTACCGCCTCTTAGATTGTGGTCTTTCTCAGTTTTATGGCCACTGTTGCTGCCCGCCCACCTTTTGTGGTTCTTGATTTGTATGTTTTTCTGTATAAGGAATCCTGGAGAGGTGGACTTATGAAGACAGTGGCTGTATTGATGGTTTTCTGGGGGCACAGAAGCAGCATCTGGGGGAAATGGGGGTCAACAGCAATGGGAGCAGGCAGGAAGTAAAGGTTCCAGAGTTGATTGTGGTGAGCGATGCAAGCCCTTCTTGATATGTGAGCTATCGAGTTGTATAGTGTGTTAATTACAGCTCAATAAAATTATTGTGAAACAATACAGCAAGAATGTAAGCGAGAATGAGACCAGAAGTTGGAATCAACCTGATGGTAGTAAGCTTTTGAAATGATACCTCGTTTTAATATGAAGGTGTGATTACTAGGGGTTTAGGCTGGTTAGTAAGCATTATTAAAAGGGGTATTAGTTATATTGAAAGGTTCTATATTTTTAAACAATAAGATTCAGTTAACTTTATGTGGGAAATGAGAGAATTTGCCTAAGTGTAATTGAATTCTGTGATTCTAAGAACCTGGCTGACTGCAGAGGTTGTCTGTTAAAAGTTTTCAAGGTTTTCATTCATGTGCTTAGAGCCAGGCAAGTAATTTTAGGAAATTTGGTGGTATTGCTTTGCATTTACTATTTACCCACCTTTCCCTAAAGGAAGGGCTTAGATCTAGGTTAAATTTCAGTTACTGT
Organism: Tenrec ecaudatus; assembly: GCF_050624435.1. NCBI lineage: Eukaryota > Metazoa > Chordata > Mammalia > Afrosoricida > Tenrecidae > Tenrec > Tenrec ecaudatus. The sequence goes on from NC_134536.1 coordinate 114,956,123, forward strand.
AAAGGTAATGTACAGATATTTAAAGTCAAAATTTGGTTTATTTCACAGCAACATATAGCTTCTTCTAATTAAATATAAATTATTTATTAAAGGAAAAAACAAAAACCCAAAGCAATTCCTGTCTAATTGATTCTGGCCTGGAGACTTCATGTCTGAGTATACCTGTGCTTCTTTCAATGGCTCTGATCCTTCACAATTAAATCAGTCCCTTCTGCCCACCTCTCCCCACCCCACACACACACCAAAGATACCTCTTGATGAATTTGCATGGTCAATCTTTCAGGTTGTATCACGTGCTTAATAGTTCATGTGACCTAGAGACTCCCAAATTGTTTATCATAATCCATAAACTATTTGTGTGTGCATTATATATTGTCAACCAACAGAAGTACATCTTCCTTCAGAGTTCCTCTTGCGATCAGTGCTCTCAGCAGCTGTCCCACCGCACCAGCATCGTCCCCCAGTCTCACCTCCTGACCTTCTCTGAGCTGCTGTCCAGTTGGATGAAGAATATCTTGAGTAAACTTTTACTCCATCTACTACTGTCTCTCCCCCATGGGAACTTTTCACCTGATGTCCACACTTTCCCTGGCTCCGTGTTTTATCCTTCTCGGGGTACCAAGTGGTCTTTACAAATCGCAGATCTGATTGGATGACCCCTTGATTTAAAAGACACATCATGATCATTTTTATGATCCCCAAGCTCTGCACATCTATCTGATCTACCACCAAGTCTTGCTGTATGGCATGCTCCCCCTCACTCTCTAGTTATTTCTGGTCTGGGATGTGGCTTTTCCTCCACAGCTAAGAGGCTGCTGGAAGGGCTCCTCTATATGCTTGCCACTTCCTTTATAATGCCTTTGAACTTGTCTCTTTGGGACAAAGTTCCCTGAATTCCTATCCTTCAGTACTCATACTAGCAGCATTCTTCCTTTGCATTTACTCCTGGTGTAATTTTATCATTATGGAGTTTGTCTGGATTACTTTGAACAATCAGTTAAAGGATATGTTATTGAATAATAGGTTGGTTTCAACTAGCATTTTGTAATAGTAGTAATTTGTAGTAGTTACAAACTAGCAGGTTTATAGAAAACAAATGAGCGTCTATGATAGTTATACATAGATTCATCAATTTTCTTGGAATTGACTTGTATAGTGCTATAAAGTGTTTCAACTATTAGAAGAGTCCACAATGGTCATTGAAAATGGTCAAAGTCTTCAATGGTCATTGAAAGTGCACACTTGATTGTGGTTTCCTAGTTATCTTGGCTGTGTGCCTAAGAGTACTTATTATAATTAAACTTTGAAGAAATTGTATAACAGAATAAATTTAAATATGCACTCATATTTTACAAGGAATGGTGACTTCCAAAATGACTTCTCTTGATATTATTCTTTTTAAAAATAAGTACATTTATTTAACATATTTAAACTTATTGCACATTTGTGTATTTTATTTCCTAAGTTTCCACTTCAATGCTATACATCTTTCCTGGAGCATTGTAGCTATGAATCATGGAAAAAATTAAATTGATTCTGTATTCTTTTCTGCAACCCTACAATTTGGCAGTGAGAATAATTTTTTCCTAGAAATGACTCATTTACAAAAAGCACTTTCTGTGAACATGGGAAAAACTTAGATAGAGTCAGAAACCTTGTGGATGGGAGTGGGGCACACTCCCCACATTTGAACTTATACATAATTGCAAAATGTCAAAAGTCTTGAGTTATTAGCGAGTCAAAGTTTATGTGGAAGTTACAGCCTAAAACTGTGAATCAGGAGTGTGTGCATTAAAAGAATAAACCTAGGACAGCAATATGAAAAGTTTGCATTTTCTTATTTGGGGCGTTTTTCTTCTTTTATTGTACCCTGCTATGAGTCAACTAGTGTTTAATTCTTTACTTCTCTTGGAAATTGTTCTATGTTGCAATACCCCTCCCTGTTAACCTTTATTTTCCTCATTTTCAGTCCAAAACTTATTTTTCTGAATTTTATCCAGTTTCCTCTGGTGCTTTGCCTTGGGATCCCCCTGCTTAGATGTGGTTTTGGTTTTGCTCTATTTTGTTACTAAGTATTATCTTTTTTTTTTCTTTTCTGAAACCAAATTTTCAAGAGTGCATCTCACTGTAGTTTAACAAAATATATTGGGCTCTCATTTTATGGGAAGAATTTATTATTTCAGTATTATAGGTTTTCCCACCCTCCCTCCCCACCATCCCAAACAATTAGGGTTATAATAAAGTTCACTCAAGCAATGTTCTCGCTTTCAGCACGGGCCAGTATGGATGTAGAGAAAGAGTTAAATCCTCCTGATAGTGCCTGGGTCATATTGAGCATAGTGCAGGGGCTGTGGAGCTGTGCAGTGTGCTACAACCTTCTGCACCGCGTTCTCATTGGTTTTGATCACCAATTGTCTTTCACTCTGGAGAAAGGCATTTCTTGTATTGACTTCATCACCTCCCTCAGATTCTTTCCCATGTGAATCCGCTTGTTTCTTCTCAGAAGGGAAATGTGCATTCTCCTCTCAGTTGTACAGCAAGAAGCCAAGGCTAAGTTGGGCAATGTTACTTATCTTTAAAAACCATAGAAAATAAAGGAAGAGGCCAAAATACAGCAGAAAGTCTTCTCCAATTGCAATATTCATTGTCTTTCCACTTCACTGTGTTGCCTCCCAGGATTTATGGACTTGATGAGTCTGCCTGAGGTCATTAATGAGTCAGAGGTGAGCTGGGAACACAGTCCAGGGCATTTCTCGGTGGCTTTACCCTATTAAAGTGTCCACGTCCTCTCACAAGTAGCCCAGTGTTATAGCATGTGCCATACTCGTGTCACTGTGGAAGAAAAGCGACACAGCAGCCATCCAATTTTTATGAGAGAGCAACTTTCTACAGTGAATAAATATGACATTTGACTCACTTGTAAAAATATGTGAGAGCAAAATAATTCATTAAATGTGAACTTTGTAGATGACCCTTTTGAATAAGAGTCAGTCTTCATGGTAACTTTCTTCTGAGGAATTTTATGAACATTTCTTTCCTCTGGGTACTTAGACGTCTGAACAATTTAAAAATTTTTAAATGGACAAAATGGATCTCTTTGCATCGAATGAATCATCGCAGAATGAGCTACTATTAAAGCAAGTTCTAATCTAATGAGTGTCAACTGGCTCTATCAACATACTGGCTCTACAACTTTGGGCAAGTTGCTTAGCCTCTCTGTGCCTTATTGGAAAATTAGAACTTATGCTAAAAGATAGCTTTAAGGATTAAATGAGTTCCTATTGGCCAGTTACTTTCTCTACTGTATGATAAATACTGTAGGTTGAGTATTATTCTAGCTATTATTAGTAGTAATATCTATATTTGATTATAACAACCTGTGTTACATTATGTCATAATCCCAACATTATATATAGCCTTCTAAAAGGTATCCTAGCTCATGGTATTTATGTAGTCAAACTCTGTTCACGTTGTGCTAGCAGTAACTGAGATTCAGCAATGGGCTGTCTGATCTCAAGTTGCTTGTGATTCAGTGATAACACAGTGGGAGAGAGGTCTCAATGAATCTTAAGTAGATTAACTTCTCTTTGTCCTTTTGGCTGAATTGGAAGACATAAATCACAAAGTATGGCTGCAAGTTTCCATTTGTTATTGGAAGCTACACAAGCATAAACATCGTGTGAATGCTTTCTCAGGGGAAAGAGATTTTGCAGAATTGTGTACAGTATGGATGATTTTCAGGTGAATTCTTCCATTGTTTAATAAATAACAAAAAAATGTTTCAAGTACTGTGTTCAGTGCTACAAAGATAGACGTTAATGTAACCTGGACCCTGAACAAAAAGGGATACATAATCTAGTGGATTTTAGAGAGAGGAAGTTCCAACAGATCTTGTGGATGGGTTTGAAAGTGGCACGTTGTTTTGTACGGAGGACGAAGAGGTTGATCATGGGGCTCATTGCTCATCCGTGAACTGAATGTTTGAGAATTGGGCAGACTTGGAGAAACTATGGAGAAGACATAATAGCATATCCTGTGAAAAACAAAACGGAATATGAAGGAGTGGATGATATTAGATGATAGACATCTCACAGTCATCGCTACTCTGGAAGAAACTGAAAGCATAAATAAGAAAGCTGTAATTGCACATATCGGTGAGATCACTGTTACTAATACTGTCTGCAGAAACGTGAACCAGTCGGTCAGATGTGAAGGAGATGGAACTGCATAGAGATTAGTTAAAGAGGTTTTAGGTTCCAGACTGCCCAAATCAACTTGACGTTGACCTTGGAAAAGCCTGCATAGATACTAAGGGCCTGAAAACTTGTCTGGAGATTTTTGTTGCTCTGTGCAGGGTGGAGAATTGGTCTCTTTTTCTCCTGCTGAAAAAGTTGTGATATTTTTCTTCAGGCCCAGTTCCTAAAGAGCTTATAAGATCTAGTGAGGAATGAAGCAGAGCATATGTCAGATGGTCCCTTACATAGTATGGGAACCTATATCTGACCTTCTCTGGCTTCCCTATTGCCAAGAGGCAGAAGTCAGACGTGCCTCCTTGCTCCATCTTTCGTTACCTACTGACACCTGTTCTCTCTTGGCGCTCTACTCCTATGCCAGGTGTGATCACTTGTTCCAATGGCCACATGGAACTCACAGACAATACTCACAGTTGTGGAGAGCTAATAGGGAAGTTAAAGGTTACTGAAGTCCTGATTTGTCAATAGTAAGGATACAGTCTACAGCCGCACCTCTCTTGAGCCAACAGTGAGTCTGTCCCCACCTCGCTGTCCCTTGTCCTCTGCCTCTGTTGACCTGGAAACCCGCCTCTGGCTCTGTCCCATGGTTTCATAGTCTAGGCATGCCTCGTCTCGCTCTGACCCAGAATCTCCACACGCTTATCCCTGGTGCCTCTGGCCTCAGCCTCCCCCACTGCAGACAGAGATCTGGACCGTGCTCTTCTGATCTTCAAGCCGGGCTTTTTCTCTCTGTTCCTGCTTCAAAGAGGGCTCGTCTGTCGCCAGGAGGTTGGTCCTCATGAATGATCAGTCCCCTAAATGAGTGTCACACAGACCCAATCCTTTGGTGGGAGTTACAGAGATAGGGCTAGAAGATCCATATTCAGAAGTTTGACTCCTCCAAAGCGGCTCATCTCATTTTGGGGTTTAGTATTAGCCACTTTCAAACCTGAGCGATGCAGAGTCTTGTATAGCCTTAACCTGACAAATAGCAGTGATGACTCTGTTCTAGAGATTAACTCAGGTAGACATTAATTACGTAGTTTGAAGACGTTTTATATTTGTTTAATCTTCTCAGGTATTTTCCTCATGAATCTGTTCCTAGTATGGGGAACAACATCTTTTAGGAGTTGTCAACCTTTGCTCTGTATTTCCATCCCAATGATGCGCCTCTTTTAATTTTAGGATTTTGAGACAATTTTATTAGTCTAGAGTTATATAAGACTTGGGTTTTTGCTTCTTTTTTTTTTACCTTTTACATTGTTTCAGAATTTTATAAAGACCTTAGGACGTTAATTCTTTGTGAAACATTTAGGCATTTGACACATTTTGTTAGTTTGATATCTATTTTTCCCCAAACCATTTTATTAGGAGCTAATCCACACACCACACCCTTCCACAGTCCCTGAGCTCTGGTGGTGTAGTGGGCTGTGCAGTCAGCAGATCTGACCTAGCAGCTGTTGCTCGAGAGAGGTGATAGTTTTTAAACTCCTGTAAGGAGGGGCAACCTCAAAACCTGCAGGGGAAGTTATACTCTGCCCTCTAGAGTCACCGTGAGTCAGAATGGACTCAATTGCAGTGAGTTTGAACAAGTAAAATCGTAAGTGTAAGAAATTTGTGGAATGGAGGAATCTTGAAAGGGAGGGCTGCTCTTTGTAAATATGATGAACTATTTGTGATTTCTTGTTTATCTTTCTTTAGGGATACCAGGGAATCATAGGATTACCAGGGGTGGCAGGAACCCCAGGAATACAAGTATGTGATCTGTCTGGTATATTTTATAATCTTTATTGCTAATGAACTAGGGAAAAAAAGGGAATTCATGGAATTTTATTTTGTGTTTACTTTAGGGAGTTCAAGGACTACCAGGTTTCAAAGGAGAACCAGGGAGAGATGGTGCAAAGGTAAAGTGCTCTCGCAAAAATGTGACCCATTGCCGTAGTCATGCACAGACTATGAAGGGTGCAAGGAGATGGATTTGTCTAATGGCTGCAACAATGGCTACAGATTAGGCAACAACTGAGAGGATGGTTCAAGGCTGGGCAGTATTTCCTTCAGTTATGTTAGGGTTGGTGTGGATTGGAACACATATAATGGCACCTAACAACAACAACAAAGCTCTGATGGTGACTCCTGAAGAGCATGCTGTTCAATACCAAGGTGTGTGGGCTCAGAAACTTGTCAATGGCCATTGGCGAACAGGGCTCACCAGGAGCCTTTTCTCACTGGATGAATCAATGTCAGATGAGCAGTGGTGCTATCTGGAGACCTTGTTCTGTCTGTGTGGTGAAGTTCCACCGAGAGTGAATAAGGAAGCCTGAATGTCTATATGTAAAAATTATTGCAGAGAAGAATGAGTGAATGAGGGAAATTTCATAAAAGGTCTTTTGAAATTTGCTCATATTAAGATCATTGTAATATGTTTTCTTGGTGATAGATATGCATCATTTAAAAATATAAGGATAACAAGAATTCTATTAACCCTAAATTACTTGCGCTAATATTTTGGGTCATTGTGCTGTCTTTTAAAGAGAGGTGTATGAATTTTGCAAAGTCATGCATTCTGTTGGGTAAGATAAGTAAGATTTATAAATATGCCAAAAGTTTCTGTTTTCAATACAGTAATAATTTTATTTCAAGTTGATTATTTTCCTTTGGACATAAACTCATATTTGACATAGCCAAGAATCACAAGTTCTGCCTTCAGATTTTATGTGGTTCCAGAAAGTTCTTTATTTAAAGCAACCTATTGAATTAATTAAAGCCTTTTCCTTGGTTGTTCCTTTAACATGTGGTTCTGTGTTTCTCAGAAGGGGGAAGATTAAATATTCACCTCTGAAATGACTGGATTTGTGGCAATGCAGGCTCTTTTTTCCAGGCATTACAGTGACTTTGTGGTGATTATTCCACACTAATACTGTTCTCCATTAGGATATTTTCCCTAAACTGTTTCATTTTGTGGATTTTCTCCAAAGACTCCTACAGCAGGAATTTCCACTAATTAAAATTAGATGCACTTTCTTGCTGACTTTAACATTTGGTCTTCACATATCTAACAATAGGATGTATGTAGATTTTGTTGTTTTATTCCCCCCCCCCCCCAGAATCTACAAAATCAGAAAGAACTCATGTCTAGCAAATGATTATCAACTGAGAACTCTCATTTTATTAAATCATTTTAAATGAAAAACAAAAAAATTTTTCAAGCACTTATGTTGAGATGGGAAATAGACAGATGGGGTAATAACAAAAGGGTCTATGTGGTCATGGAAGGGGATATTTTGTTGGGTTTTGATGGGACATCCCGTAGGCTAATGGGAATACTCTAACCAGAAAACAGAAGTTGAGGACACAGAAAAGCATGAATAAAAAAATTGCAAAGTAGTGAAGATGAATGGTCTTGAAACTTATGAGGGTGTTTTGTGTTAAATATGGATAATTGATCCAGGTTAACCCGTGTATAAGATCCTCATAAGAAGATGAAGTTTCTGGGATCCCCATTCTTCTCAGGGCTATCCATCATTTGGCATGGTCCACACAGTCAAATGCCTTAGCATAGTCAATAAAACACAAATAAACATCTTTCTGGCATTCTCAGCTTGCAGCCCCAATCCACCTGCTTGATGGGTTCAAACATAAGAACAATTTTGAGGATGGCATAGGACCAGGCAGTGTTTCATTCTGTTGTACATAAGTGTGATAGGTAGGTTTATTATGCCAACCTGGTCAATAGGAACATGTGGGATTAATAAGGTTGCAGTTTGATTGAAGGACAAAGAGATAAATGACTCTGCAAATCTCCTGTGACCCCCTTGCTCTCTGATGATCGGGGTGTGCTGGAGTGTATGTGCTGTTACTTTAGCTAGTTCTCTGCCTCAGCCTGTGAGCTACACTACCTGTGGGCCAGGCCAATCATGGATCATGTCACTAGAGCTCGAGGCTCTTTTGATAGCTGCTTTGCCACACTGCTGGTGCTTCAATCACTTGAGCTTGAGGCTGATGGATTCCGTTGCCTTGCACTGTTGTCTTTGATAACCCATCTGGGCCTGCTTCACTAAGCTCCTGAGCTACTGACTATTGGGCTCAGTCTGCTTGTCTCACCCCAGGGAGGACTCTGCTGTCTGCTTCCTTGACCTTGGACTTGGCAGCCCACATGAGTTGAAGGACTTGCAGTATATTAACTGTTCCAAGGAAGTGAGTTGACCTGAACCCTCTGTACTGCTGTGTGGACTAATTAGCTGTTATATTCATGCTAAGTCATCAGTGCAAACCCACCAATGGCTCCATGCTGAGACTTTCAATTCCTGTAAAGAATGATAACCTTGGAAACCCAGAAGGACAACTCTATCCATAGGGTTGCTATGAGTTGGCATCAACCCAATGGCAGTGGATATCTTGGGGATTTTTGTTCAATAATAAATGCGATTCAACAGAATGTGAAAATTATTGAACATTATTATTAATATCAAATGCAAGTAAATTTTTCTAAAAATAATTTTTAAATGGATACAACAGTATTATCAATAGGAATTTCCATAAATTCTAACTGTACTCAGGGAGGGTTTAGAATGAGGAATGTCTTACTTATGTCATATAGGCTAAAAGTAGAGAATACCAGAAAGATGTTGACCTTTGTCTTATTGACTATGCAAAGACCTTCAACTTTGTGGACCATAACACATTCATGGATAACATTGTGAAGAATGGAAATTCCAGAACATTTCACAGTGCTCACAGGGAACTCATACATAAACCGAGGCAGTCGTTACAACAGAACAAGTGTAGATTGTGTGGTTCAAAATGACTTCACTATACTTACCCAGTCTGTACACTGAGCAGGTAATTTGAGACGCTTGATAGAAAACCAAAAGTCAATGGCAAAACAACTAAAGAAAACAACAGTTCTCACTATTGGACCAATAAGCAACATCATGAAAAAGCAAACATTTCATTTCTTTGGATCCAGATTCAATGCCCCTGGAGGCAGCAGTCAATTAAATGGGGAAATCTGTTCCCAAAAAGGTCACCTTATTTGATAGCACCTAACAACCCAAACAACAAACACACCCACTGCCATCGAGTCCATTTCAACTCTTAGCAACCTGATGTAGGGTTTCCAGGGCTATGAATTATTGTGGAAACAGAGAGCCTCACCTTTCTCCTACAGAATGACTAGTGGGTTTGAACCACTGATATTGTGGTTAGTGCCCAATGCTTCCCCGACAGTATCTTCAGGGTCCTTTTATCTTACAATGGCATAACACAAAAATAAAAACATATAAACCATGAAAAATCGAGGTAAGTCTCTGCTGTGGGATATTACATGTACTAAACATACAAAATAATATATAGACTGATTAATTGCAAATATATTGAAAATACTTAAAGATATCATCATTGTACTATTCTAAAACTAATTGTAAGGATGATTGTACAACTCTCCTTGATGTGATTGAATTCTTGAATTGTATGATATGTGAATTATTTGCTAGTGAAATTGTTGTTAAAAAAGGGGGGGAAAAGGCCCAATATATCTCTCTCAAAAAGTACTAAACCTGTATCTAATAAGTTTTAACTGTTAGGATTTTTCCTGTTTTGAAGATAACTCAGAGCCTTTCATCTTCCTAACAGAAATGAGCAGATTTTTTTACATAGAACAATTGATAAGACCAGCAATTAAGAAGAAACCTGTAGAGTCCAGAGTGTGACTCTCAGTCCTTTCCTTCTTTGACGGACCCTGAGCTCAGGATGCCTTCCCCCAGAGTGAGGTCAGTTAGTCCTTCCCGTAGCTCCAGTGCCTCGTTCCTCACAGAACAGGTGGCTGCTTACTAAGACGGTGTCAGGATTCTTGGTAAGACTTCTCAAGCTCAGAAATCCTTCTTCCCTCACTGACCATGCAGGAAATCCTCACAAATGGAGATTGGTCTTTCAGAGAGAGAGGGCTTTCGTGTTGTTAATGCATCCATTGATGAACATCTTTATATGGAGCTACTGTTCAGGGTGAATCTTTAAAAAATATTAATTTCAGCTTAATCTTTCAGGGTGACCGTGGATTTCCTGGGTTTTCTGGACTTCATGGGGTACCAGGATCAAAGGTTGAGGATGTCCGATTCGTTTAAATTCAATGCTAGCATAATTTATTTCACTTGAATGCTCTTTTGTAAAATATACCTAGATTCAAGTAAGTACCATATACACTCGTGTATAAGACAAGTTTTTCAGCACACGTTTTATGCAGTTTTGTGGTAAAATTAGGTGCCTTGGCAGATATTCGGATCAACTTATACTTGAGTATATATGGTAATTGGATTACTATCAATGTCATTGTTCATAAGAAACTGACGTTTTCTTTAAAATTTCCAGTCATAATTTTATAATAAATAAAAATGGATGAGTAACTTCTACCATATACAAATTTTCTGAACTCTCAGCTAAAATTTATATTTATGTTATGTTATCTGTATTTTACTTCATAAACTTGGAAGATGAACCTATTATAAATAAGCATTTAATAATTGTATTGCTCCTTTGCCATATTAAACTCTATTATTTATCATCTGTACTGTTTTTTTCTCCTGTAAGTTACAAGGCAAAGAGTAAGGTTTCTTTAAAATTCATACTTACATTCCATCTTTCAGGGTGACATGGGTCCCAAAGGAGACAAAGGATCACCTGGATTGTATGGCAAAAAGGGAAGTACAGATCCTGAGGGATTTAAACTGGTCTTTCCTGTGAGCTTACTGCAAAGAGAAACCTGAAATTCAGCCAAAATTGTAGGATTCGTCTTGGTGCAACCCCCTCCTGGATTTGTAAAGAACAAAGAAAAGGGAAAGCTAACTTGTGGCTGTGACCCATGGCTCACCGCCCATCTGTCAGTTTATTACAGTGGTGACTTTACGTTTCAGTGATTGTAAATACCAGCAGGCTTACCAATGGTAGCTAGGCGATGCAGAGTGTTCTATAAGAATTCATTGTGTTCTTGATCATTTTTAACTTTTAAAAACGGAAATATTCCTTATAAATTGATAGTTGCTTAAAATGTTTTAACTGATTATCTATATTTATGTCTTTATATTTTCTCACAATAATGGAAGATTATATTCTTTGTACATGTGAAATAACCATTACTTTTAAACTGTGCCCAAATGTAGTTTCTATGTTTAGAAGTTCGTAATAATTCTACATTTATCAACATTTTAAATGTCTAACACCGTCTGCACTGGGCTCATAAAATAATGCTTTGTTCAAAGTTTCTTAGCCAACAAAAGCTATATTTCCAAAAATTGTGCCACAGAATAATGAAGCTATCTTATTACCTTTCTTGTTGAAGTTTGATTTATAACTCTCAAGCATGACTATAAGGGTTGTTTGTTTTGTTATTAATTTTTAATACAGGGTGCAAAAGGCGAAAAAGGGAATTCTGGTTTTCCTGGCCTTCCTGGACATGCTGTGAGTTTGATTGTATAAAAGTTCTGGAATATTTTAATCCTATATTAAAAAATAAAAACTATTCATACAAAAAGTGTACTAAAAGACCTGTATGTGTTTTTCAGGGAGAACCAGGAAGACATGGAAAAGATGGTTTAATGGGTAGTCCTGGCTTCAAGGTATGTATGGTTTATATATCTTATGAGTGAGCATCAGAGAAAATACACCAATATTAAATTAAATTTTTTTTACCATTGATCATGAGATTAAATTAACTAGTACAAATTTAGGATTTCTTTGGACTCCATAGTGAACTCTTATTACAAGGTATATGATTATTGGAGATTAGAAGGGTGAGTGGTTTGTTCGGTGGGTAAAAGATAGATGTCCTAACATGATTCAGGGGGAAAAAAGAACCCGATACCCTTAAATGTAATAAATGTTTTTTTAACAGTTGTACGGTATGGGTATGGGAGAATTAAAACAAAAGAGAATTACAAAGTGCCAACCACTGGCCCATTGTCCTAGAGATCAACCCAAAGGTACATGGTCATTCTGATGGATAGTTTAAAATCAGGCAAAAAAACAACGCAGTGTTCTCTAGTTGATTTAGACTCACAGTGATCACATAGAACAACAGTTAGTACTGTCCCCCAACCCTCCTGCAGTTTCAAGGCTGTCTCCGTTGCCCTGGTGGCTAAGTAGGTTATCCTTTGGGCTGCTAACAACCGCAAGGTCAGCAGTTCAAAACCACCAGGCCACACTGTGAGAGGACGATGAGGTTTTCTACTCCAGTAAAGAGTTTCACTCTTAGAAACCCACAGGGGCAGCTCTACCCCATCCTCTAGGGTTGCTATGAGTCGGAACAGACTGAGTGGAGGTGGATCTATTGTTTGGGGGGATGTTTACAGGTACAGCCTCGCTCTCACACCTTGCTCTCACAGAATGGCTGGTGGGCTCCAACTGCCTCTTTTGTCTTAACCATGGGGCCACAGGGTTCCTTTATCGCCTTTACATTCTTACATAAAGAAGCCTTTTAGTTGCCAATTATCAGATAGAAAGGTGTGTGTGATTTCTTTGTCTTGTGAGTGAGCAAGAGAAAATGTACCAATATTAGATATTCTTTACCTTTTTAATAAACATTTGAACATGAGATAAAATTAGGAAAGATTTAAAATTTATTTGGAGTCTATTGTGAACTCATGTACTAAGTACAACATTATTGGAAATGAGAAGGTTGGGCTTATTTGATAATCTATGTAAATTAGTTTCTTCTGTGTGTTAAAGACAGAGGTTCTTATGATTCAGGGAAATATAACCCAGTACTAGTTTATTTTTTAAAAATCAGTTGTATGGTATGAATAAAAGAGAATTAAGGCAAGAGGGAATTTCTCCTCTCCGTTTAGTTAATTTAAGAGAAACGTTTTTCACAGCTCTCTCTAACCACCAACGGTCATCTATGTTTGTAAATAAGCTGAGATCCATGAAAGACTTGACTTCCTCTGACTTCTCACTCACTCTCTTAAAGAAGTGCAAGAAATCATGAGAGTGGGAAATAAGTGTTTACAGAAGATGGTATGGTTGACTATTTTAAAGTTCTGGTTGTGTCAGGTTTTATTGGGCCTTCTCACTGTGGTTCATTTTCTACCTTTCAGAGGAATTCAGGGGAATTTATTAGGATACGCAACTATGAGCAGCGCTGGAATGTGCTTCGGCGCTTGCATTCCGAGGCTCTCTGTCCTAAACCTATTTTGTAGCAAGCATCTGAGATATTTACAAGAACAATGCTTTTATAGTTCCCTTCTCTCTTACTCTCAACGAGAATGAAATCTTCTGGCTGGCATCACATAAGAGGGATATGATTGTTTGCGGTGAGCTTTTCCTGGGATACCACCCTTAGCCGGGTAGAAACACACATGACTCTTACTGGCCATTCTCAGAAAGTCTCGATGCTTGAAAATGTGTGTGGATTTCCAGAGGCGTTTTTCTTTTTAATCGTTTCATTGAGCTGTACATTTTATTTACAGTTTAAGTTTAGCTATGCATTTTTTATAATTCTATTGACCTGTGACTGTTGTGCATTGTATATGCTAGTAATTGTTTCCTTTGGAAAAGCGTTTTGAATTCTAAAAGTTGGATATGAAATATAATGTTTAAACAACTTGATCATAGGAGTTTATGAGGAAATGAGCTGAAAATTATTATAATTTTTATAGATACCTAAAATGTATGTTAAAAATGCTTATTTTAAATAAGTAGATACTACATTTAAGTACCAAATACTTAAAAGAAATAATTTATCAATAACTCCATGTGTAAGGAAAATTCATTTTTATTTTTATTTGGGAGTCAAGACAAATTAGGTTAAAAACAAACAAACCAAAACAGACAAACAAAAACAAAGGCTTTTAAAATAAGAATGAAAGTAAATATGAAAAAGGCTGACAAGGTATTTTGATCATATTTAGATTGAAGATTAAAACACTTTCCTAAAAGATGAATGTATCAGACCAGGATTATGTTATAAATTAACCCAGTTACCTGTTTTCATCTAAAAATGTCCTGATACTGGATTCCTTCATCCAGAAATAATTTTTATTTTCCTCTCTGTTTCTAATATGCTTAGTATTGTTTTAATAAACTTATATGAAATGGACTTCTCTATCTCTTTGTACCAACTCACTTACAAGGGAGAAGTAGGACCACCAGGCGCTCCGGGGCTGGAGGGACCACGCGGAGAACCTGTGAGTACCTGGGTCATTCAGCTCTGAGGGGTCAGGTTCTATTCTTGTCATGAGAGTCTTTGGCTACTTGGATTTCTCTTCTCACATGCTCCATATCTGTCCTGTGACTCCCAGCTTTGAGGATTCAATGTTGTAGAAGTTCTTTGTGGGACAACAAAAAAATATGGAAATATTGGATCTTTTAAAAGCCAGGAAGAATTTGGCTAGCAGGAAATTTGCGTGGGCCCTGAACCACAACCGCAGGCAGTCATGTCCACACAAACTAGGGGTGAATGCACATATCATAGTGTGTTGCTGGCAATAGCCACGTTTACACTGTTTCATAGCTAGCAATCTGAGCACATATGTTTAACAAAACCTGGTCAGAGAAACATATGATGAGGCAGTATTACATCTAAATCGTTAATATCAATATTTATACCCAGTGTCCTAGCTTCCGATGCGTTTTAGAAATTAGAGTTTGCTGCCCTGTTTTAATCCTACCACTCACAGTCAGCATTTAAAGATCAGCAGATTTCATTTAATTCATCAATCATACTTGTCCAAAGAGAACTTTTCTATTTTAAAAGAGATAATTTGGTCAGGGAATGATATGATAGTTAAGGATCTACTACAATTTATCAGAAAGCGTTCCGCTGAGTGGCTCAGAACCTAAATATTGGATGTTAGAGGAAGCAAGGAGGTCTACACAAAGCTTCTTTAATGGGGTAGAGGGACTTGAATGACTTGGGTAGTAAATACTCATTGGACTCTTACCTTGTGTATTATGTCCCGAGACATATGGATTGGTTGACTGATTCTAAGACATGCTCAACATTCCGTGTACTAGTTTATACAATTTGTCAGCAAGAACTTAATCTCACCTTATTGAAAAGGAAATGGGAAAGTGTTCCAGCTAAAACTCTGTGGTAAAACATGAATGTATTTGTGTGGAAAATGATTGGTCTACCATACCCTTTGTGCTAGATAGGGTTACCGTGCCAAATATCAAGCAGATTATATAGATAGAAATAAGATCTAAGGTATAATTTTTATTCTTCATTTGCCATCAGTTTCCATGGGAGTTCCTGGACTAGGTTAGGAAATGAAATAATAGTTCAGGATCTATTGCTTTTTATGTCACATGTGGATTGGACATGCAGTCGGAGGGCGAGGGTTTGCAGGTGACCGCTGCTCTAGTCCAGCTGTAGAACCTTCGCGTCTCTGAAACTCCTCATCTTCATCTGCAGGAGCAGATGCGTGCAATGCATTCCTCGCAGGGGGTGCAGCATGCATAGGAAACTCATTTAAACATGTCCAAATACGGCACCGATGCGCGGGGCAGTCATTAAGTACTGGAGGAGTTTGTGTAGGAGGTGCCTTGTGACTATAAATATAAAAAGCAAGCTTTATTCTTTGATGGTGAGTTTTTCAAGAACAAAATAACGGAAAGAACTACTTTAGAGGCAGGGTATGAGCTACACACTGAATTGAAAGGGGAAGGTCTTGGAGTCAACATTTTACGAAATCCTCCTCTCACTTGCTGCATTTGAGTCAGTGCTGACCCTGGTGACCCCCTGGGAGTTTCTGAGACTGGAAGTGTTTATGGAAACAGAAAGCCCTCCTCCAGGATCAGGGGTGAGAGTGGCGATGCCTGGAGGGTGGAGAGAATGTGCGGTAGAAAGGGGGGACTGATTACAAGAATCTACACAGAGCCTCCTCCCTTAGGGAGGGACAGCAGAGAAGAGGGCAGGGGGAGACTTCAGACAGTGTAACATATGACAAAATAATAATAATATGTGAATGATATGTGAATAATAATAATATGTGAATAATAATAATAATATGTGAATAATATGTGACTGTTCATGAGGGAGGGGGTACTGGGGAGGGAAGGGGAAAATGAGCAGCAGATATTAAGGGCTCAAGTAGAAGGCAAATGTTTTGAGAATGAGGGCAACAAATGTACATATGTTCTTGACACAATGGATGTATGAATGGATTGTGATAAGAATTGTATGAGCCCCCAATAAAATGATTTTTTTTAAAAAGAATAGAAAGTCCTCTTTTTCTCCTGTGGAGCTGCTGGTGGTTTCAAACTGTCAACCATGCAGATCGCAGCCCAATTTGTAACCATGGCACGTAGCAATATGACAATGACCTCAGTACTGGTGAGGAGTGTGGAGAAGGAAAGGGCTTGCCTGCTAAGGAAACATAGAAGGTAGGTGTCGTTTGGGTAGAAATACTGTCGTTAGCAGACAATTTTGTCAGGCCAGGATTTCAATAAAAACAGCTCTAACGTGACAGCTGGCAAGGTGATTCCATTCATACTGAAGCGTCCTCAGCAGAGTTTCCTGTGGCTGATTGTTAAAGAAGTACATCACCGGGCCTTTCTTCCCGGAGGCCCCTCTGGGTAGATTGAACTTCCTACTTTCAGGACAGAGAGCAGACAAGTGCCTCGACCACGTGCACTCCCCGGGGCCTCCAGAACGAAAGGTGCGTGAGGGCACTCAGTGAACATGGAGAAAAGTCAGGAAGAATGGTGTGCGCTCAATGTATCTGAGCAAGGGTTATAGCACATGGTAACTGGACATGAGACTAGGCGTGCTGGTTTAAGTTCTCATTCCACACAGAATGTACTCTGTGTGCACCTGTGGGAGGTGAGCAGGAGGAAGTAGGCCAGTCACAGACGTGGATGGAGACGAGGAACTGAGCAAAGGGGCAAAGGAACCGAGAGCTCGACAAAATCGATGCCACGAAGCCATAGTCCATTTTGCCCTAGGAATAGTGCTGTAAAGAACGAACTCATCTTTGAGTTGGTGTAAACCGTAGTACCACGCAGATAGCATGCATTTACTTGGAAAAGAAGTCGTGCTGGGATTCTGTTAATGAAATCTGATCAGAGAAGGAAGATTAAACAGTGAAGTGTTTGGGAACAGTAGTGCCTGAGCGGCTGACGGTCCCTCGTGGTGGCCAAGAGTGGCCACAGTGGCCACTTTGTTCTCCCTTGGCTTTTTCCAGCTTTCTTGGAGACTTCCCTCTGCCCAGAGGCCCTGCATTAGAATCTATTTCCATCATAGACAGCATGGCCCATTCGGATTCAGCCTTCGGACTCTCCCTTCACCTTCTCCTTCGAGCAGTCATTGTGTGTGTTGAATTCAGTGATTAGAGAAATATAAAGATTTTGTCAAAGAAACGGGCAGGGGGGTATAGACCATAAAAGCATGAACAAATAAAAGCCGAAATTACACACCTTCAATAGACAAATGAAAAGCAAAATGTCAGTGGGAGAGAACAGTTTAAATGTCATCTCTGCTCTTTAACTAACCAAGTATTTTACCCTCTGGTATTCCCAGCAACCCAGATCCGGAAGGTAAGACAGGGATCCTTTAACCCTTTCTCTCACGTCCCTATATTCTCTGCTGAGTGGCGAAAAGGAAGCCAAGCATTGTAGGCCAGGACAGAGCCTCTGTTTAGAAAGTAATGAATAACCATCTGGAGCTTCACCCTGTTCTCTGGATATAAATCTTTTGGCTTATATTCTTTTCCATGTAAGACTATATAGTATTACAAACTATTCTGTTATCTTGACAACTAATAGAAATGTTTTTAGACTATCAGCTTGTGACATTTGTGCTTTACCACTCGTGAAAAAGCTTCAGAAGCCAAGACAATGGAAGTTTATAGATTTGGTGACAAAAGAAATAAAGGCTGTGTCATTGCATGTGAATACTGGTTTTAGACATTTATAAGGAATGGCTTGGCACCACTAAAAAGACTGTAGTCACTAGATTTGGTCTCTAGTGTGGCAGCCAAGGAAATTAACAGGGCTTAAGTTGAAAGAACAGAAGCTCTTAGAAAAATGTTTTCAAGTTAATTAAACCCAGCTTATGGCAATCTGATGATGATTCAGCACTATAAGCAGATTGATAAATATGAACACGGTTTCTGGGAATTCAAATTCCGGACAATGTTTGTATTTCATTTAGAAATTATTATATTATTATTATACTATTTTAAAGTACAATTCACATGCGGATACCCACATGCCAATTCTTTGGATTTTAAGTCTGATATTGGCCACTTATGCAAGCATCAGCCTAATTTACCTTCTAAGTGGCAGGTTATATCCATTTGACTTCCATCCGGCTCAGTTCTAACAACTGGCGTCTTCATTTTAATCGGATTAAAGAATTTATCACTGTGTTTAAGAATTATATATTTTCAGTCATTCAATACACAGCACCTACTGAGTATACATTTTGTGGCAAACATTTTACCAGTTGAAGTTAAAATGAAGGTTAATTTGTCATCCCGTGGCCTTGAGGATTCAGATGAGTCTGTCGATAACATTGCATACAGCTTTGGAGGTAGACCGAGAAGGAACTGAAAAGTCTAGAAGATTCTTATAACCCTAGCTAGGTTTGATGACTCATTGAATCAGTCAAATGCTAACACTGGGTGTTTTTTGGGTCAAATTCTGGAAAATAAATAGGTTTGGCAGTTTCTTGAGGCAATAAAGACAAGAGGATTTCATATGTCTCAAAGCACAGAAGTAAAAGAAACAGGAGAATCTGGGAAGGTCTTCAGATGGTTCAGCGTGCCGAAGATCTACATTGTGCAGAAGGTAGAAACTCAAGAGTGGGCTGTAGAGGTCAAATCCAAAAGGATCTTTCATGTTTTTGTTAAGAGTTCAGAAATCTGTCTGAACGTGAGGGAGCCATTAAGTCATTTTAAAGAGAGAAATGATATGTTCAGACACTCATTTCAGAAAGCCAGCTCTGGCAGAAGAGAATGGGTAAGTAAAAGGTCAAGGTGAAGGACAGGGTCACACAGCAGTCAGCCGAGCTCTGTTATCTATCACAGAACCAGGCAGTGTTTGCAATCTGTAGTACATGGGGTCACTCACTATGCACCAGCTCAACCCTCACCAACCACAACTTCCACAATGTAGCCCTGGTGGGGTTCTCGGTCATCGCTACCTGAAGGGTCAGCGGTTGAACCCGTGAACCTCTCCTTGGGAGAGAGATATGACAGTCTGCTCTGTAAAGATTTACAGCCTTCAGCACTCCCTGGGCTAGCTCTGCTCTGCCTTATAGGGTGGACATGAATAAGATTCGACTCCACAGCCATGAAGAGCATTCACAGTTGGGGTGGGGTTATGGGGTTGATTGGAAATAAGAAGATATCTGCAGGCCTGGGAGACTAATTGGATATGGGTAAATAAGAAAGAAGGAATCTAAATCTTATTGTATATTAGACAGCACTTGTACTCTAAGTGGTAGGCAGAGAAAAGGAGAAAGAATTGGTTTTGACCAGAGGAGGGGAGCTTAGATTATTTTTCTGAATGATACATGTCTGGATAGTTATGAAAAATGTTTAAATAGGAAAATATGCTTTTGGGCTATAGACAATAACATATAATGCAACAAGTATAACTAATACAAGTATGATAGAAAATCCTTTCTTTTAGAATTAAGGACATTTTAGAAAAACTTCAGTGACTACTGGGCTTAGTATGTCATCCTTACGTTCACCATTAACATGCATGTATGTAATACATCTACATCAAAAAGCATGTGAGCACATACGGGTGCATGTTGCAGCTCTTGATAGGCCATGAGCTGGTCAAAGAAGTTTTGGTTATAGCAATTTGAACGAACGTGATTTAAATCAGCTGCATCTTCTGTATCATCAACTTTGTTAAATCATATCCCTGATCCCCCCCCACTGTTTTCCTATTGCTCAGAATTTGCTTTTGGGGGGAATGTGACTTTATTCTATTTAATCATTTTTATCTAATATTTTTTCTTTGTGTTATTTATCGTGTTGGCAAATTTGAACATCCAACACCCAGTGTATCATGTATGTAAATCCTAGCTAAGAGGTATACCAGGTGAACATAGTTACATGAGAAAGAAACAGCTTGCAGAAACATCCTGTGGTTCAATCAGATTTCAGGAACTTTTCTTCTTATCCTGCAGGTTGATTTTTGATGGCTGTTATATTCCAGTCTTTGCCTGAATTGTAGTTTATTTGCATGTTGTTGTTTCACAGTCAAACAAATATGAAATTTGTGGTCACAGGGTTCGCTATCAGACACAGCAGAACTGCCCCATAGAATTTCCAAGGCTGTAAGTCTTCATGGAGACGGATTACCCCATCTTTCTCCCTACAAGTGGCTGGTTGTTTCCAACCACTGGCCTTTCAAGTAGCAATGGAATGCTTAAATCACTGTGCCACCAGGATCCCATTGTTGTTGGTGGTGCTATAGTTTATTGTACCAGCCTGGCGGATAAACACAAGTAGGATTAACTGAAGGGCAGAGGGATAAGTGGCTTGCTTGTTCTGTGCCTCAGTTTAAAGGGGTACACTACCTGTGGGATGCCTAGCATGTGGACTGTGTCGCTGTAAGTTGAGGTCCCTTTAAGCCCACACGATTGGAATGTTCATCTCTGGAGCTGGGGACCGACAGTTGATGACAGTTGGGGACCTGGCCTGCAGTTTGCTGCCTGGGTATATATAGCCCAGCTCTCTCTACAGAAGGGGACTAATAACTGGCAGCTCTCAAAAACTTGTAGGACTGCTAGTATCTCACTGCTTTATAACTTAACTGTTAATTTCTTGTATTTTCTATCTATATTATTTAACGGATTGTTTCTTGAATTATATATCTATCTTTATAAATATATTTATATATAATTACTAGCAATCTGGTTTGTCTCTCTAGAGAACCCTGTCCAATACAGGTGGTGGTGTTGCATCGCTGTTAAGTGTTGTTGCATTGTTCTGCTGCACAGTAGTCCTGTATGCAACAGAATGGAAACCTGCGCGGTCCTGTGCCATCCTTACAGCCTGTGGTGGTAGCTCTGTGTCAGTCCATCTCACAGAGGGTCTGCCTCCTTTCCTCCAACCCTCTCCTTGACCAAATATGATATCCTTTTCCAGGAATTGGTCTCTTTGGGGGCCAACATCTTTAAATGAGGTGAAACACACTCTTATTTATCCTTACTCTCAAGGAGCATCTGGCTGTACTTCTTCCAAAATAGATTTATTCCTTCTTTTGACAAACCATGGTATGTTCAATATTCTTTGACAACACCATCACTAAGGCTTGGGTTTTTTAGTGTTTTGTGGGATTTTTCATTTTAAAATAAAGGTTCCACTTGTCTGATTACAGTTTCCTTTTTGTGCCAAGGAATGGATAACCAGGTTGCTTTACAGAACCCTCAATTGTAGGAAATAAGCTTTCCTAACTTCTCACAAATTACTCTGGTTTAATCTTGAGCAATTGTGCAGGAGGGGCCATTAAGCAGTATGGAGGCAACTCACTCAAAAAACTCACTGCCATAGAGTTGAATACAACTCACAGCAACCCCATAGGACAGGTCAGAACTTCCACTCTGGGTTTGCAGGACTATTACTCTGCAGGAGTAGAAAGTCTCATCTTTCTTCTCCAGAGCAGCCAGTTTTTTCAAACTGCTGACCTTGTGGTTCAACCCAAGGCTTAGCCACTGTACCATCAGGGACCCCTAATATCATTAGTTGAAAAACAACAAGAAGGAGTATTTATTTTAAACCAAAGTAGCTTTTGG